>NC_080092.1:48496644-48834858 GCF_950005125.1 Chionomys nivalis
CTGTTTTGGAGAATTTAATCTAATCTGAAGCCTAAAGGAATTACTGTCATGTCGAATTGTATTCTATTTAACAGTGTCTGCCGTGTTTATCCTGTTTTGCCAGGCGTTTGAAGACAGTACCCACAAACCCCTCCTCCTCTAAAATGCTCCCCCATTGCCATATTTCCTCTCCCAAGAAGGATGACAGGGAGAAAAGAGACAGAGTGGCTCTCATGCATGCGTCCTCAGGTGCCTCTCTGCAACTGCTGGCTCTCCTCTGAGGTGATGGTGGTGCAGAGGATCCCACAGTATTGAGACCCAAAACTTGACCTGAAAAAATTACATTCTAGAGTGAATTTGTGGCCTAGACAAGGTAGGTAGATACCAGGTCTTGGAGAGATGCTTCAAACACAAAGCAAAGTAGAAAAGGATCCACTGAGGGCTTATTTTCATCTCCCACCCCAGAGGCCTGTTTGTGCTTAGCCTGTGTGGGGACAGCTGTTTATGCCTGGGACTTTCTCCCAAGACTCACAGGCAGCCTCAGAAAATCTGCTGGCCCGAACAGGAACTGTCCCTCTGTAACTAGATTCCTTAGGTCTCCAGCAAGGAACCTCGTGTCTGAGGGACTATGCTCAGTTCTCCGGCAACCTGCAGGTACATATAAGAGGAATAGACCCCCAGGCCTCCTCACAGTCCAGATCTTCCACTCTAAGGGAAAGACAGGTTCACTAAAGGATACCCCAGAATGGGACCATCTCGCACTGTCCTGTGGGTTCCTCTGTAGAAGCCACTAAAGTGACTGCAGAAAAGAAGGGAGAGTCATTGTCAATCGTCCTTATCGACCATGTTCTAAGTTGGGATTGTCTTCAATAAATGACAAAGTGCCAGTGGGAACTGTGCTCTTTCCTGGGATGCGTGGGAAGTGTTTCTAGTCACAGCCACATCACTCACTCCTCGGGCTCTGGCCCTCCTTTGCTCTGCTTCTTTCTTCACTCACCATTTCTAACTGACATTCCGATTGCCCAATTACCCAAGCCCACAGCAAACATCAGAACCTGGATGACATAATGAAGACAGAAGCTCTGACATTCAGAAATCAATCAGGCTAATCCCCAGAGAAGAGAGGCAAGGTGTTAGCACCAGGAGGTAGGAATTCGAAACAGTGATCAGTTTATGAGAACAAACCTCTCCTGAAGAGGATTAGTTCCCTTGTACAGAGACCCCAGAACAGGCCCTCTCTCTTTGCCATAGGAGACAAGATAACAATCTATGACAGGAACGGAACCCGAGGACGGTGTGATAAGTAAGCCAGTCAGAGGGATCAGCATCCAATGTTTTCATTTCTGTCTAGAGTTGTTAAATTCATAGCGATTGAAACGGAGGCTTTCCGGGGGCTGGGGAGTGGGAGAATGATGAGAGTGTTAAATGAACACAGAGTTCAGCTGGGGAAGGCTGGAAGTTCTAGAGATGGGCGGTGATGATGTTTACACATATCCATGTGCCCCACACACCTCAAAACAGTTCCAATGGTGAGTTGGGAGGGGTGCATTTTACCACAATTAAAACAAAATTTTGATATAAGATATTTTTAATTAAAATGAGAATTAAGAAAGAAAGCAACTTGTTCCTCTAAGTTTACATGAGCAGAGGACAGAACAGGGGGAAGAGTGGTACTTTAATTTAAGGTACAACAGCCACCTGGAACATCTCACTGGGACTGTTAACCTGCCTGCTGCTGAGCGACCTTAGGCAGACTTCTTCACTGCCTCCAGCTCTGAACAGGAGCAGGGCTCCTGTTCCACCTGAACATAAACGAATGCCCACTGTACCTTAAAGCACAACCCTAGTTCCTATCTGCAGGTGATAATGGGAAGGGGAAGCTTTTAAAGCTTTAGAACTGGTCGTGGGGAGTGAGAGAAGAAAGCCAGGGGAGGGCTGGAGAGGTTGTACAAGAGCAGAAGGCCCCGGGCATGGCTCCTAGAGACCCAGGCAGCCTCTGGGCTCTTTCAAGTTCCTCAGAAGCCTAACAGAGGAAGAGGGACGGGCTTTGAAGATTGACAGGCACTCAGGTTGAATAAATGCATTTCTGAAAATACCCTCAGTCTCAGCCTGGGGAAAAGGAGAAGTAAATGAGGATTGATCTCAGACCATTGATCTGGTGCTGTCCCCTGGGCCATGTGCGAGTTCGCAGGCTCACATTGAAAGGTATTGGCACTTCAGTTTTCATTCGGTCTTTTCATAGGACTTTCAGGACAGTATCTGATTGCTACTAAAAGGTTTATACACCTTTTAAAATCTGTTTATCTTGGGCCTTTATTTGAGAGAGGAGGACTCAGGTTCATCAGCTCCAGTTACCAGCAATGTCTAGTTCAAGAGTCAGCACGACCCACTATCGTGTTTTGTAAATAAAGTTTTATTGGAACACAGACACACCCATTTACTTTTATTATTCTATGGTCACAATGTCAGATTCAAACGGTTGTAATAGTGACTATAGTGTGTAGCAGGGCTGGCCCACAAAACCCATTACTGTCTGATCTAGTACAAAAATAAAAGCTTGAAGACCCCAGTCCAACTTAATTACATAGCTATTTGTATGTGTGTGTGTGTGTGCATACACTAAATGCTCTCTGTCATAGGTAATATGAGTTTTTCAGTGACGTTAATTGAAGTATTTAGAAGTAGTTTAGTGAAAAGGCAATGAATATAGCATTAACAAATACATACACTAGCATTGTCTGATAAGCAGACGTAGGTACATCTGCGGCACATGTGAACTGGGGCTTGGTGAGCCCCAGATTGTGGAAATGAGGAAAGCCAAGGGATGAGGAAGCTGACCACAGAAAGCCAAGCTTGTAAGGGAAGGAAACTTTTTGGAAGTGCCCCAGAGATGGAAAGAGGGCTCGGTGTATCTTGATGGACTTTGGAGGGATGGGAGGTTGCTGTCAAAGGGTTAAGGATGGCGTCTTGATGCACATCTGTAATCCAGCACTCAGAGGGAAAGAGCGGGGTGGGGGTGAGAAATGGCTAAAGACAGTTTCCCCTTCTGGAAAGTCAAGGCTGAAAGACTGTGGAGATATAAGTGACAAGGTTTAGAGTGTACGCTCTTGAGTTCACAACTACGAATTTAATCTTTTCAATAGCCTTGTGAACTAGAGATTAAAAGGAAAAAAACTGAGAGAAAGATAGGGCCGGTGACCTGCTCATGGTCACAAGGCAGTAAGTGGCACCGTCGGGCACCCTGCACTGTGACAAGGCAGGGAGACCTGATGAACAGGACAGCAGGGCCAGCCCCACCCAGAAGGTGACTGGGACTTGGTCATTCACAGAGTCCGATCAGGAAACTGTGATGCAGGATCAGTTGAGCGCATGGCTGGCCCATCCCTGCCTCAACCACAAATGGCTATTAGGATCTAAGGTCATGGAGAAGCAGTCGTTCTGTGACATCATAGGGTGATGTCAGGTAATGGTGGCTTTGTCAAAGGACAAAAGTCTCCTTTGCTGAGAAGAGGCAGAGCTCTGAGGCAAGAACGAGAAGACAAACCCCTCTGAACCACAGGGGTGACTAAAGCCTTGGGAACCTAAGAAACCGGAGACAGGGACTTTAGATGACCAAGCCTGGAGGCTAGGCTAGGGACTGAGTACTAGTCATGCCTGCTGTACACACTGAGCTCGTGGCACAGAAAGCAAACCTGCCATCCAGTGTACCAACCACCCACACTATCACTTCCCTGGTTTTGAGCTTATCCCGTTGTATTTACCAGCCATTTGAGATTACCAAGTCACGTCCTCCTTAAATATTAGCTAACGTGTATTAACTGTGGCCTAAGATACGCTTTTGATCCTCCACACTTAGAGAGTGATCAGTAGCATTTTTATTAATAATATGCTTAAATTTTGTTTTTAATTTTCAGCATATTTTTGTCTTGAACTTCCTGAGGTAGGGGTCTCATTATTCAGCCAGACTGAACTTAAATGTACAATCATCCTGCCTAAACCTCCTGAGAGCTGGGATTGTAGGTATGCCCCACAATACCTGGGAAAATGTGCTGCATCTCAAGGCTGTACATTCTGGGGGTCATTTGGGGTTATCTATTCATGGGCTATGAGCCCTTTGGCTTGGTGATGGAGAGTGGCCAGGCTGAACTCAGGAGGCCTGCCTTCTTAGCTTTACTTTCAGCGAAGCCAGGACAACAAATTGGTTCTCAGCATCCTTGGGACTGGCACTTTCCTCCTGGCACATGGTGATATGGTAGGCCACCTTGGATGGGGTGCAGACATTTTACAATTATCTGTGTCTCTGAGGAATGGGTTTGGAGGCTTGTCCATTCTGGTTAAACCACTGCTTGACATCAGAGGCTCTCGAAACAGATCTTTTGGCTGTTCTTCTAGGCTGTGAATTGAATTATGTTTGCCAGCTTCATACAATGAAGTCCTAAACCCCAGAACCTTACAACATGATCACATTTGGAAGTGCAGCCCTTGGAGACACAATTAATAAAGATGAGATTAAACTCCAGGTGAGTGTCCCCAATCCACAGAGTCACGTATACAGGAACAACACAAAGATGAAAGCATAGGTCAACATGATGCCTCCTCCCTGGAACCGCAGAGAGGCTACCGATCAGCAGAAGCCATGAGAGGAAGGAACAGCTTCTCCTTGGAGCCATCCTTGGCAATGCTATTCACAGACTTTTAGTCTCCAAGCTGGGAAACAATACATATCTATCATTTAGGCCACTGTATTGGGCTTACTTATTGAAGCAGCAGCGGAGGGTGTCATGCTGGTAAGTGAGCCAATGAATTTCATCTCAGGGGCGCAGAGAGGTGAGTGTCTTTGCTAAAACGGGGCCGCCAGCTGTTCTTGGTTGGGTCAGGTGAGCTTTTCTTGCTAATAAGTTGTCCCAGATCCAGGGTGGGAACCCCGAGTATTTTCCATCACTTCACGCCTCTCTCTCTGCCTGGTCTTGACTTGCCTCCTCTCCTAGCCCTCAGTCACCCAGCTTTTTATCAGGCATCCCATCGGTCTCTCCCAGCTGTGCAAATACCTACACTGACTTAACACACAGGAGAGACCACATCAGGGAACAGGATCAAAGAACCACCAGGAAGAGCGGAGGGGCTGCTTGTGGTCTGGTCAGTCTACTGGTGCCTACAGTTCGTCATGTGCAGTGTGGCTGTGGCCTTAAGGAGAGAATGTCAAGCTGCAGAACCAGGAAGACAACGTGACCCACTCTTGGGAGGAAGGAAAGAGAGAGCTCTGAATCAGCAGCGCAATTACCCACGAACTGATGTCCCTGAGATCTGCATTCCCACATGGTCCGTGCCTTCAAGTCTGCTCCTTTTGTTTGTAAATATGACACAGTTTTCAACTAGAAATGAAGTATGTGTGTGTGTGTAAGACAGACAGAGAAGAGGAGACAAACAGAAACAGAAAATGGCACTCCAAGCTCTCTGTAACTGATAAAGCTCTCAGAATAAAAATATTTTTGAAAAATTTTTCAAGTTAGTGTGGATACAGATTTTTATTCTTTTTTTTTTTTTTTTTTTTTTTTGACAGGTTGTCTCTGTGTAGCCCTGGCTGTCCTGGAACTCTCTCCACCAGACTTTTATTCTTGTCATCAACCCCTAGAGAACACAATATTACAAGCATGCCCATGGCATAGATAATGTATTGGGTATTAGAAGTAATCTAGAGATGGCTTAAAGCAGTGATTCTCAAGCTGTGGGTCACGACCCCTTTTGGGGGTAGAGTTAAATGATCCCTTCACAGGGTTCACCTCAGACGATCGGAAAACACAAGTATTTGTATTATGATTCATAGCAGTAGCAAAGTTACAGTTATGAAGTAGCAATGAAAATAATTTTATGGTTGGGGACCCCACACTTAAGGAACTGCATTTAATGGCAGCAGCAATGGGAAGGTTGAGAACCTCCCAAGTATAGGGAGGATGCATGCAGATACCATAAAAACACCGAGCCTATTTGTACAAGGGAATTGAACTTTCCCCGGATCGTAGCACCTTCCATGGCTCTAGAACTCATGACCACGGATACTGAGGGACATCTGACGTGCTACAGCTGCTATGGAGATGGAGCCAGGGTGTGCACTGAACAAAGCTGACCAGAAACAGGGCAGCATGAAACCAACTTCCCGTTACCAACTTTCTGTGACATGGCATGCTAGGTAACAGGTCATTTACCAAGACCGAGGGATTTCCTAACATGTAGAAATTTTAGCACTACATGTAGAAGTATTTGCCCTACCTAGACGGCCACCCCCCCCCACACACACACACAGAAAGAGAGAGAGGGAGGGAAGGAGAGAGAAAGAAAGACTCAGAAAGATGGGAACCTGTATACTGCTAGGTTGGCAGAAGGAGTCAGCCATGACCCGCACAGCCGCAGCCACAGCAGAGGAGTCTACTTGCCATCATCACTCTTTGCCAATCTTCTCAAGAAGCTCACAGTCAAAGCTGAGTGACAAAATGGAAGAGCCCTGGCTTCCCCAGCAAGGAGGCATCCCACATGGGTGAACCGTCCCTGAGGATATACTAGGAGGGATACAATACTGGTCCAAAGACTTACTCCAGGTACTTCTGTCTTTGAGATGCTTCAATTTGGCTACGTGGCTTGGATCAAATCTTTTTATTTTTAAGATTTATTTATTTATTTATTTATTTATTTATTTATTTATGTATACAGTGTTCTGCCTGCATGTATTCCTGCAGGCCAGAAGAGGGCACCAGATCTCATTACAGATGGTCGTGAGCCACCATGTGGTTGCTGAGAATTGAACTCAGGACCTTTGGAAGAGCAGGTAGTGCTCTTAACCACTGAGCCATCTCTCCAGCCCCATTGAATCAAATCTTAAGGTGCTTTGGATCCTGAAACCTCTGGCTTGTATTGTGCCTCCACTCTCCTTCCCCAATACGTTTTCTGCAAGTTTCTCTTCCTTCAAAGCTTATATACATAGAAAACTAAGTGAACTAAATGAGAACCTCCTCTTTATTCTCATTCTTTCTGGAAGATGGGGAATAGAAATTATTTACTTTGTCTGGGAAAACCGAAGCTTGAAAAGGGTTGGTACCTCATCTGAGGCTTCATCCTGAATGGGGACAGAGCCATGCTCACCTGTGTGACTCTGCTGAGGGGATTGGGCTATGCATTTTTCTCATGTGATCTTCAGTTTGTTCATCTTGTAAGTAGCCACCATGAAAGAAAAAAAACCTTACTTGTCATATTCACACATGCTCACAGTATCTGTATGGGCAGATTAGCATCATCCACCACGAGAGGTAAGACAAGGAAAAAAAACTAGTTGGTGTGGGAAACAGTCACTGGAGCGGGCAAAGACCTCTGGGCTGGTACTTGGGAAGTTCCGTTGACTCATATTGAATACAATGCCGACAGAAAGAAGAGAATCTTCTCATCCTAACTTCTCCCCATCTCCCCATCTGCTCTTATCTCTCCTGTCCATCATTTTAAGGAACTTACACCCTTTAGAAATCGACTTGAGAATCCAAAAGGCCAAGACAATACTGGCTAGTGTTGAAGAAGCGACCATTACAGCTCCATTTCCAAATCTACAAGTGTCAACCGGCTCCTATTCATATGGGGGAGGGACGGCAGGAGTGAGAGAGATAACAGGGGGGAGGACATTCAATAATTTAGGATTCATTATAAATACATAGGAGCCAGGCAGTGCTGACATATGCCTTTAATCCCAATACTCAGGAAGCAGAGGCAAGAGGATCTCTGTGGAGTTCTAGCCCAACCTGGTCTACAGAGTGAGTTCCAGAACAGCCAAGACTACCCAGAGAAACCCTGTCTCAAAAATAAATAAATAGATAGATAGATAGATAGATAGATAGATAGATAGATAAAAATAAAATAAAAAATAAAAAAGCAAATAAAATGGAACAAAAAACCCACACATGAACAAAGAACAAATGTAATTAATTTTTGAATCCCCTCCTTTTCCCACCAGGAACAAACAGCAGGGCGAAAATCACGGGAGAAGGCAAGCCCTGCTTTCTCACAGTAGGTGCGGACTCCATTCTCGGGAATTCAGGGCCTTCAGGCTGGCCGACTCTCACATCAGAGAACAGGGGAGACATCCTCTTCCAGGGTCACAGGACCTCTGACTGCAAATCCACCTGAGGCTCACTTCTCAGGCACATAGCCTTGCTGATCCTGGCAAGCGCCAGTCCAATCAGCAGCGATGTCATATTGTTTGGGCTGGGATCATTCCTGAACCGTGAAACAGTTAAGAAATATCCTGCCCCACTGGCTGCCAGGCTCATAAAGGTGGACCCACGTGGACTTCCTCCTTGTTCCAAGACGCACCAGCTCATGCATTTGCTCACACCCACAGGGAGAGACAACACAGGACTGCCACCTCCCATGCAAATCAGCCCCAGGAGCGCAGCTGGACTCCTCCCGCTGCTCCTGGGCAATGCTCCTGGGCAGACCTTGTACAAGATGCCATCTCGGGCGCTGTGTATTTTTCCTCATTGTGGCTCTTTTGAGCGACGCTGTGGGCCTGGTCCTTTTGCTGGTGGGGATCTTCGCCACACTGAACTACTGGGACTTCTTCGTCTACACAGGGGCTCTGATCCTGGCCTTGAGCCTACTTTTCTGGCTTGCCTGGTATTCCTTCAATATTGAGGTGCCTCTTGAGAAGCTGGACTTTTAGTGTGGCCACGGACAAGAGAGATGCAGGTGGCGTATGCAGCTAAGAACCTGGAGCCACCTGGACATGAAGCCCCCTCCCCCCCACCAAATGCCCCACTGGGACGAGGTGAGTGCACACAAGACCTGACTGGCAAGGGGGTAAAGGAGGCTCAGACAGGCAGGAACAGGCCAGGATGGCATGGGCAGGTGGGTGGGTGGATGACTGAGCCTCAGCTGAGGATTCTGTACGTCTAGGCTCACGTTAATGTTGTGATGGACAAGTCAGGACAACACGGAGTGGATGCTTTCTCTTTAGGGATCATTTTCTCTACATTCTTCCTTCTTCTAGCAGGCCCCAATGATTCCACTTCACACACACACACACATGCACGCACGCACGCACGCGTGCGCGCACACACACACACACACACACACACACACACGACCTTTCTCCCTTCAGTATAGAACACGGGAGAAAAGAGCCCGTCTTGACTCCCCGTTGTACGGAGGGGTCAGGGGATGGCTCTAGCTTGAGGAAAGTATGGAAGGCCCCAGCAGCTGCTAATGGCCTTGTGTGCCTGAGGGGGTGTGAGCTGGGCTGTGTGGGAGCAAGCAGAGCAGAACCATCCAGAATGGCCTTTCTCTCTCGGTTCCCTCCTGCACCTGACATCAGATGGGACAGAGTCCGCTTCCCTCAGAAGTGCCCCTTCCCTGCTCCTCACAAAGACTAATACATAGAACAAACACGTGTGCCTAGACCAGCCTCAGAGCTCTTGAAGTTTAAAAACTGGCTTTGAGCTTTCACTGGCCTAGTCGTATGTCGCAGCTAGGCATGTAGCTCACTTGACTGCATGGAACAACGTAAGAGCTACCTGTAAGATTTGGACACAGAAGTGAAACCGGAAAATAACACTGGTCTGGACATTACAACCCAGAGTCAGATGGCAGCTCTTCCCGGAGGACTGACACGGGAGCCCTGGTCCGTTTGATCTTACACCCTCCTCCGCAGGTGGGTGCAGCTTGACACTCCCTTTTGATTAGGAGGTAAGGGAGCAAAGGTCATTGCTGAGATGGAGGAAGGAAATAATGATTCTCTCTTTTATTGGAGTCTACATTTGGCCCCAGAGCTCGGAGAATAGAGCAGAGTGTTGAGTCAAAGGTAAATGAGAAGAGAAGGGAGACATCAGAACCCCTAGGATCCATATCGGTAGATGAGAAGAGAAGGGAGACATCAGAACCCCTAGGATCCATATCGATAGATGAGAAGAGAAGGGAGACATCAGAACCCCCAGGATCCATATCGATAGATGAGAAGAGAAGGGAGACATCAGAACCCCCCAGGATCCACACCAGTAGGTGAGAAGAGAAAGGAGACATCAGAACCCCCAGGATTCACACCAGTAGGTGAGAAGAGAAGGGAGACATCAGAACCCCTAGGATCCATATCGATAGATGAGAAGAGAAGGGAGACATCAGAACCCCCAGGATCCATATCGATAGATGAGAAGAGAAGGGAGACATCAGAACCCCCCAGGATCCACACCAGTAGGTGAGAAGAGAAAGGAGACATCAGAACCCCCAGGATTCACACCAGTAGATGAGAAGAGAAGGGAGACATCAGAACCCCCCAGGATCCACACCAGTAGGTGAGAAGAGAAAGGAGACATCAGAACCCCCAGGATCCACACCAGTAGATGAGAAGAGAAGGGAGACATCAGAACCCCCCAGGATCCACACCAGTAGGTGAGAAGAGAAAGGAGACATCAGAACCCCCCAGGATCCACACCAGTAGGTGAGAAGAGAAAGGAGACATCAGAACCCCCAGGATTCACACCAGTAGGTGAGAAGAGAAGGGAGACATCAGAACCCCCCAGGATCCACACCAGTAGGTGAGAAGAGAAAGGAGACATCAGAACCCCCCAGGATCCACACCAGTAGGTGAGAAGAGAAGGGAGACATCAGAACCCCCCAGGATCCACACCAGTAGGTGAGAAGAGAAAGGAGACATCAGAACCCCCCAGGATCCACACCGGGCTTCCACATCCCTTAACTGGGTGACTTTGGATAGTGGCTAGGGTAGAGCCTCTGCATTTTTAACCTTAGAAATGAGGATCCTATTCTCTGCTCTCACTAAATAGGCCAGAAAGTGGTAAGGCAGGAGTGGCATTTTGCAAAAGATTGGGTTCACATGAGTGTTAAATGTTGTTGTTAAACATTCAAGCCCACATGGAATCCAAACCTGGAGTTTGTGGTTGTCCCTCAGAGTTGGCCGGGCTAAGAATCAGTTCGTGTTTTCTATCATGAAGCTTTAGAGCAAGAAAGGTTCCAGTTTGCCTGCTGTACCATGGGAATGAGTTAGGCAAGGAGATAAGGTACCAGAGATGCTGTTAAGATCATGTCGGGGAGTTCACTGTCAGGAGAGAGGGACAGGCATTGGCCACACAGTCAAACTAGCAACAGTGCAGTAACAAAGTGAGCTGAGGACTAGGAAGGACGGGGGCACCCAACAGAAACTAACCTGGAAGGTGGAGCCACAGACTTCCTGGGGGTGGTAGCAGGCTGAGCACCCAGGAAAGAGGAGTTTGATTAGGAGAGGGAATAAATTTGGTACAGTTCTAAAAGGAGCAAGAAGGCAGAAGGATGAAGAGTATGGGCTGAGGAGGTGGAGCTTGCAGCAGGCAAAGGTTCAGTCTGGCTCAGACTCCAAGGGCCTTCTTAAGCATGTTGGTCATGCCTCTAATCGAAGTAAGGTATCAGTGGGTCTTTTATGAGCAGGGGTTTGTCTTGATTCAACTGAATCTGTCTCCAAAAGGTTATCCTAGCCACAACACACAGGGTGATAAGAATTTGTGTCAGAGTTTTGACATGTCCAGCACTGGGTTCCTTGTCCTGTGTCCAACAGAAGTGTAATAATCCCAGACCAGAGAGATGACTCAGTAGGAAAAGGCACCTGTTGCTAAGTCTGATGATCTGAGTTCAACCATAGAAACCCATACGCTTGAAGGGGAATTCTGACCCTTGTGAGTTGTCCTCTGACCTCTACATCAGCACCAAGGCATGTTTTCACACTTGCTAACACACACACACACACACACACACACACACACACACACTCTCTCTCTCTCTAAGTAATATAGTTTCAAATTTAGTTTTAGGTAATTCATTAATTTTTTATCTTAAGTGCATTGGTGTTTTGCTTGCGTTTATGTCTGTGTGAGGGTGTCAGATCTTGGAGTTACAGACAGCTTTTAGCTTCATGTGGGTATTGGGAATTGAACCCAGATCCTCTGGAAGAGCAGTCAGTGTTCTTAATCACTGAGCCATCTCTCCAGCCCCTCAAGTTTATTTTTAGAAATGTAGTTTAATAGCCAAGACAGGGCTGAAGTTCTACACCATTTGCCTCGAGTCCTGTGTTGTGTCTTCCTATCTGTGTGACCTAGGGAAAGTTACCTCCCTTCCGCAAACCTGTCTCCAAGTCTGTAAAGTGGAGATATGAGATAGAATCATTAGGAATGACCTCGACCTCAAAGGGTGTTGCTGGTAGTGGTGAAGCAAGGCAAAGGGCAGGCAATCAGTCAGGCCTCCGTCATCACACTGATGGCTGGACAGTAGGGGAACCTTCCTTTCCAATAGACACTGAAAGATTAGGACCAATTCTGCCTCTGTGATGCTGATGCAGGAACCAGGGCCTCAGGCATGGTAGGCAAGTGTTCTACCATTAAGCAGCATCCCCAGTGTTAGCATTCCGGCATCTGTACTGGCCTGCCCTTGGCTGCATCCTGCCCTGGCAGGATACGTCCTTAGCTGTAGCCACTAAGAGCACCTCCTGTGCACATTCACCACTCTCCCTTTTGAAAGAGCCCTGCCCACCTCCCATCTCTCTCATTCTCTGTTTCTCTCTCCCCCTCTCTCTGCCTTTCTGTTCTCTTTTGCTGCTCCTGTCCCCAGAGACCAGTCTCGCGGCTCCCCTTTCCTCTGTTTACGCTCCCTTTCCCCTAATAAAAACCCCTCCACGTGAACTCTGTCTCACCGCGCCTTTCTCTCACACGCTGCTTTGCTTTTTTTTTTTTTTTTTTTTTTTTTTTATTACAACACCCAGTGTGATCAATTCTTAAGGCAGTGCATGGTGTTAAGAGGGTGTTTTGGTTTTCCTACTTTTGTTTTGTGTGGGTAGCAATGGGAGTGTGGGTAGCCGGCAGGTTTTGACTCAGGCTCATCTGGATTTTCAGATTTGGGGGCTACCCAGTGTCTTCTCCATGGAGCAGAAGTCATTCCAAGAGCACTTTCACTTTTCCGTCCTTCAAAGTCTGTATATAGGAGGCCTTCAAAGCCAGCAGGTCACCAGTGACCTTGCTCTCCATCCCTGCGATAGAGTGGTACCGAGTAAGAGCATAGACTTTCTGCCCCAGAAGCTGCTCGCTTACTGTGGGGCTACATGCTCTTTTATGACCTTGGACAAGTCATTGTCCTTCCCTTTGCAATGAATCTTTGATCAAGTAATGCAAGTCAAAGATCCCCAGAGGGAGCAGGAGTGTAAGGCAGAGTGAGAGAACAGGAATCCAGAGCCCCAGTCCACACCGTCTACTCATCCAGGACGCTGGTTCTTCAGTAGTTTTACCACTGAACTTGCATAGAAGTAGTGATTTCCTTGAAAATTTCCTCTGGTGCCCAGCACTACCTCTCCAAGATCTTTGCTGTCAATTCCCTTGCATTCTGCAACCTTTGGCCTCAGTATAATCACTAACTTTATTTATGATTTATGGCAATTGTAACTGGTTCAGCCAGTTCTTAGCTTTTGGAGTGGGGTCAGGGGAAAAGAAACAGATTCCTGAGTTCAGAGGCCAAGGCCACATCACCTCCCACATCTTTGGGAGACCGGTGAGATGAAGTTGATAGGACCTGATCCACCCTGCCCCAGGGCTGAGAGATCCCATTCATGGTCTGCTGCAGGGCAGAGCTGTGGCCTGGCTGCTCTGCCAGCCCTTAGCCTGCAGCCTGCCTCTTCTCCAGAGGCAGGGGGGCTGTTGGTGCTAAACCTCAAAGGCTGTTTCAAAATGACTGGAATGACTGGCTTGTTTTTATAGCACAACTGTGTACAAAGTGAGACCTCCTTGCTTTGATTTTTATCTCTTGGCCAGTGTGTTTCCAGGTTGTTTGCTCCCTGTTTTTTTTTTATTTTTTTATTTCTTGGGTACCATCCCATAAAGATAAGCCCCCAGGAAACAGGTAAAGACTCTTGTCTATTTGCAAATAGAATCTAAGATAATTCCCACCCCAAATACACACACACACACACACACACACACACACTCCCTTGCCTTTTCATTCACTTCCAACACATATCCTACCATCTAGCAATACACAAACATACATGCTCCCAGATTGCCTCCTTCACCATATTGACACATGAATATATTACACGCACATAGATACATCTCTTCCTCATTGTACACAAATGTCCTATGGCTTCCGTCACACTTACTCACACCCATTGTGGAACTCTATCACCTGCACTTGCTACTCTGCCATCAAGGCCGAAAGGTATACAAGGCTCAAGGCCCGGAGCCCTGGAAAGTGAAACTTGTTCCTCCGCATTTGCGTTCTCAAGAAGGTACTTTCTCTCCTCTGCCCAAGCTGCTGCTATGTCTGCTCAAAGGTTAGCTGTGTAAAAGGGCACCCACAATTGCTCAACAAGCCCATACCCGGAATAGACACGGTACTGGGACTGTGTGAACAGCCAAGCATCTCTTAAATCCCCCCAGGGATTTCTAATCTGAGGGGAGAGGTATTGCAAGTGCACACTGCATCCCGGAAGAACCCAGGAAAGTGCAGTCTGGGAGATAAGCCCAGCCTTGTGCAGGCTCTAAAAGCTGGAGTGAGAGCAGAGCCCCTAACTGAAAACAAGGGTCATGCATCCAACCACAGGGAGATTCAGATGTCTGGCCCGGCCCTGAGAAACGAATACAAATTTGACAGCTAAAGATGGCATAGGCAAGATTAGCCTGGAAAGAGAGAGGCTTAGAGACTAAAAAATATAGGGATCTCTGAGTAGGTTAAATAAATGTTTTGGACTTAGGGGTCTTCCATGTAGTCCATCCAGGACTCTTAACACTTAGTGGGGCTTCTGATGCTTGATGTAGGTGGGGATGTTGTCATTAGAGGTTGGAGAATGGACATTTCCCCCATTCGTTTGGAAGAGTAAGTCAGCAGTGTGAATGCAATGAGTTAGGAGGTGGGGAGAACACCCCAGAGTGCAAGCATTAAGTAAGAACAGTTTGGAGAGAAATGATGCCTCTGAGAGGGAGTTGGAAGAGCATGGAGACATCCTAACAGAAGGGACTGTCTTGCTCTTCCACTGGGGGATGCTGTAGCAAAGGCTCAGAAAGTACCACCATTCCTGTGACAAGAGCGGTCAGGAGAAGCCATGTTTGACTAAAGTGATGCATTTTTCTCTCAAGCCTGGAGAGTTTGAGCAAATGGAGGGTACGAGCAAAACTGCTCAGCTGGGGTTGAGTGTGTGTATTGTTCAACTGGGGTTTAGTGTGTGTGTTGCTTAACTCAGAAAAGAGATCCGACATGGAGGTGGAGGCAGGGTTGAAGGTATGACTGCTGATGAGATTGTTAAGGGAGAAGAGACTTGGGGGAAGGGGGATACTACAGACTCTGCGGGAGAATGGAGGCATGGGAGGAGCACTAAGACTCCAGGCCAGGCTCCAAGGTACTGCAGTTATTCCATTTTACCATACTATCAATGCTTTGAGAAAAGTATCATGGGCCTCCTCCTCTTCTTCCTCCTCGTCCTCCTCCTCATTACTATCACCACCATCATCATCATGGTCATCACTGGTCCCCTTCACAGATAAGGATGACAAGATGCATAGTGATTAACTTGCTGAGCAATGCAATAGAGCTAAACTGTGAAGCCCTCTGCATCTGTGTTAGCTCATACTCTTTCTACATGACTGGGCATCGGCAGGTATGGCCTCTGGCCAAATCTGGTCTGCCTCTTACTTTTGTAAGTAAAGCTTCATTGGCTCTCAGTTAGTTCTTTGACTTCTGGCATTACCCCTGGCTGCTTTATGGAGTAGTAGAAGGGTTGAATAGTTTAAACTATTGACTACCTGGCTGTGAGTAGAGGCTGCTTGTTCATTTCTGGCCTCCCAGACTGGAAATAATCACACAGAAACTGTATTAATTAAGACACTGCTGGGCCAATACCTTAGGCATATTTCTAGCTAGCTCTTATATCTTAAATTAACCCATATCTATCAACCTGTGCATCACCATGAGGTCTTGGCCTACCAGCAAGATTCCAGCAAGCTCCCGTGAGTGTCTTTCTCCTTGGCAGTTATATAACATCTCCCTGACTCTGTCTTCTTTCTGCCTTTATCTGTCTTATTCTGCACTGCAATAGGCCCAAAGTAGCTTCTTTATCAACCAATGGGATTCACAGCATACAGAGGGGAATCTCACATCACCTGGCCCTTTATAAAAAAGTATGCCAAGTGTCTGGCCAAGTCACTGATGCTTCCCATACAAGGCCAAGGTCAGAGCTATGGGCCATGCCTGCACTTAGAGAATGGGATGGAAAATGTGGCTTGGGTAGCCCAAGTGAAGTTCCCAGTAATAATTAGGGAGCATCATGATGAAGGCGGCAAAGAGGACAAAGGAAGACCTGATGTCCAGCATGGAGGACCAGCCATGGTACATTTCAGAGCTACTGAGAATATTGAAGTCTCAGGAAAGGTGGAGAGTCTCAGCAATGAGCCTTTTATCAGTAAACAGTTGGGAAAGACCAGATGAGTGCTCCTTCTGGAGTGGCTGTTGAGATGCACAAGGCCTGGGTACAGAGCAGTCTTCCATGTGTTTGGTGATGGGATTGAAGAGGCAGGACAATGGCCTGATGGAGTAGGATTCCCTTAGAGGGGATGGATATAGGAAACTGAATGAGACGGTGAGCGGAGGACAAAAAAGGGGGTAGAGAGGGCTACACAAAGATGGACGTCTGGAAATGGGGGAGGGTGAAGAATCAAAAGCCCAAGACAAGGCATTAGCTTTGTCTTGAAGGAGTTAATATTTGATAAGTACCTTTTATGTAAGCATCTGAATCAATTGCTTATTTTCATTGCTTCCAAGTCAGAATAAAGGACTCAAACCTCATTTGGTAGGTGGAAGAAATCCAGGTTTCTGATTTGTTTTCAGTAGCCCAAGAAAATTTGGTGGGTGTTGAGGGACTTGGGCACTGGGACTTAGACCCAAGCGTGGCCATTGAATCTCGTCTATTTTTGTCCAGCACGGGTCTGTCTAACACAGAAGAAGTAAATTAGGATGTGCTCTCTTTGCAGCGCATCCTCTGGTAGTATCCAAGAGCAACCCAGATACTGCCATGATGAGGCCTTCACATCACCCACAAGGATAGCCACAAATGACCGCGACTACCAGGGCTCTATCTGGAGCCGAAGAATCCTGCACCAACCCAGTGAGGCTGCTGTCACCATTCCAGAAGTTTGTGAGGGGCTGAGAAACCATGAAGTTCCACCTGCGGGGCTTGTATAGGAACCATTCTGCTACAGACTTCCATACCAAGGAAGCCTCTGGTCAAAGTTCTTTCAAAGAACTGCCCATTGGAATCAAGCACAGACACCTCCATGAACATGCATTATGTAAGACTGCTGCCATGTCCCTTTGATGGTCACTAGACTCTGAGCCCCTGGCTCCCACCACTCAGCGAACACACGGAAGCAGAGTCCAACATGGATACTGAATCATGAGTGCACAGCTAAAGTGCATGCCAGGGGACTCTCCGTACTGATGAGCATGCTGCCACCGCTCACACAGGCCCACCTAGGTGCAGAAAGAGCCAGGCCATGGGGCTGCTCACAAATGAGTTTCAGGTCTACCGAAACCTTCAGGCATTTTATTTTTTGGCAAACACTCTAGGCTTCTGCTGTGATGCCTGTGTGTTGTTCATGACTTCAAGGACAAGACTGTATTTCTAGCCTAAACTACATGTAATCCAATACATCCTGACTCCAGTATCTCCTGAAGACCACTATTCCTGGGCCGAACAGAGAGATGTGCTCTGTTTGGTAACCCGGGCTGACCTGCTCCACTAATTTATGTTTTCCATGGTCTGATTTTGCACTTTGTATTTATATTATGCCCTAAATGTACATGTCTCCTTTAAATTGTCCCATATCTTTCATGGTATGGGTCAGTTGCCCAAATAAAGACATGGATACATGGGTATGTTGTTATGTGACCTGATGTTGATTCTGAGTCTGCACGATGGCAAACCATTCCCATCCCCTCAGCTTCAGAGCACTGTCTTCCCATTTATTTACCTCAGAAGTCTACTTTGAGCGCAATGCTCACTGAAGGGAACACACAGAGCACAGGGTTTAGTCTCACCCTATGGATTCTTCTGGCTTCTCTGGGCTATCAGCTAGCAGCTTGGCTTCTTAGTTTAAGGATGGACTCAGAAACCTGAACAGACATGATGAAGGAACATCCCAGTAAAAAGAAAGATTGTCCTTCTATCCAGAACCTTCCTTGACCTCCTTCATTCGTGACCCTATCAATTGTCTCAGTTGGAAATTTGTGTGTGGGAGCTGACCTCATACCCAGAAGGGACCACCTCTTACTTGAGGTCCTGCCATCATCACAGTAAGGAATAGGGCAAGTAATCAAAGTCCTTAGGAAGACACTATGCTGGAGTCCTAGCAGCTAGTCTTCCTGTGGCCAACACAGTTAGGTGTTTTGTTTGTTGTTACTGCTGCTGCTGTTGTTATTTAATTCCAGAAATGGTGTTAGTCTCCGTTTCTTTGACTAGATACCAAATGCAGTCTCTGACTCTCGCTCAACAACAGCCTCATTTGCATTCACAGGGAAAAACTAGGCTCACCCTCAGCCCAGAGCATATGTTCACACCAAAGAAAGACAGAGCTGAGATTCCCACCTCACATAAAGCCCGCACTACATGGTCCCGGATGCTATTCACTCTTTTGTTCCCCCCTCTCTCCTAGTCTGAGAATGGCAAGATGAAGACTGTTGGGTGCATACATACATCCTGGATCTACTTAGAAGACATTAATTTGAATCATCTTTCCCAGTTAGCAGATGCTTTTACAGGATGGAGCATCTGACCATGGACTTGGGCAATGAGTGTCCAGCAATCTGTGATAAGGTTATCCCCCTAGCCCTTCAAGGACTATCATAGAAGGAAATGTTGACTCACAGAGAATGAGCTCCTGGAATTTATCAGTTATCTTGTTGCTACCTTTGAGAGCAACAGTGGGCGAAGGAAGGCACCCACAGTGGGTGGGCGAGGGAACGCGCCCACTGATGGAGGAAGGTCATTGGCTAATAAAGAAACTGCCTTGGCCCATTTGATTGGCCAGCCTTTAGGTGGGTGGAGTAAACAGAATAGAATGCTGGGAGGAAGAGGAAGTGAGCTCAGACTCGACAGCTCTGCTCTCTGGAGCAGACGCCATGCTCTCCTCTCCAGAGCAGATGAGATGAAGCTCTGACCCAGGATGGACGTAGGCTAGAATCTTCCTGGTAAGCGCATCTTGGGGTGCTACATACATGAACAGAAATGGGCCAAGCAGTGTTTAAAATAATAGAGTTTGTGTGTCGTTATTTTGGGGCATAAGCTAGCCAGGCGACCATGAGCTGGGGCGGCAGGAACACAGCCCACAGCTCCCACTACAGAATGGTGCCCAGACATGGGGCACTGAATCTACTGAAAGCCTGAGAAAGCTTGGGAAAGAATAGAGTAAAGCATGTTTTCTGGTAGCAGCAATTTCTTGGGTCTGCTCTGCTTGCTAGAGGCAAGCAAGCGCTCTCATCTAAGAGAGGCTTCCTGACTCAGCTTTAGCGGCATTAAGAGGTCCTGCCATGAACACTTGAACGGTGTTGATGAAAAGCTGACTGCATGTTGTTTGTTTTCAGACGTAGCAGGAAAAAAGTTGTGCTGTTTTAAAACTCTGGCATTCTGGTCCGTCCTGCCAGGGAAA
The DNA here is from genome assembly GCF_950005125.1 of Chionomys nivalis. Lineage (NCBI taxonomy): Eukaryota > Metazoa > Chordata > Mammalia > Rodentia > Cricetidae > Chionomys > Chionomys nivalis. The sequence goes on from NC_080092.1 coordinate 48,516,318, forward strand.
ACTCTGACTCTGAGGCAGGAGGTCAGCTGCAGAGAGAGCATTTGAGTGTTGTAGCTTGTTTGCTGGCAAGGACCTTGAAACGCCACAGAGTTGTGGTGATAAACATGGCTACAGCCGGTACCTCTGCCATGAGGCTGTAAAGCTAAGGAATGGGTTGGATCTAGCTGGCAAAGCCATGGCTTTAATCCTACCCATATTGCTCAGTAATTTAAAGGCTCATGTGGTCAGAAAAAAAGAGAGATACGCAGTAAAGAGAGACTCAAAAACAAAACAAAAGAAAATTTCTAAATGATTTACAGTGTGTAAAAAATATATGCAGGCTAAAAGACAGAAAGGAAGAAAGTAGTTGGGTGTGGTAGTACACACCTTTAATCTCAACACTTAGGAGACAGAGGGAGATTGACCTCTGTGACTTCAAGGTGTGGTAGCATACGCCTGGGAGGCAGAGACAGAAGGATCTCTGAGAGTTCAAGGACAGCCTGGTCTAAAGAGTTATTCCAGGACGAAGATATACAGAAAATATAAATTAAAAGTAAAAGTAAACGAAATAGAGGTTAAAATAAAGCTGCACAAAGATGGGAAATACACAGAGAATCTTGATACTGTATGCTATTATGCTCTCTTTGAATTGTTTTAATGCTGAGGAAGGAGCAACAGATGCTAAAAGATATTTGTTTATAAATGCTGCTGAACTAATCCAAGATAGATATTTTCAAAATACCTTGACATCAGAATTTGGATCTAAGGATATGATACTTTGGAAAAGAGTTTCTTCTTTTGTTTTCACAGAGGATGAGACTCTTTGGATTGCTTCTATTTCAATATGGTATGATAGACCACGCCCTCCTGAAGGGTTGCTGTGAACACCTTCAAAAAATTACTTTGCTCAACTGCCGACTGAGAGGAACCTAGCACACAGGTTATACCATGAAAGACCTGATTAACAGCGCCCCCATTCAGCAGGAAGCAGTTTGGAGATAAATAACTGCGCCCATATTCCCAAATATTGTTTATAAATGTTCTTTTACATTTAAAGGGGATATGATATTGGTATGAATAATTTGCATTGGTATGGATTTTAAGGTCAATTTTGTTATATGTATATGTATTTCTGCTCTTGATTAAGGTATTGTGATTGTGTAGTTCACTTAGGAATGTAATGTATAATTAGGAAATATAGGTTGCTAATGGATAGTCATCAATAGTCAAGCTTGTAGTCATGTTAGTTAGATTTTCTAGATATATAGAGATATATTTCAGTTAGATAGACATTCTTCATATCTTTCAAAGACTACAGACTATGGCATTTAAAATATTTTAATAACTTAGGGTTTTTCATGACAATGAGACACGTCTGCTCCTGGCAGCACCAATCTACTTCAAGAAGAAAGAAGATGGGCATCGAAGAGGCACCTTATGGAGTTTGATAGCCATTTGGGCAAGAAACTGCTCTTGCCTGGACTATTGCATAAACTGGACACAGAGAACCTGCAGAGAGAGGACTGCTGAACTTGCCTAAAGGTGAGATGGTCTTTCGGGGTTCCTGATTTATGAAAGAGTCTGCGAGACATTCTGCAGGACATAGCAGATAGTGACTGAACTACCTTTGAAATTTCCTGCTTCATGGAAAAGTCTCTGGATACTATGAGCCTGTAGGCCGAAGATGGATGCCCTAATGGTACAGAGAAACTTTGGGTGACTGTCCAGGCAGCAAGATGTCTCTGTCATTTCTAGAGTTTTGAAAATTGCTTACTTTTTGTTTGCTTAGGTAATATTGTATTCTTCTGGAGTCTTTGATGTAGTTGAAGAATAGATAGATAGTTATAGTTATAGTTTTCCATTGTTATGATAAAAGATAAAATAGATATAACTGTTTTATCATATGTAATTTTGCTATGTTAAAGTTAAAGCCTTCCTTTTGTTGTTTAAACAGAAAAAGGGGAAATGATGGAGGAAGGTCATTGGCTAATAAAGAAACTGCCTTGGCCCATTTGATTGGCCAGCCTTTAGGTGGGTGGAGTAAACAGAATAGAATGCTGGGAGGAAGAGGAAGTGAGCTCAGACTCGACAGCTCTGCTCTCTGGAGCAGACGCCATGCTCTCCTCTCCAGAGCAGATGAGATGAAGCTCTGACCCAGGATGGACGTAGGCTAGAATCTTCCTGGTAAGCGCATCTTGGGGTGCTACATACATGAACAGAAATGGGCCAAGCAGTGTTTAAAATAATAGAGTTTGTGTGTCGTTATTTTGGGGCATAAGCTAGCCAGGCAAGCATGAGCCGGGCTGTGGGAAGAGGCCCGCAGCTCCCTACTACAGCCCACAGGGCATATGGAAACTGGGGGAAACTCCTCTACAGCAAAGCTCAGTTCACAGCTGCACATCTGCAGGGGCAAAGCTCGGAGACTCCTTAAGGTACAAATGCTCAGGCGCAAAGGCTAAAGGAGACTGTGGAGCCACGCTCCCCCAACTGTCGGGAATCTTCTTGAATGCAGCTTCAAATTCAGTGAGTGTAGAGAGCGTCTAAGACTCTGCCTTCCTAGTAAAACTTTGAATGCTTCCTCTTTCCATTAGTGCCCATGACACAGGGAAGAGCAAAGATCCCCAAGACTAGTCATCTTGGAGAGAGGGAAACCCACATGTGAGGCAGTTCTCCCAAGTTCAAGCTGTTGAAGGTGGCAGATCTATGTTTGCAGACTAGGTCTCTATACTGTCAATTAAGTACTCTCTTCCCTCTAAGAGTGGTTGTCTGGTTTCTCTCCAGTCACACAGAGCCTCAGACAGTAACAAGCAAGCAAGCAGCCCAGGCCAGGGGAACTGAGGCAGACTCATGCTGCAAGCGAGTCACACCTCAGGCACCAACCTAGCTGTGCTTTGCCCCAGGGAATGAGTGGGACGCCACACTGTTCTGTGTCACCCCAGATGCCAGAATGCTGAATGCATAGGTGTTCATCATGTGGTCAGATTAGGCCAAGTTGGGTCTGATCTGCCTCCATCTTGGCTCTTCTCATCACTGCTCACACTACCATAGGTTCCTAGGGAGGGCAGCTGGGTTTTCCCACGCACCTAAAATCAGTAGCCCCTGCCTACACACACTTGGTGGGTGTTCTTCATCACAGAGCCCACAAAGCCTGGGGGAGATGGACATTCTAGAGGAAAAGATAGTTCACTCCCAACCAGTTACCACCAAGTGCCCTAGATTCAACTCATTTCTCAGTGAAATTACGTAGGTGGGAATAGGGAAGCTCTTCATGGCTAGCGTGCACGTTGACTCTGCTACGGTTGAGGTGGGTTCAGAAATGTTATCTGCATGATGGGTCAAAGAGCCCGGCTAAAGCCCAACCCCGAGGGCAATTGAGTTGGAAAGGCAAGCATGAGTGTTTACGGAAACAGACGTTTTCTGAGTTTGCTCTGCTTCCTCCCGCATCAAGGATCTATGTTTATTCTCTGAGGACACTACTGGGTCCTCATCCAGCACACGCTTGGGTTGTATCGGTTCAGGAGACATAGTGATCACCTGGCAGAGAAACGAAGCAGTAAGTGCCAACCAGCAGATAGCTGAATCTGTTCATGTGTTGGAGAGTCTGTTCCAAGACTCTCACAACTTTCCTGGCAGGGTAGAGACACCAGGCTAGAGGCCAGCCAGAAAAACAAAGGTGGTGGCCAAACTGCCTTTGTCGGAGACACCTGGATGGGAAGCTCAGTATCCCAGCATCTGGCTATGGGTCTAAGATTCCCAAGTTTGCCCTATGAGAAAGCTCCCTATGCATATACGAGCGCTGAATAAATGGATTCCCATGGTGGTGCCCGTCTGCTGTGGGATATATTGATTAACACTGACGCTCCCAAGGCTCCCCAATATAGTTATATCTTGAATCAGGGGGTGGGACCAGTGACTGGCCAACTAGAATTGGCCATAGAGAAGGCAGCAATTTGGATAGAGATGCCATACAGGAAGGAAAGGGTGGGGCTTGGAGTTTGAGCTTCCTCTTGGTTCTAGGACGAGAGAGGAGGTGTGTCTGTTGAGGTGTCTCTGGCCAAAAAGCAAGGTCAGCCTCTCTGAGCTAGCAGGTTTTTACCCCAACCTTTGACTCCTGAGTCTTATTGATAAATAGAATGATAAAGACTTAACTTAAGCCTACATATGGTGGCCATGGCAGAGCTCAGCCACTCAGGCCGTGAGGTCATAGGTTATAATTAAAATATCAGAAAATTCAGGTGCATCTGCTAAGCCTCCAGAAAGACATCACCTGTCTCTGGTTTTACAGCCCTAAACTCTTGTATTTATACTCACTTTAATGCAACCAGTAGTAATAGCTGGCCACAGCCCACCCAGGTTCCAGACACTGGAAGTTTCTTCAGCATTTGAAGTTGGTAACTTCTAGGGGTAAGGAGGATCCATTCTGTCCCCGCCCCTGCTGTGGGCTGTGGTCCACAGCATGCTGTCCCCAAACTCCCTAAATCAGAAAAAAAAAAAAAAGTAGATATAGCCAGCACGTTGTTCCCATGTTCACAGTTTAAGCACTGCACCTGATCTGACCCCAATTGTTACTGCCTTCCTTCCTAGCTCTTTTCCCAAACCAGTTGTTTCAGTACTAGCCCAGTCCTCAGAAACTGTTTTCTTCTTTACTCTGCTTCCCTTGTTCCCAAGACACTGGCCTATTCCATAGTGAGAAGCCCCAGACAATATCCACTAGGGCATACCCCAGGTACAGTATTGGCTCCGATGGCCTCCCACTCCTGAGCCCAGCTTAGCTGCCAGTCCTCCCCTTCCATCAACCTCCTACCCTATGGCCGTCTTCCCCCGAGGACACACCCACTTTCCTGGCTCAAGGCACTTGGAGGCTTGACTCTTGACCTAGGGGCTTTCCTGGCTCCAGTGCTGAAGGCTATGTGTCTTAGGAACCTTTGGTCCTAGACAAATCGGTGTGGTCGGTCACCTCCCCCTATCCCATAGCTGTTGAATGACCAGCTCTAGAAATAGGGTCCAGTGACAGGTGGTCAGTACATCCCCCAGTGGACTCAGACCAGGTGGATTCAAGTCCTGGAATAGAATGGCCCAGGCAGGAACGAAGATATTCTACAGACAAATGTGCTCCTCTCTTTGGCTGTCAGCTAATTAAGACAATTGACCCCCAAGGAAGTGGAATTTCCCAGGAACCTCCTGCTGGGAGAAGGAACAGGCTGAAGGCTGCTTGAGGGAGATTTACAGTTTGGCAGACTTTGGCAGAAGAGACTGGAGTTGAGACGATGGTGATGGGTAGGACCATACCTTAATGGAGATTGGTTAGTTATACACACATCTGGTCTTCTATTTCAACCTAAAACTCACGTTAGGACCTGAAAAATGAACTCGATGGGTCGTGGGGGCAGATATTAAACCTCTTTGCTCATCTTCCCTATGCAGTCACATTGAATATATCTTCTTTTCTGGGTTTTTCCCTATTAAGTGTCTTTATCTAGACCATCGAGTACAGGTGGGTGAACGTGGTTTGTTAGGGCTGCCAGAGCTCAGACTCTGACCCTAGCTCTGGGAATAAGAACCTCTGTCCTGATTGGTTTGGGGTATGGAATTTAACATTTGCCCAAGAGCTGACCTGTGTATGACTCTGTGTCCTCTGCACTCGCCCTGGGCACAGGAGCATAAACTTTGTCCTGCTCTCTGTCACACGGAGTCCAAGCCAGGATGATCTAGCCCCTGGCAGCTCTTTCAGCCATGGGGAACCTATGTCCTGGCTAGCTCACGCTGTCCCACGTCACTCACAACTGATTTTTCAGCCAGAGAGCAGGAGGTATGGATGAGTGCTTCCTACTATCTTGTTGAAGAGGAGGTCTCAATTTTCAAGAAAAACAAATTATCACCCTCACTGGGAAAGAAAGCTAGGTGGGGTATAGGAGAGATGGCTGGGCCTTTGGAAAAGAAGAGGAAAAGCCAGAGAAAGGGAGCGGAGCCATTGAGGGATGAGATGCTTCAGGTGAAGATGCCAAGAAGGATGGGTGGTGAATGGGAACAACAACAGCAAAAAGAAAGAAGAAAACAAAACATGGGTGAGAGGACCTGAGATAGAAGTGAATAGAGATGAACAAAACGAGGCATTGTTAGGGTGTTCAGGAGGGCGTGAGCTATCTCTTATTCTCACCCAATGACTCCCTGAGTCTGTAGAGATGGGGACAAAAAGATCTAGCACCTCCCCTGTCCCCATAACTCCCATCCCGCTACACCTACAATGCCAGGCAACTCAGTGCTCTGTGGTCCCACTTCTGGAAAAAGTTCTAAGATGAAGAGCATCCTTCCGGTGCTGTGTGAGTTTCCAACCTTGTCATCACCGCATCAGAATCTTCCTTTGGTCTTGCTCCCCATCCTTCTTGTCTTGAAATATGTTGTCTGCCAAAGAGACTGTAATCATTATGGAATAATTAATCCATTTCCCCATGATTTATTAATCAAACCCATCCATAACTGAGTATGCAAAAAGCAAAAAAAAAAACAGATGTATGAGGATTTCCATTAGCATTTTTGAAACATTTAAAGTAATGCATTATAACCCCATAAATCCCTTGGGCTGTGTGAAGAACAAATGAAACCAGAGATTTCAGCTCTCCGCTGCCTGTGTGGAGAAGGGCCGTGTGAAAAAAATCGGAGACTAAATGCTTCTTAGCTCTTCTTACCACTTGCCGCTCTCCCCATCACCACCACTAGTGTGCTCAGGACTTTGACCCCTTCCACAAACCCCACATTCCCTTCCACTTTGACTCATAAGCAAGGCCAGCATTAGCTTGGCATCAGTAAAGTTTGTACTGGAGGCTCTGCTGCTCTGCTTAGCCTTCCCAAAGTGACCCCTTATAAGCATTACCTCCAGTTCTTGCAAAGTCCTTCCTTTGTCTTCGTCATTCAGACTAGCTGAGGATGAAAGTTACGTGGTTATCTGACCCAGAGCTAGTCCCCAGAGTCCCTCTCCATCACGGCAATCTCAAGGCCAGGTTGCTCTGCCACAGAGCCGTGCAAGTTGCTAGAGGTTGATGTACCCACTTCCTCCTGCAAAGCCTTGCCCAGCAAAGTGGAGTTAGGGGAAAGACCCAGCGGTGGGGACCAGTGTATGCTCCTGCTTGGTGCTAGATGGCCCCACCTCTTCCTTCTTTTGCTTAGTACACTTGTCAACTAACACATCCTTTGGGTCTTACTGCCTAGCACAGGCTTGCTCTGAAATCCACAATCCTCCTGCCTCCGCCTCTTAATGGTTGGTTTTACAGAAGGGGTGGGTTTGCCCAAACTCTTCTTGGTGACAGGAAAGAAGCAACCTTCAGGCACGGAGTTGAGAGAGGTCAGCCTCCAAACACCAAGTCCAAAATCTTCTTTCGCTATTGCAAACCTGTATGAATGTTGACTTTCCTATTACTTTCTCGGTTTTATTTAATATTCATACATGTATATAACGTGCTTGGATCAAATTTCCCCTGCCCACTTTTCCTGCCCTCCAATCCCTTCCCATCCCTCTTGTATGTTGACTTTTACTCTGTAGTCTTTTTGTGTGTTTTCAGTACTTCAAAACTATGTCCAAATTTTCAAGTAAAATTCCCATCATTTTTGCCTGTGAGTTTCCTTTTCCCAGCCCAGTGACATGGGCCACTTGCACAGCTGAGAAGGAATGTCACCAAAGGCAACAATTATCTGCCAGTCACAGGTGGCTGCCTGTCAGGTTGTCAGGCACGCCCAGCCATGTCTAATGCCCCTGGGGGGGAAATAAAGAAGCGTTCCTCTTGTCCCAACTCCATGTTTCCCACGTGAGAATGAGTCACAGGTGGCCTGAAAACCGCTCTGCCTAGTCCCCGGCTTGCTGCTCTTCCTGCCCCTCCATTCTTCTTTGCTGGGTGAAATCAAAAGTCCAGAGATGGATGAGGATCTCCTGGGCAACCAGCCATGTTGGTAAAGTGGTATAGTCAGGAGTCTTGCCGTGCTGAGCACAAAGGCGTGTCGATGCCAGCACTGTGTTCTTCAGAGGATACAGGCGTGGAAGCGTGCTATGTGATATGGTTTAAGGACTTCAGCAAAGGTTACATATATGGCAGAGTTCAGGAAGGCTTAGGTCAGTGGTTCTCAACCGTCCCAAAGCTGCAGAGACTTTACTATAATGCCTCATGTTGTGGTGACCTTCAATCATAAAATTATTGAGTTGCGACTCATGACTGTAATTTTGCTAATATTATGAGTTATAACGTAAATATCTGATATGCAACCCCTGTGTGGGTCATGACCCACACAGGTCAAGCGGCGTGGGAGGTCCTTGTGTCTGTGTGTTGCTTTTCTTGGTTAATGATTAAAGAAACTGCCTTGACCTGTTGATAAGACAGAACTTAGGTAGGCAGGGAGGACAGAAATGAATGCTGGGAGGAAGAAGGGCGGAGTCAGGGAGACCCTATGGAGCCACCACCAGAGTCAGACATTCCAGAACCTTTCTGGTAGGCCATGACCTCGTGGTGATATACAGATTAATAGAAATAAATTAAGATGTAAGAGTTAGCCAATAAGAAGCTAGAGCTAATGGGCCAAGCAGTGATTTAATTAATACAGTTTCTGTGTGGTTAATCTAGCCAGGCAGCTGGGACAAACAAGCAGGCTCTCCTCCTACAGTTGAGAGCCACCGAGATGGGTGGAACTCTATACATTCCCTTTTTCTCCCCTTTCCTTTCCTGCTTACTGTATTTTAATGTACACGAATACGTAAAGCGAGGAATGGAGATTCACATAAGCCAGATGTATTAGGGAAGCAAACTTCTGGTCCATGAACTATCGCCACTCAAAGCACATATTGGACTCCAAGGCCACTGGAAGGAATCAGCCACATTCAAGCAATTATGCTAGTGGGTGCCAACACAACCTCCCCACAGGGACAAGCTACAACCAAGACATTGAAGCTGACTTCTGAAATAAACCGCCTTTATCTTTGCTATCATTTATCAATGATATAAGTCAATGCCAGGGGTCAATTATACAGGTGTACTTAGACCAGCTGCCGTAATGATGAGCACTTAGAAATCACACTGTCCACACCCTTTCCTCACAATCAATTCCAATCAGGAAGAATCCTGATTAATTCCAGACTTATCAGCCATCACGGCCACTCTGAATTAAATCGAAAACGTCTACATTTTCACTGTCCTTCATCCCAAATTCCTCCTGTTCTACTGAACGCGGTGAAAGTTTTCATTGCCTTCGTAACCACTGAAATGGGCTTGTTCAACCCTGTTGTCATACACAGAAAAAAAAATGATACCCTGCTTTTCCACAAGCCCTTACACAAGTGAACACAGTCTGAAAAGGGAATGAAAGGTGTATTGCTTGGAATGGGCAGCTCGGTGCTTCAGGCCTCAAACTGAGTGGCTGGAGGCTGTGTGCCCGCAGCTTATTGTCTCCAGGAACGGATCCTGCTCAGTGTCATCAACAGTTTTGCACTAGGCAGGTTTCTGAATGTGCTGCACTGGCACAGACAAGGGGCTTTGGAACTAAAGGGCATAGCAAAGGAAGCAGATCATAAAGTCAGAGTCCTGCCCAGCCCCGGGACACATTCACACTTACATTCGAGTCCCTGAATGTTGGAGGCAGAATACTAACCATCAGTCAGACCCATTGCAAAAACTGTGATTGGATTAAAGTCCAGGACATGGCATGATGTCAAACACCACAGTATAGAAGTAATGTCCACAAAGTTGAAAGTTAGCAGCAGGCTTGAACCTCATGCAAAGGGAAAGATTGTTTCCTGTCTTTAACACACACACACACACGCCCTCTACCCCTTGCCCAGTAACCACCTAAAAGTCAGAGTCAACCGAGGTAGAGAAAGTTTTGGACTAGAGGTCAGACCTGGGTTCCACCTTTAGCTCTGCTAGCCAAATGATTGTCGCTACAGTCCCCTTTCCACTTCCATCTGTAAAACGGGCCCTTGGAGCTATCAGAAAAGATAGCACAATGCAGTTAATAATCCACATCTATTAAGTTTTTATCCTGTGTCAGCACTGTCCATGCGTTATCTCTCTTCCCATAACCTTGAAAAGTTATGATAGATGATCCAGAGAAATGAAGAAACTTGTCCTGGACTGCAGATAGCGACAAGGAGAAACGGGATGGAACCCAGCAATCTGATGCCAGAGCACTTTGAGATCCACAAAGCACACTTAGACACAGGTGAAAGGGCATATAAAGGCAGCAAGTGTGCCAAGAGGCAGATCTCTGTCCATTTCCCAGGCTTCATATTGCTGGGCAGAGCATCTGCATTTTAATACGTCCCACCAAGTAATTCCAACTGCACCCAAATCAGAGAGTTTGAATTAGAGGGAACATACAGGCACCCAGCTTCTGCCAGCATAAGGTGACAAGGACAGGATTTACCTTCTTGCACCAACAAAATATATGAAGCAATTTTTATTAAAAAAAAAAAAAAAGAATAGGTGAAATCAAGATAACAAATGTTGAGTCTTTGATACATGAATAAAGACGGACTCGTGAGGAAAAACAAAATAAAGCGATCAACATAAAGAATGAGAGAAGAGCTGGGCGGCGGTGGCGCACGCCTTTAATCCCAGCACTCGAGAGGCAGAGGCAGGCGGATCTCTGTGGGTTCGAGGCCAGCCTGGTCTACAAGAGCTAGTTCCAGGACAGGAACCAAAAAGCTACAGAGAAACCCCGTCTCGAAAAAAATCAAAAAAAAAAAAAAAAGAGAGAGAGAGAGAGAGAAGAGACACACTAAAGGCCTTGCAAGTGCTGAGAGGCTATGAGATGAACGCTATGCATGAGTAAAAGATGTCTCTGCTACTTGCCCTGTTGCTGCAACAAAAGTGTCCAACTAAAGCAATTTATTTTTAAATATTTACTTGTTTTATTTCATGAGTTTTTCTGTGTATATGGATGGATTTATAGGTACAAAGTGTGTGCAGTGTCTATAGAGGCCCAAAGAGAGCATCAGATACCCCTGGAACTGGAGTTAGAGATGGTTGTGAGCTGCCAGATGGGAGCTGGGTATTGATCCTGGGTCCTCTACAAGGGCAGCCAGCGCTCATAAGTACTGAGTCATCTCTCCAGCCCCAACAAAAATAATTTCAAGAAGGCGGCATTTGGAGCTGGAGAGATGACTTAGCAGGTAAGAGCATTTCCTGCACTTGTGCGTGTGAGACGCACAACCACACACTCGCTCACTTTTTAAAATCCTTTAGAAGAGAAAGGAAAAGAAGACATGGGGAGGAGGGAAGGGGAGTTTCTTTGGCATAGCTGAGACTGCCCAGCTACCCTCACAGAGATCAGAAAGCTGGAGCATTAGTGGGCATTTGTCTTTATTTGTAATCAGCAGAGAAACAAACTCTTCATTTGATAGCTCTCAGTGGATCTAATGTCTAGCCATCACTCAGTCAACAGCTGAGCTGGAATCTCTGTAGGCAGGCAGCAGGCTCATGCCACAGGAATCTGGTAACTGATGTGCACCAGGGGCTGACAGCCACAAGTAAGGGGAAGCTCCTGAGCCTTCCTCTGCCTTTCTTTTTTAGAGTTAAATAAGCTGTTTTGATAAATCTGTGGGGGCACAAACTACACACAGGAAGACTTCCATGGCAAGAGCAATTAGAACCATGCAAGAAGTATATGCGTTCCTTCATGTACACTGTCTCATAGGGAAACGAAGGTCAAGATGATGAGGTGATTCCTACAGGGTCCCATGGCTCCTAGACTGAATATCAAAGGAAGGCAATCAAAAAGACTCCATCTCTCAAAAACTCTCTTCCCTCAGCCTACTCTCCATGTAATCAGATCCCCAGTCTCCTCCAGACGCCCCATTCCCTCACAGTTCTCCTGCACTGTATACATTTCCCTGCTTCCCTAAGTGCCCCCATTTCTGCTAATGAGGATTCCAAATCAGTTATAAAAATCATGGTATTTTCTTGTTGACCCCTGCTCCAGGAAATGTCATTGAAATTTGCCCTAGAGAAGCTGGAGTGATGGCTCAGTAGTTAAGAGCACTAGCTGCTCTTACAGGGGACCAGGTTTGGACCTCAGCACCCACATGACAGCTCACAATCATTTGTAACTCCAGTTCCAAGGGATCCAACACCCTCTTCTGGCCTCTATAGACACCAGCTACACACATGGTACACATACATACAAGCAGTCAAAAAATCCATACATATGAAATATAATAAATTTTAAAATGTTTGCACATCCTTGTAGTCACATATAGCTCAGTGTGACGTAACAATAAAATAACAGAGCTGAGCAGACAAACCTCGTTTTGAACTCAAGTCATTGATGATATATTTGATGTCTATGGGTATAAGATCTAAGACCCTCCAGCATAGGGGGAGAGCAATGGCACCCACATAAAGTTCTAAATGTCCTCCATCCTAAGTTCATAAAGAACAAGCGAACATAGTAGTTACATTGTAACCTCTAAGGCAACCACCAAGGGGAAAAATACACACACACACACACACACACACACACACACACACACACACACACGGGAGCTCACTAAAAGAGAGCAAATGGGAGAACAAAAGACAAAGAGAAAACAAACAATAAAATGATAGGCCTGAATCCAACACGCAAATTACAAGACAGATTACCCAGGTGGAATATTTGCAATTACTCAATTCTATGCTATCTACAAGAAAGTCGCTTCAAACACAATGATATCGACATGTTAAAAGCAACGAATGGGGAAACATAGGCTATGCAAATATAACCAAAAGAAAGGTGGAGGTTGCACTACTGGATGGAGGGAGCCTGATTTCACCCACTTTCTGTTTCCTGAATAAGATCACAGGGTGGCTTAACGGCTCTACTCTTTGACTTGGCCAGCTGTGGAGTTTCCCCAGCAGGCTCAAACCTGTGCCAAGGCATCCGACTCTCCAGTTACTGATAAAGGTAATAAAGTGGTTGCCCAAAACTCTGGAAAAAAAAAAAACATGGCCTCAGCCTTGACCCCATATTCTTCAAGTCCTCACAAAAACTCCATACTGAGGCAGGCAAGACGGCTTTGCAGGTAAGGCCGCCTGCCGCACAAGCTTGAAGACCCAAGTTCAATCAAGGCTTCCATGTACAGGTAGGAGGAGAGAAGCAAGTTCACAGAGGTGTTCTCCGACTTCCACACACATTCTGTGGCATGTGCCTACCCACATACGTTAATAATAATAATAGTAATAATTTTTCAAAACTCTTTATACTGACCCCCTCACTGAAGACCTATCTAGGTAGCGCAACCCTTTCTCTCCCTGTCATTCGTGGGGATAGGGTTCAGCACTCTCTAAATTAGTTCCTCTTACAGATACTTTACACAGGTTACTGGTGTCAGTGCTTCATTTATTTATTTATTTATTTATTTATTTATTTATTTATTTATTAAAGATTTCTGCCTTCTCCCCGCCACTACCTCCCATTTCCCTCCGCCTCCCCCATCAAGTCCCCCTCCCTCATCATCCCTAAGATTAATCCGGGTTCCCTGCCCTGTGGGAAGTCCAAGGACCACCCACCTCCATCCAGGTCTAGTAAGGTGCTTCTTGCACCCTCCTCCAGACTAGAGGTGGAGGGAGCCAGGGTCTCACTCACTCTAGGAAGCACTCTACCCCCGAGCTACATCCCCAGGACCAGCCTCTGCCCACATTGTATTCTGAGACAAGGTCTCACAAAACTACCCAAGCTGGTCTCAAATCTACAGTCTTCCTGCCGAGACCTGTGGAGTATCTGGGATTACAGTCACCGCCACTCTCAATTTCGCGCCTCAGCCTTTGGACTCCTAGCCAGCCCCTTGTCAGGGTCCTTGGGAACACAGATTTTGGTCACTTCCCTGCTACAGCTTTTTGGGGCAACTCCAGCTGAATTTCAGGAAGACGAAAAGCTAATGTAGGAACAAGAAGAATATGCTAGGCATGGTGGTGCACACATGTTATCCGAGAACCTAAGATAAGAGGATCAAGAGTCCAGGCTAGCCTGACTCAGAGAGTGGGACACACACACACCAAAAAAAAGCAAAGAGAATTTTCAGGGATGAAAAGGAATATTATAGAATGATAAAAAGTCAAGTCACCAAGACAATTTTTTTAAATTAAAAATTTTAATTTTAATTAAAATTAATTAATTTACCAGTGACTGGAGAGATGGTTCAGTAGTTAAGATCAAATACTGCTCTTGTAAAGAACCTGAGTTCAGTTCCCAGCACCCACACAGGACTGTCTTCTCATAACCACCTGCATCTCCAGCTCCAGGGGATCCAATGCCTCAGACTTTCATGGGCACCTGTGCTTATGTGAACATACTCCCACCCAGATAGACACACATACATATACTCATAATCTTAAAAATAATACATCTTTTTAAAGACAAGAAACATATGCACTAAATAACAAAGGTTTGAAATGAGTAAAATATTTGAATATACATTTCCCCAAAGTTTACTATATGGAAGACAGACATGTTCAACATCACTAACCATTAAAGACATAAGTATCAAATCACCCTAAAATACATAGAATGCCTAAAGAAAAAAAACACTGACAGCAAATATATATGAATTTTTTTTTAAAAAAATCAATATTATTTTTGTTTCTGGCAGGTGATAGTCTGGCTGTAAACCCAGACTACCCGGCTCCACAATCCATAATTTCAATAATTACTAAGCTCCATTGCCCATGGGAATGCTTAAGTTCCTCATTTTAAAATGAGTTATCATCTTTTTGCCTCACCACTAAGCAAATCTGTTTCATCCCAACTGAATTTTGGTTATTCATTCAAAGCAACCTATCATCAAAGGAAAGTTACCAACGTAAGATAAATTCAAAAGAATTTGCTGCAGGCTTTAGAAGTGTCTCCCAGGAAGGGTCACACATTCTTGAGCAATGATGGTCTTCCAAGTATATACTCTACCTTAATGCCTAGAGCTATAATTGACTCTGGTATGTTGGTTAAAAATAATTCACCACATTTTTTTTATCATCATTCCTCAAAACAAACAGATGAATGAGCATCTTCCAAGGTCCTCCGCCCCTTCCTTCCTTGGAGCACCCAGAGAGACCTACCCGACCCAGAGAGAGCTACCCGACCTAGAGAGACATTCCTGAACCAGAGAGATGGACCCGACTCAAGGCATACTCAAACCAGACTCCAAAGTACACCTCCCTGCACAGCCCTGAGAGATTAACAAGTTTACCCACCTGTTTTAACCCAAAATAGGAATATTTCTATCCCGAGTCTCCCGTGGGCTCCAACCATCAGAGAGGTGAGCAGAGCATGGCTCAGCTATCAGTGGTTCTCGTCACCCAGAGTCATGTCCGTCCCCATCTCGTGGTCCTCACTTTCTCTACTCACTTATTTTCAGATGAGGCAATGACTGAATTCATGGTAGCCCTAAAAAAAAAAAAAAATCGCTCATGGGAGACTCAATGGTATCTGGGATTAGACTGGAACTGGACCAGAGACAAGTTTGGAGGATCAGTGAGAGAGGGTGAGAGCCAAGAGACCTGGCCCTCAGAGAGAAAAGAGTGAAACCCCACCTCAGGCATTATAGGGTAAAGACACAATAACGAATGCCTAGCTCTTTATGGTGATATTAATTAAGGCCAACCAGAGTTAAGATTCCCTAGGTCAGGGGTCAGCAAAAAGGCTAGATGTTAAACAGTTTACTGTCTGCATTATTAGTTCTCTCTTTCCACCTCGCCTCTTCATCCTCTTTCTCTTCTTCCTTCTCTTTTCTTTGTACCTCTTCCTTCTCTTTCTTCTTTTACAAAACTTTAAACAGTTTATACACACATGCACACAGCTCATGAGAGTTACAAAAGCGAGCACAGGTTGTAGTTGACCCTCAAATTATAGTTGGCTGACCCAAAGTCAACAGTTCTCAAACATTGACCAGAAACTCAGCAAAACCCCATGATGTGCTGATTAAAAAAAATGTCAAAAACAGAAACACAACTCTGATTTGCCCACACCTGTGGTGTAAATATTCCCACTATGCCTATTGCGTTGCTGCTGGGCACAGAGTTGGGAACTGAGGCTGCACAGAGACCGGACTGCCCAAAATCACTGTGCAGCAATCACAAGCAGACAACACACTGCAGAAATTCTGTCACTACCAAACATGGGAAACTCTGGTGTTGGCTTTTTAACTAAACAACACGCCCATGACACTCACACGTTTGAACTGTGGTAAAGGGTAGGATCTATCGGTGAGTAACAAACAGTCCCAGCCTGAAGGAGGCCACAGTGTAGTGGAGAGTCCGCAAACAGGCATCCACAACCTAAGAACAAACTGAGATAAGAGGCCTGCAGAAGTTTGTCCAGCATGGAGGAGCTATGCCTCCCCTGGGCTGTGCATCAGACAGTCTGTTTAGAAAAACTGTCCCCAACTCATCTCTATGACAAAAGGACACTGTGGGATCAAACAGACCTTACCAGATCATTTCTGAAGGCCCCAACTCAGGCCATCAAATTCTATTGGATTATGTACCTTGGTTTGAGGAAGCCTTATTTAGGGACAAGTCATAAAATTAGGAGTTAACATGTATAAGATTGACAAATAGAATTTGGGGGGGGGGGCAAAAGTGTTGGTTCCTAGTAACCATTTTATACTTGATTTCATTTTTGATGTGCTGATAGTTTGTCGTGGGAAGATCACAGGTTTGTGGTTATGTGGTAACATTTTTACTTTTGACTAGTAAGTGAACTTGACAAGTTTGCACACTTGGAGGTTTTTTCTTCACTTTTGAACATACATTGTGCTTTCTGTTGGACAAGACAACACTTCTTACTTCCCTCCCTGGAACTCTGACATTACCTTGTCCTTCCACCTCCACATGCTGCCATCTGCATCTGTGACAGAAGATAGCTCCAAAGGTTGCTTCCTTTCTTCTTTATTTTTGTGTTTGAGACAGAACCTCACTATGTTGGCCTGCAATGCCTTTTTATTGCATGTTAGTTTTACACTTCATCTTGCAATCATATTTATGCATTCTCTTTTCCTTTATTCTATATCAAAAAAACTATGATCTGGTTTCTTCTCTGTTGCTGTGACAAAACCACTCTGGTATGATACAAAGCAACATGGGGAGGAAAGGATTTATTTCTGCTTCCAGGTCACAGTCCATCACTGCAGGAAGTCAAAAGCAGGAACTTGCAGTGGAAACCATGCAGGAACTGCTTAACCAGTTAAAGGCTGGTGCTTATACAGCCTGGACTCAGATGCCCAGGGAACAGTGCCACATACAGGACTGGGCCAGTCTACAGCCATTAACAATCAAGACAATCTTCCACAGACATACCCACAGGCTAAACTGATCCAGGAACTACCCCACTTGAGACTCCCTTCTCAGGCCAGTAGTTCTCAACCTTCCTGTAGGCATTTTTCGGTCCCGCCAGTCAGTTCCCAAATAACCACACAGAAACTTATTATTAATTATAAATCCTCGGCCAATATAGCTCAGGCTTGCTACTAGCTAACTCTTACATTTTAAATTAACCTATATTTCTTATCTATGCTCTGCCATGTGGTGATACCTTGTTTTAAAAAACTACAGCAAATCCATCTTGCTTCTCTCTGAGTCTCCTCTTGCCCCCAAGATTCCTCTCTTCTCCCTCGAGCTCTCTTTTTTCTGCAAGTCCCACCTAACCTCTACCTGTCCAGCTGTTGGTTAGTCAGTTTCTTTATTAAACCAATCACAGTGACATATATTCACACAATGTAAAGGAATATTCCACACTTTCCTAATGCTGTGACCTTTTAATACAGTCTCTCATGTTATGGTGATCCCCAACCATAAAAGTATTTTCACTGTTACTTCATAATTGTGATTTTGCTACTGCTATAATTGTAACGTAAATATCTGTGTTTTCTGATGGTCTTAGGTAACCCCATGAAAGGGTCATTTGACTTCCAATGGGGCTGGGACCCACAGGTTGAGAAGTCCTGCTCTAGGCTGTATCAAGGAGACATGTAAAGCTAACAAGGAAAACTCAGTTTTCCCTAGTTTCAACACACCAGCTATCTTTCTTTCTAATGATTCAGTCCTCTGTCGACTTCCGTTATTTGACAAACCACTCCAGAACCAAGCAGCTTTAAAAAAGAACAGTTTTTTGAGTTCATGATTCTGCATCTCAGGAAGCTCTGGTGTGAGATGGCCTGACTCTGGTCAGTGGCTCTCACTTGCTTATCTACAGCTAAGTAGCAGGACATCTGACAGCCCAGTGCTCTTGCCCTGTGCCTGCTGACTGGGCCGGCTGCGGACCAGAGCAAGAGGACAATCGCTCCTGTACTTCAATCATGCTGCAGCCTACTGTCCCTGGCTTTTCACATGGTGGTTTCTGGCTTCCAAGATCAGCAAGTGAAGACAAGAACACGCAGTATACACATTTTTTTTTCATGCTCTGCTTCATCTCCTTTATAGTTCTGTTGGTCAGAGTATGTCAGGAGGCCGGGCAGAAGGCACGGGCACAGGGCAGTGTGGATAGATCAGGGAGCCACCACTGCAGCAATTCACCAGATGTCGTTCATGATCTTAATGATGTTTGCCAAGAACTAACAAGTAACTGGGAGACCTATGCTCTTCCACGATGAAGAACCATTTGATCTGTAAAAGGAAAAATTTGGAGAAGTGAAAAAGTAGTGATGGGAAGAATGCTTTTAGCAGAGGGAATAGAGCGCGTGAAGACTTAGAAGCAGGACAGCCAAGGCTGTCCCAACTGTTCCCTAAGATTGGCACCAACACAAAGCAGACCCACCTTGTCTGTAAACTCCTGTTATATGCAGGCGCTTTCCCTCAAACGCCTTGTGATGTGAACTATGATCTGACTTTGCTGTCCCCACCTATAATGTTTGCCCTGCTGAAATGATTAAGAATGGGCACCTGCCCACCCGGAAGATCTGTGCTTGGCCTAGGATCGAGTCAAATAGGCCATCACAGTCTGCAAAGAACAAAAGGACGCGCACGCCTCTGGAAAAAGAAGGATTCCTTCGAGACGCAAAAGGAGGTTCTAGGAGGAAGGAAAGTGGTTGAAGGGTGTTGTGAAATGGGACAGGAAGAGAGGCAAGGGCTGAGTAATCCGGGGAATCTTACCCAAGAGCAGAGAGAGCCCACAGTAGGGAAAAACCAAACACAGTCACAACAGGGACCTGGCAAAAGGCCACAGCAGGGACCTTGTTTGGGAGACAAACCCTGTACAACTCACCTTCACTCCGACCAGGTACCTCTCCCTGCATCGTTCACGTTCTTCCACTAGACGTGGCCCGCCAGGGGTGACTTCACATCGCTCCACTAGTCAGCAGTTTGTGCACTTCTGCCTCAATACCTTATCTAGAAAACCCACCCTTCATGCCGCATAAGCTTAAACCCTTGGGCCGCTGGGGAGCCAGGGGCTAATGGGATGGTAAAATGAGTGAGGCTCCTGCTCTCTATCACCCTTTCCTGCTCTCTAGGGTGGGAAGTAGCACAGGACGGGAGCCATTGGAAAGCCCCAGCCTTCTCTGTCATAGGGACTGTGTGTGAGAACGTGGGCCAGCTCAACACGTAGTTGCCTCACAAGAGACAGCCATTGGGAGTTGTTTGTTGCTCCAAAATGCGTGCTTGTATTGACACCAGCTGAGCCGTAAACGATGCCCACATTTCAGATGTATTTTCAAACAGCAGAGAAAGACAGGGGAAACTCAACAGACAGCGTCAGAGTCTTGTAAGAAACCTGATGTAAGCCGCAGCGTTGTGGTCTGTTTTCTTTCAGTTAGAAGTCCCTGCTTCCTTAATGGCAAAATGACAGCTGTCAGTTTCTACAGTTACCCTCCACGGCATTTACATCTTCCGACTGTGACTTGCAAAGAGTGGGCCCACCTGGGAGGTGGAGGAGGCAGGAAGTGTGGTATTACATCCATACACACCCCCACCCCACCCCGGAAAGCCCACGGGAGGTCAGCAGAGCCTGGAATGAGAGAAAGAACAGCCCCGGAGCTAATTAAGTCTTCACGGAAGCCAAGAGGCCTCCTTCCTGGGTCTCTGCCAGACACTGCTCTTACATCTGAACCCGCCAGGCCAAAGAAAATGTTGATTACAATAACTAAAAATATTGACAAAGAATGAAAGAAGGGGCTTAGAAAAGATGGAATTCGCCAACCGATTGTGCGTGGATAGTGCAAGAAGGGTGCCTGACCTCTGATCTTGATATTTAGATGATTCTTTCCATAAATAATTGCATTTTAGCCAAGGGAAGGCAGAAAATTATCACACTCCCCTCCCCCCCAACCATACACACAACCAGGTAACTTAGAGGCTGTTCCATGGAGCTTGCGCCCTCTGGTGTCTGATCCTGGAATCACAAGCATGGTTGATTTCTGGCTTTAGCAAATCGAGCGGAGCCTGCCATGGCTTCGTTTTCACTACACCCTTCCTGTGAGCATGCACCCATTTTGTGGTCTCTACAAAAGACCAGCACATATAATTCTAATAATTTCTTTACGGAATTTGTATATCCTTTCGAGATTTACAAAGCTGTTTTGCACATATGCCTTTTCAACCATGGTCCTGCAGCAGGTGAGACAGCATCTTCTCCTTACTAAAGAATAAAATCAGGATCAAAAAGACCCAGAAACTTGCTGAACATAATGGGCAATGAGGACTACTGAGAACTCAAGAACAATGGCAATGGCTTTTTGATCCTACTGCACGTACTGGCTTTGTGGGAGCCTAGGCAGTTTGGATGCTCACCTTACTAGACCTGGATGGAGGTGGGTGGTCCTTGGACTTCCCACAGGGCAGGGAACCCGGATTACTCTTAGGGATGATGAGAGAGGGGGACTTGATGGGGGAAGGGGAGGGAAATGGGAGGTGGTGGCGGGGAGAAGGCAGAAATCTTTAATAAATAAATAAACAACAACAACAAAAAAGACCCAGAAACCTGCTCAAGGCTGAAGATAATAGGATGGTGTAAATAAGCACCGACCCACCCCACCCTCTCCCACCCCCACCTCCCAGAGTACAAGTTCAGGGCAATTTTCCATAAGTCCCATTAAAATATCTGGATCCTCCCAAAAGACTGAAGTGCAGCCCTGGCTGTAGTTCATCACCTGGGGGGCTCAGCAGCATGCTGATGGCCCAAGTCCATGTCCAGACTCCCAGCTGCCTGCTGTGGGGAAAAGCCTGCACAGCAAGCAGCATCTTCTGAAGCTCTCCAGTGAGGCTAAGGTGCAGTTGGGGATGAAAATCAGTGTTATCAGTGAAATAAAATAGAAGGACATAAAACAATTATGATTACATTTCAGAGAACTGTATTGCCACTAAAACCTGGAGTGTACCAGGAACTGTCTGTAATGTCACAGGGGAAGAACTCGAAAGTATTCCTGTGATTCCCTCTTCCTCAATACATGCACACACGCACGCATGCGCGTGCACACACACACATACATGCATGCACACACACGCACATACATACACACACCTGAGAATCTCTCAATACACAATAGATGCACACTACTTTTCTGAGTTGGACTCCCCCTCTTCTCTAAATAGCCCACACTCACACCTAAGAAGGAGATTGTCAGTTTCCAGGGTTATGGGATCTCCTTCGGACATTAGACTTGGCCTTGTCAGATGACAGGACTCAAAAGAGTGTTGAGGACCAGGAAGCTCAGAAGATCTCGCGCCAGCCAGGAAGAAAACTGGAGAAACTACCTCAGGTTTCCTTTGTACAAGTTATGACACATTTTTTGAGTCACGCATTTCCTCGACCAAGTTGAAGTCAAGACAAGAATCAGACACCTGCTGTGTCCTCCAGACCTGTATGGCCAAAGCCCAGTCCAGCTGGAGTTGAAGAGAGCCACACTCGCACTGATGTCGATGAAGACAGAGGCAGCTGTACATTCCAGTTCAGCCCAGCAGGGTTTCAGGTCCCCTGGGTGTGAATTCAGAGCATCATTCATTCAACAAACACTCTGTGCCAGGTACTGGTGCATAGCAAAGAGCCACACCGACAAAATCATAAAGATGCCGTTCTAGTCGGTGAAGAGACAGAACAAGATGACTACTAATTCACATATGAACATATATGTGTGCATGCATGTACACACATATGCGCATGTACACACATATGCACACACACATACACTAGCTTGCTAGTGACTGATACTCAGTAGAAGACACGTTAATAAAAGGGCAGGAGGAAATACTGGAATCTGAGAGTAGCGGAGACAACGCTGACTGAAGTCAGTAAGCAGGCAGTGTGGAACTATCTGGATGCAGGATAGAAACCACAGTTACAAAGATCCTGGGACAGCCATGGGCCCAGGGCACTCAAGAAACAGCAAGACAATGAGATCAGGAAAGGAAGAAACACAAAGAGGACTTTTTAAAGCCTTGGCTTTTACTCTGAACAAGATGAGCCCCTAGAAGGAGTCAGGTAGAGACAGGGGGGGAATGGAAAAGGAAGTGGGGAGGAAAGAAGTGTTTACAGAGGGATGTCTGGCAGCCAGGCATGGGGAGGGGGCACTAAACCCCTGATACTTGCTCTTCTCTTATGGATGCGCCTCCCTCCCATTCCCACTGTATCTTCTCCTGGTCAAATAGATGCCTTAGGAAATCTAAGCAGACATCATCCCATCTGCCTATGCTGGCAACATATATCCTTGCCTAAGCAAGACCTGGCTATCCTCAGAGCTGAACATGGCCCATGTCACAACCTTCACTCCAATGGGCTAGGTTCTGTGCATGGTGAAAGACAAAGGGTCCAGGAGAGAATGAGCTAAGTGACCCTCACTGGCCTTGCTCCAAATGTTGTGTGGAAGATGCCATGGTGGGTGTCACTCTACACTGGCCCCTTATTAGGACCCTATCCAAGCTCCAGTCTGAGTAATCAGAGGTCAGCAATCCCTTCTCACATATCAAGAAAGAAAGGACCTGAGATAAGCAAAGGTGCCCACCACCCACCTTCCTGACCAGAAGAGGATGGCCTGGCCCTTGGACAATGACCCGCAGATGCTGGGCCCTCAACATCCAGGGCCAGTCACAAATCTATATTCTCCCAGAGCGAAAGGGCAGAAACCAGGGACCACCACTCACCAGGGTCAGTATATTTGATAGGCCAAAGCTAGAAAAGAGATGCTGTAATGTGAAGGAAACTCAAAGCCATCTTGCTGAATAAAGAAGCCAGACCCAAGAGGAGCCTACTCGATGATTCTGTTTGCATGCATTGTCCAGAACAGGAAGATGTAGGACCCAGCAGAGAGCTGCTGCTGAGGCATGGGATGAGACCGGAGGATAACTGCTTTTGAGTACAGGGTTTTCCCAGGAGTGGAGAGAAATGTTTGGAAACTAGATGCGGCTGATGGTTGCCACTCTGCAGTCCCAGGTAGTGGAGAGAGGTATGGCGGGTAGCTGAGGGCAGCCAGGGTGCCTGCTTGGTCTGTACTCCCAGACACAAGGGGTGAGGCTCTGTCCTTTGGGATATAAGAGGTCCTCGCCACATGTTCCAGTCGCAGAGACTATTCCCTTCTAGATGTCACCTCTCAAAGCCTGATTAAACTGCCCTTTCTAGACCTCTGATCAACACCCCAATGAAGCCCCCGAGCACTTCAGATACAAGCTAGATTCTACCTGGGCAGAGATGCTTAGGTCAGAGCCTGCCTCCGCCACAGACCAAGGATGAGGTAGCAAGGAACACAGAACAATCTATGAACTTTCCTCTAAGATGAAAGACCAAAATAATGGTGATATTTTAGTCATACAAGGGGAGAGTCCCAGGAGATCCCATGTGACTTCTATAGCCATCAAAACATAAGCAAGAAACTAGGTTAATTCTATAGGTAATAGAATCGGGAAAAATGAATGGGAACTTAAATGAAGAGGCTTTAGGCATTACCAAGAGGACATTCTAGGAACTTAAGTCAGTGTAAGCAGGGAGGCAGGTGTCCTTGTGGAAAACAGAGTTAGATGTTCTGTAATGATGTGAGGCCCAAAAAAGCCACATTCTGCTAATGAAACTTTGAGCTGGTGTCAAATTTTGTGAACAAAGTCCAGGCCTGTATAGGCCTTGGCACACATGCTGGGTGGGCACAGGGTTTTCTTACTTAGAGGAGTTTCTTTTTTTTTTTTAATAACAAAACTTTACTGGCTTATACAAATAACAGAAATCATTTGATGAACAGATGTGAGGGTTGAGTAAGGCTCAACAGAGGTACCTTGTCTCTGTTACATGCCCCTGGACGATGTGGGCTGGAAACATCTGGAGACGCACTCTCTCATGCTATTAGAGCATGATGCTGCCTGCCAGCTTAGGCCCAAGTTGATGAATCTGCAGGGTCACTTTTACACAGCTTGCACTTCCTTACAACATGATAGCAGTGTCCCAAGTCAGCTGGCATCTCTCCTGCCAAAAGTAATCCATTGAAGCAGTCTCAAGGAGCAAGCACACAAACCCCACCTCTAAACAGAGGAAGTAGCCAGGTTCCAGAAGCCAAAGTGAGAGTGGAAATCATTTTAAGGTCTTAGAAATATTTGGAGAGCATGCTGTCCCTCTCCCTCGCCTCTAAGTTTAAACTCCATCCTCTTGTTGCCTAGTCTAGCGTTGGCAGAGATTGGTTCCTGGCCTCATTAGCCATGGTTTCTTGTCATCTTTCTACTGGGTGTTGGACAGTACCTTTCTGGACCTCCTCCATGTCTCTTAAGGTGCTTCTCACCAGCCATGCCCAGGGAGTTACTGATACATTGTTGGCATCACACCAACTGCATCTGTGACTTGATACATTGTTGGCATCATATCATCTGCATCTGAGCCAGTATCCAAACGAGAACTGCTGGCTACCTTGGCTATCTCTCCTTGATATCTGAAGTCTTATTCATTAGCCCTAGCTGGTTGGCTCAGGACTTGTAAATGGGAAGATGATTGACAGTGAGGACAAATGTGTCTTCTCTGCAAGAATCCCTGCCCTCTGGAAGCAAGCTCATTCACTTCCTTAGCAAGCCTACACCAGAGAATTTCTTTGCGATGCCTTGCGCCCTCATATTAAAATCCTGAATCTACCTTCCCCGCTCTATAGGAGCAGCATTCCATGCCCCCACCCACCTACCCTTGCCGCCCCAGGAGTCAGCTGGGATTGACTCTATCTCCCTTGGGAGTGAACACCAGCTGTGTCTCTGTCAATATTAGGTCTCCCTGATGGAAAAGATGGCCAAGATCAAGGTCTTGTTGCTAGGTGCTTGTGATGGAGGCCAGGGTGGAATTAAAAATAATTAAGTGAAAGCCAGAAGAGAAGATTTGGGTCATAGAGTCACTGATCCTCCTGGCAGCAAATATTTACTCTGCAAAGTGCGTTTGTGAAGGTTGTCCCTGTAAGTGGCAAGCGAGTCAACGTTGGTAGATTAAGGAAGACAGTCATTAAAGCAGAATGGGTCCCCTAATGACCACAAATGCTGGGGAGTCAGTTTCCTAACACAGAAAGCAAACGGGGAAGCTAAGCTAAATTGCACCAATGATCTTGCCAGTAAACCCAGAGGTCGGCCCCCTGTCATTCTGCTCAGTAGTCTGCATATATCACTGAGTCCTCATCTCTTCTGCTTCCCATCACCAGCTCCTGATTCAAGCTTCCCGGTGTGTGAACCAGCGTGGCTGACACTGGACCACAAGCCTGGCTTCTCCGTGCCAGGGAAAGGGAAAAGCAGTGTCTGGTCCTTTGGACCTTTGGGCATCTATGGATAATGGGCAGTGTTTCCCATTAAGATGGAGGGCGGGGCCAGTAAAAAGTTTCAGCAGGAAAGGCATTTGTCACCAAGTCTTGAAACCCAAATTCAAGCCCTAGGACCCACAAGGTGGGTGGAGAGCACTGACCACTGACTCCCTCAAGCTGTCCTCTGGGCTCCACCCATGATCCACGCTGCACGTGCGCATACACACACACACACACACACATAAATAAATAATTAAAATGTAACTAAAAAAAATATTAAGGTGCATGACAGAACTCCCAAGCATATCAATAAAAACCAAAGTTAGCATTTTACAGAGAAACTTGTATATCCATGCTTACTGTGACATTACTTACAATAGCCAAGTGATGGAATTAGCCTCTGTGTTCATCAATAGGTGAAGGAATAAGGAAAATGTAATAAATATGTACACACACATACATGCACACACACGAGCTTTGCTTTGCTCTGTAGAAAAAAAATCTTGTAATTCACAGAAAAATGTATATAACTGGATATCATCACATTGATTAAAATAACCCAGAAAGACACATATTACATATTTTCTCTCATATATGGAATCTAGGTTTTTAAAAAGAGAAACGTGAGACTACAACAGGCTCTAATTTTACAGGGGGAGTCCAACGGGATGTGGATGGGACTAGGGAAGGTAATGGGGGGTATAGATACGATCAGAGGATATTGTGTACATGTGGGAAAACATCGTAATGAATTCTGTTCTTTTTATACAGATATTATTACAAGACAAAATGGTCTTTGAGGCCAATGAGAATGACCTTCCCCCCTCATGGTTACTTCAGGACAGATAGCCCTAGACAGGTAAACATCAGCTTTGCCACTCCTTAGGACTGAAATTACCATATGAAAAAATGAATGTGTCCATTATTTGTGGAAGCCCATTAAGAAGAAGCTGCTTTCTCCTGGTCAAAAACTAGAATCTAAGTTCTAACCTTGGCCCTGCATGGGCACTTGGCGTTCTAAGCTACCCAGAACATCACTATCAATTATCTCCTCCTTTATTAAAAGACTACCCTTGCAGAAGCCCCTTCCTTGAGGCAGACACTTTCAGTGTTTCCATGAGGTAGCACGGCAGTGCCTGTCCGCTTCTATGACCAGTCCAGTCTTCAGTGTTAATGTTCCTGTGCATGAGAGTCAACTGGGATCGAGCAGTAAAACCACACCACTTCAAAAGACTGGTTTTATGGGGCTGGGAGTATCTATAAATTCATGTCTCCACACTAGAGACACCTATGCAGATCCCAACACCACACACAAGGTACCCTGAGGGCATCAAGATGCTGGAACCTATGCCAAAGAGGTGAGCTAAGACTTGGAGGAAATGAGTCGGAGGGAGAGCGAATGGGGTGAGCGAACTCACCTAGTATGGGCCATATACAGAGGAACCAAAGAAACAGATTGACAGGCAAGAAACTAAAACTCTAGAAACAGGTGAACACAGGAGGTGGACAAGACCTTTTCCATCATTCCAAAGGAATTCAACTTGATTCCTTGAGTCAATATTTTCTAAACAGATGACTCACTAGCAGATAGTGAAATCAATTTAGGGGATTCTGATAGGCAGTTCCCAAATGTGATTTAGACCAGAAACATAGGTAAGTATTGATTCATGTAAATTTTGCTTCCTTTATATAAATAAATGCATTAGAAAAGTTGACTACAACCTTTTTAAAGAGTTTTACAGTAGGTTAAGGTCACAGGAAGTTGAGAACCATGTCACAGGTAGCCCAGAGATCTCTGAGTGTGTTTGGACAAGGGCATGATGGGATTTGCAGCATAGAACCATCACTCTGCTGCCAACTCGGCAGATAGTCCTGGAGGATAAACCCAAGGCGTACCATTCACCAGAAGACAGAAAATTAACAAAGGGTTGAACTCCACTGATGCTCATATAGAGGGGAGTGGAGAACTAGAAGCCAAAGGTGAAAAGGGGATGATACAACTTCACTGAAGACTCAGAGAAAGAGGACGAAGAGGAAAAGACCGTGTTCCTGGTGTTGGAGGGTGAAGATTCCTGACCTGAGCTTGGCCCTGGAGGATGTGGAGAAAATGGAGCTGGTAGCTATAAGACCAGACATGGTACCCAAGAACACCTCCGGGGCTCTGTCTAGTGGACATGTGCACCTTCCCTAAACCAAGTTCGTCCAGTACTGTCCCCCAGGATGAAGCCTTGAGCAGAGAGACCCAGGACCAACCTACTCTGTCACGTGGTCCTGAAAAGTTGTGTCCCTTGTCTGAGACCCAAGAGCTGGTTCTTAGAACCCCGACTAATCTGTGAGCCTCCCTCTGTCTTTCCTCACAAGTTCTTTTGATTGATTTTCATTTTCTTACCCCCACAGAGCAAAAGTCATTTTCTCAGCATCCAAACACATTTGACTGATAAGGAATGCTCACCCTGTTGGCCTCATAGAGCTCGTGTGGTGTGATTCATGAGGTGGCTTCAAACTGCCTTGCAAACTATTAAGCACTGAACAGGTATGAATAATAGAAGCTTGGCAACAGCACCACCCTCACCCCGAGTCCCTTCAGACATTCATCCATGTTCGCCTTATGAAATACGGGACCTGGTGTTGAAGACAGTTGCCTGTGTAACCATCACCCACAATGCACTGTAACGTACAGCCCCTCCCCCACACAATGAGAGAGCATGTGAGAAGGCAGAGATAGACTGGCTGGGTTTCTATTTAGTTCCCTTGGAAGACAGAGGGATGCTGACCATGCTGAGGGCCTGGCATGAGCCATATCCCAGCAGCAGCTGCTGTACTGGGCTATGTGGTCACCACAAACAGCCCAGCATGTCTCATGGTTTGCAGAAAAGAAATGGGAATGACTGAGGCCCTTCCTTGGGGACTAAGGTCTCAACTTACAGGGAGACATGAAAATCAAGGTACAGACGTGAATGATGGGAAACCGACAGTTACATATCTGGGGAGCTTCCAGGCTGCTCAGCGAGCACAAAGGGAAGAGGATAGACTTGGAGCTCACACATGGGCATCAGTGTCCTATCTCAAAGCCCCTCTGACCTCTAACAAAACCAAGGGCAGGTCAGTCCTGCATGTTCTCATCTTGATTCCCTCCCTGATTTTCTACCCAAACCCTATCAAATCTGAAAGGACAAGGACAGCATCTCACTGCCTTTGTTCTTCATACAGTGACTAGAACCCAGTTGGTGCTCTGTAAATGCCAAATGAATGAACGCTCTTTCCTCCTTTCAGTCAGTTCACCATCCCTTCCTTTCTCCCCACTGGCAGATCAGACTCTGATTCTCTGTACCCTCTGCCACACTCCTGAGCCCGGTTCCTCCCTAGGCTCTGTGCACAGCATTTGTTTACCCTAGAGATAAGTAGAGCTGAGGGCTGGTCAAAGGGAGCTGGGCACGGCTTGGCCAGGAGCCAGACAGCAGTGGAAAATTCCAGCCTGGCACTAAACCTGCTGGGCCATGGCGCCCAGCTGGCACATGCAGGAAGCCACTGAGAGGGGGAGAGAAGAAGATTTATTTTTTCCTTTCAATGGGTCTGTGTCTTCCCACCCTAGCCCATCTCATTCAATCCCTTCGAAAACTAGAGAGGACCCTGAGCTTTCCTATTAAGCACCATGTAGTAATCACTTCAGAGCTCATAAACCAGGTCTCTGTCCCAGCCACTCAGCTCTGTCCCTTGCAGAAATGTAATGGATAAAACACGTCAGTGCATGGGCTGCATGTTCCAGCTAACTCAATTAGGCTTCAGGGGTGTGTACTTTAGAATGTAGTCAGTAGAGCGGCCAAGCCTCTAGGCACTGTTCCCCCTAAGCCCTACTACCACCACCAAGATCAACAGCAATGGTTCTCAACCAGGGTGATTTTGCCACCACCCACCCCCTCAAAGAAGACATTTGGCAATGTCTGGAGATTTTTCTAGTCATCAAAGACCATGGAAGGTTATTACTGGCATCTAGCGGGTAGAGTCAGTTACTGAAAGTTTAAAAGTACGAGTCTGGTCTATGGCAGTCAAAACAAGATAGGTTCATTCATTCATCCTCAGTGTACCCACTAAAGACCCAAGTAACAGTAAATAGGGGGAGGAGATGGATTTGATGTGGTTACATTGGGAGGTGGAGTCAGCAAAGAGGCCCAGTGACCCAGTGCTGATGCGAGGCTTATATTTAAATGGAATTGGGCATAGCTAAGTAGTCCTGGTCAAGGTATGTCCCTGTCCATCACTGACCCACCACTGTCTGAATCTCTGTCTGTCCTGCAAGGTGGTCTGATAAGCTGTCAGAACTGTGAAGCTGCTTCTTGAGAACAAGGTCCTCCTGTCTGGCCCAGGCTTCAGCCTTTTCCTTCTCCTAGCATGAGATTCCCCAAGACAGTGCAGTTTCTGAGCATCTGTCGCTTCGCTTGTCAGCAGGATCAGCGAGGCCCTGTGTCTCTCCGTAGACTATCTTCTCTCCTCTTAAAAGGCCGAGGGAACTCCAAAACATCCCGTGATGTACAGGACTGTCCTCCTAACAAGCACGTGCCATGACCCAAGTGTCAACAGCTAGCTTGAACAGCTCATGTCAGAGTGACATGAGCATCACCTGGGGAGTTATCAGAATTGCTAATCACCCACCTCTCCTCCCACTGAATCAGAGTTCTGTGTGGTTGTTTGTGATCCTTGCTACAGCTAGACAACCATTGCTAAAAGCACATCCAGAGAGGGTCAAGGGGATGGTGCCATGGAACAGTCATCAGCTCTGAGCTGCAGGGGTGCTGACCACAGTGAGAGAGCAAAGATTCCTAGGAATGACATCCAGGTGGGAGCAGGTACTAAAGAAAGACATGCAGAGTCTGATAAGGAAGGTCAAATGCTCTTCTCTCATACAGTTTTGGGGCATCTTTTTTTTGGGGGGGGTGGTTACTCAGAGAATCTTCAAGGATTTATACATAAACATATTCAGGCTCAGAGAAGCCATGTGCCTGAATCCTGGAATCTCCTGGGAGAAAGACAGGAAGCAGGTGTGAAACACAACAGAGCTATGTGTAGCTGCCATGGGACTCTGGTGACATTTTGGCCTTAAACCTTGGGAGCTGATAGAGGAAGGGATGAGAGGATTGATTTCCAACTCTCCAGGTCTGAGCCTGTACAAGGATGGGCCCCTGTCTTAAGTGAGACAAACCAGACCATGCATTTGCTCCCATGCCTTGTCCTCTCTCTGCAGCCTGGACTGCACTCCTTAGTAAGGGCTTTTACTGTGACATCTGCAGTACTGGTGATGACACTAGGGATGGCTGGAAGAGTTTGAGAGTTTTTGAATCATTTCCACTGGGCATTAAGAGGTTTCTAGAAACAAGGCAGTGCTCAGAATAGGGTGATGTGCTTTTTGTTAGGAATAATCTTAAGACAAGCCTCTCTGCTGATGCAAATAATTCCAATTAGACCGAATTAGGCCAAATAAATGATGCCCACATTTAATGAATGCAGTGCTCCCAGGCATGGCGCGGGGACGAGAAAGAGATGAACCCACACAAAACCCAGGAACACATTCTTTTTTTCTTGGTGGCAGCCTAAATAGCCCATGGGAATGATCCTGACCCTCCCTGGGAAGGGGTCAGCACTTGGTGGGCTTTTCTGGAGGTGGAGTCTGGACCAAGGCAACTCCCGGGGGTGGGGGGGGGGCTTGAGATGAAGCTTTCTGCTCCATTGGCATTCCATTGGCACCCCAAGGATGAGTGCCAGGGGCTGGGGTGATGCATCCAACCCAAACACCCCAGAGTCCTTGGATATAGAGGTAACAGGGCTGGGGTCTCACTTTTGATTAAACACCCCAGAGTCCTTGGATATAGGGGCGTCAGCTCAAGTCTGACTATTTCCTGCGGGCATGGGGCAACATGGGAGAGAAGAGAGCTGGGAGTTGGTGCTCACATTCAGCAAAAGGTATGGCTTGAACCGCATCCTGTTTACTGTCATCCTGGAGTCCTCAGGCAGC
Source organism: Chionomys nivalis (assembly GCF_950005125.1). NCBI lineage: Eukaryota > Metazoa > Chordata > Mammalia > Rodentia > Cricetidae > Chionomys > Chionomys nivalis. The sequence goes on from NC_080092.1 coordinate 48,547,985, forward strand.
TGCTTTTTAAGGGAAAGGAGAAGCAGGTGACTAGGAGAAAAAAATATTGTTATTATTGGCCCTATAAATGGGACTATCCATGCAAGTCATTAACTGTCAGAAGTGCCCTATTGTACAGTTGAGGCTCGGGTGTATAATTGGGACACATTAGCAGATAAACTAGATTTTAGTTGGTAGGTGTCCTTGATCCAGGAGTGTTGTTACCAATGGTGAAGTCCCAGGAGCTGGTGTAGGTGCTGGCATTGTCTGGAGGGTCCTTTGTAAGTTGGTCTTGGCCCAGATAGCAGGAGTAACCTGTAAAATATGCTTGAAACTGGCCAGAGTTAACTCTGGAATTTTTAAGATACACCTGAAACTTGTTAGTCCTGGACTATGAAGCCTGTTAAAGAGGCATACCTGTTTGTATTTTAGCAGGAAACTTAACAAATGAAGTAATGAGCTACCAGTACCTTAAGTCATCAAATGCCATTAGACAGATCTTGGAGGAATAAATGAGCAGAAATGAGACAGCTGTTTTAGCTACACAGGCAATCCCAAAATCTCTTTCCAATCCTTGGAGAACATCAGCCTAGAAGCAGTGCTTGCCATAGCTACTGAGTACAAGATGCCCAGAGATTTTTCCTGGGGGGAGAAGATTTTGTCTACCTGTCTCGACAGGATGAAAAGATCGATTTCCCCAGAAGACATCCAGGAAGCTGAAGAGGTGAATGGCCTCTTTTTGCTGTGTGGGTGGCTTTGACAAACCCAAAGGCAAGCTTCAAGGTAGAAGGTCCTTTAAAACCACGCATCTTTTGGAGGAACTAAAGGGTGCTGCAGGAGCTGGCATGTCTCTGTGTTAGGAGCTCTTTTGTTAAATGCCATACTCTCCGATCTGTAAAGGCACTTGAGAATTGGGTACCATTAGCTGATAAACTGGGCATATAAGCTAAATTTAGATGTGTATTTTACCCAATTAGTTACAGTTTACCCATGCTAGTAAATGTAAGAAGATTAAAAGTAATACTTAATAAGTCAAAGAATACTAGTGCATGTGGGTACTCTTACTCAAGATGGTGGTGGGGTCCAAATGGCAGTTACCTATGTGTTTGTATTTTTCCAGAGCTGTTTTAGTCTAGAGTTATCTTAAAACAAGCACACAAGCACACAGAAACATAAATCCACAGACATACTGTGGCCACATTATCCTAACAGACAGACAAACAAAACACTTTTGGAAACCTATGTCAGCTGACCAACTTAAAGTCCTGGCATAGTTAGGTGACAGAAGCCAGGAGAGTGGAAGGACAGGGGGGTGGGGTGGGGGGAATAGATTTGTTTTAAAATCCCAGAGTGAGACAAACAGCAAACTGCTAGAGGAGGGAGGGGGAAGGGGCCCAGAGTGAGACAAGCAGCAAACAGCTTAGAAAAGCAGGGAGGGGGAGGGAAGGGAGGGAGCAGGCAGGAGCACACATCTAGAAATCTTGGGCTACAGAGCTTTGTTTGCTTTATGTTAGATGTTAGAGAGCCCCAATTTAAAAGGATTTTTGTAAAGGGCCACCCAAGGGCATTTGAATTGCAAGAACCCATTAGAAGCCCATGCCAACTGGGACTGGAGCTTATTGCAATGCATCCACCAGACAAGAACGCTAGTCAAAAGGGGGATGCAGGAGAAATGAGTGGTGGATGTCTCCAAACACACCTAAGTCTCATCTCAGTGGGCAAGGCAAAAGCGAATGGGTCCTCTAACCCTACTGGCCATGTACTCCAAAAGGGGAGCTCACCAAGTCGAAGCCGATCTTAGCTTGGCAGCGAGAGCATAAGAAGGACATTTTCTAGCATGCAGTGCTGAGCCCGTGGGAAAAACAGACCCCCTCAGTGGGAAACCTCCATATATTAGGAATAATCTTAAGATGAGCCTCTCTGCCAACACAAATAATTCCAATTAGACCAAATAAAAGATGCCCACATTTAATAAATGCAGTGCTTCCCAGTGGCTCAGAACCATGGTGGGAGAGGAGAAAGAGAGGAACCCACGCAAAACCTGGGAAACATTTTATTATTATTATTTATTAGATGGCAGCCTAAATAGCCTATGGGAGTGGTCCTGACCCTTCCTATGGAGGGGTCAGTGCTTGGTGGGCTTTTCCTAAGGTGGATTCTGAACCAAAGTAACTCCCAGGAGGAGGGGGCTTGAGATGGAGCTTTCTGCTCCATTGGCACCCCAAGGATGAATGCCAGGGGCTGGGGTGACACTTCCAACCCAAATACTTTTCATCCTTCCACACCTGAGACACAGGATATAGAGTTGATATTGAGAGCCACTGGGCTACTGCATTGGAAGATGGGCTCAGGTAGTTAAGAAGTGGAGTCGTCATATGCACATACAGTATCAGAAAGCTGCTAGGGAGACGGACAATGAAAATGGGAGAAGGGTGTCCAGATGAAAATTAGAAAGGAGATGTAGGGCAGTCTTCAGCTCCTCATCACAGTGATTGGGTTGACTGTAGCTTCCAGTTTAATGGACAAGGAAACTGAAGCTCAGAACGTAACTTCTGTATGTAACTTCTGCAAAGGCACACAGTAAAGTTTAGATTCAGAATCCTCTGAAACAAAGGAACCTTTGCCCCTTGCTGAAACATGGAAGCATCTAGAAGTCAGGAAACCTCAGAGATGTATCTTATTTGCAGAAAGTAGCAGAGAGCCATTTGTAGCAATGATCATAGCATCTCCAGCAGCCCTGCATTTGGTGGCCTCGCTGTCTTCCTCCTTTCTTCATTCTTATTTCTCTTGGAGATCATTCCACTGAGACAAACCATTGCTCCAGGTTGCAGAGATGCAGAATCCCTGGATGTGGAGGTTCCTTTTTTGTTTTTGCAAGGCTGTAGCCCAAGATCAGGCAACCCTTCCCTTCCCCATTCCTCCCTGCCCACCCCCATGTTCATTCTCCAGACCAGAAAATACTCCTTCCTTAGACAGTCTTCTGTAAATAAAACTCTCTGTTTTGCTTTCTGCTAGATCTCAAGATTGTTATCTTTGTGACTCCATCAAAATGTGATTGGTGGTAAACCCTCCGCATTAATCCTCCAACAATCACAGCTTTTCCAAGGATTCCCAGCACGCCCCACAGCTCCACCCTACTGGGAAGCAAGTACCTATTGCCAGAAAGAAGCCCCCCCCTTCCCACTGCCTTGGGACTCATTTAACAAGAAATAAGGCTGCCTTGGATTAACAAGAAACAAGGCTGTACTGAATTCAAGTTGCCTGAATATCGTTTGCTTTCTGGGAGGAAATTGCCTCAGCGGGCGCTGGCTTCCTTAATGGATAGTTTTTTGCTGTGAGACAATTTAATACCAAGTGTGAGCAGGCAGCCCCAACCTGGCCAGCCATTCAGGAAAAAAAACATCACACATTCTTGGACAGAGGGATTGGTACATTTGCTGGGGACAAAGAAGATCTGAAAATAGAGAACTGGTCCATGTCCTGAAACAGGCCCTTCCTACTTTCATGTTGTTTTCCCCTCAAAGAGACTCATACACCTTCACCCGGCCCCACCCAGCCCCACATCAGGAGGTCAGCCGGCAAGGGTTAGGAAGATACAACACATCCAGACTGCACATCCAGACTTCCCTGAGTGAGTCCATCAGCCCCAAGTTTAAGTGCAATTCTAACTCCAGACCTTGATACTGGGACCTACAACTGTGAGGTTTAGCCAGAGAGTATTTGCAGCTAGCCAATGAGGAGAGGGCACAGAAGGAAACCAAAGCCTTCTTGGCCTTCAGCAGTAGAAACAAACACTTCTTCTGTGTAGATGGGATAATTACAGATGCTAAATGGCTCCCACACATGGGTACGTGATAAAAGCTCTACCTCCTGTGACCCAGCCTACATCGAAAGTAGCCTTGTAATTTCCTATGCAATTTCTTTAAGAACCATAAGCTTTCCTTTGAGTATGTAGGCTGGAAAGAGTCTTCAGAGTCGGGGTCGGGGATGGAAGAGCTACGAGATGGCTCAGTGGTCAAGAACAGATGCTTCCAGAGGACCTGAGTTAGCTCCTTGCTCCCATATCTGGTGGTTCACAACTGCCTGTAACTCCAGCACCAGGGTGACCCAATGCTTTGGGCCTTCATGGGCACCTGAACTCACATGCACATACCCACACACAATTCAGATGCGCACACATAATTAAAAATAAACCTTTTTAAAGATATGTAAAATTGGCCGGGCGGTGGTGGCACACGCCTTTAATCCAAGCACTCGGGAGGCAGAGGCAGGCAGATCTCTGTGAGTTCGAGACCAGCCTGGTCTACAAGAGCTAGTTCCAGGACAGGCTCCAAAACCACAGAGAAACCCTGTCTCGAAAAACCAAAATATATATATATATATATATATATATATATATATATATATATATATAAAATTAAATCCTCACTGTTGCACCGAGTATTAGGTCATGCCTCAGTCATTCCAGTATTTTTAGAAACACACACACATACACACAGAGTGGTCTAATAAACACAGAGCCAAAGCACAAAATCAATCTGCCGAATGAGTGATTGGGAACATGAATAAATGAATGAATTCAGTCTACATGGAGTTTAGGCTGGAAAGGGGACCTAGGACAAACCCTCCTCTGGGTTCGTTTTCAGGGTTGCAGCCCAGAGCTCAGGCTGATGCTCTGTGAGAGGCTCAAAGGCCAGGGTGACCAGGGGCAAGAATGGAGCCAGGAGATCTTGAGTGCAAACAACTTTATACAAAGCCCGCAAAGAGCAGGGCACCACTCTTTGTCTTCTCTGCTCTTTGTCTACAGTTTGTACTACTGGGGCTGCTGAGGTCCCACGCTGTTGCTAGGCAACACTGAGCAGTGCCGGAAGAGTTGCAGTCTAAAAGTACTTCTGCTCCCTGCTGCCAAGAGCCCCTGAAAGGACTGGGAGGAAACCAAAAGCACCTCACCTGGGTGTTCTCTTCCACGAACTAGGGGTTCCTTCTACTCCCTGTCAACCAGATGAAGTCAGATGGTCAGATGCCCAGCTTCTCCAGGAAGGAAACAGCGGCTCTCAGTCTTTCCCAGAGCAGGATGGGCAGCAGTGGGTACAAGTCAGAATGACAGTGAAGATGTTGGCATATTGAGAGGTTTGGGGTTTGGAGTTTTCGGGGCTTGTGGGGGGGGGGGGGGGAGTGTCCATGCTGTGTTCTTCCAAAGGAGGTGGAGGAGTACTTTCTGTTTTCTTCCAAACCACTGACACCAGAACTTCTAAACTGGAACTGACTTTGATTCCCTCATTCTTTGGAGACATTTGGCTACATCCAAAGACAGTTTTGATTAGCATGAGTTGGGTGTCTTACTGGCATCTGGTGATTGGAGAGGCTCTCTAACCAACCTACCACACACAGAACAACAACAGAAAAAAAGAAAAGAAAAGACAAGACAAGAAAAGAGTTACTCATCCCAAAATGTCATCACCGCTGAGACACCTGGTCTGAGAGTGACCGAGGTTTAGGATGTAACCAACATCGTAGAGCTACATCAAAGTGGAGTCCTCTCTAAGATCCATCATTTTGTATCTCTAAGTCTCTCTGAGGACATAACACACACTAATCACCACAGTGGATCAGCAGCAGGAATAGGAAGAAATAAAAGAGAACAATCATTGAGCACCGACTATGTGTCAGGAGTCCCTCACCACTAAGGGACAGATACACAACTGTCCTGGGTCCTTCCACACTCCCCTTTTCCTTTGCCATCAAAGGAAGGTATGAACTGGTAAGGCAGAGCAGAAATTCAAGAATCTGGGAACTCCTATTAAGTAAGGTAAGAAAAATTCAACCTCAGTCAGCAGGAAGGCTTTTGTTGTGTTCACCCGAGAATTCATGGAGGAGAAAGATAATAAGGACCAGGGGAAATGGGAGTGGTCTCAGGCCCTGGTGTTCATTTGTGCACAAGTCTAACTGCTCCTAGCCCCACTCCACCTACTACTCCCTCACCCCTCCCAACACTGCCAGTCTGGCTGCCAGTCAAGATCCTCCAGGCAGGCTCATCAGGGAACCTTCAGGGAACGAAGTCTTAACTAAGAAGGGTTCCCCATTGCTCTTGATCTCCACAGTCGCTCCTCCACCTGAGTAAAGAGGGACAGAGAGCAAGTACTCACCCAAAAGGAAGACCTCTGAGCACACATCAGACTCACGGAAGTCAGCCTAGCTCTCCCTCATCACAAGGTTCTATATCCCAGATCAAGCATGGATGTGGTCTCCAGGATGTTGGGGAAAGTCTGTTTTCATTCCTGAGTGCAAACCCTATTACAACTGAGAGGTGAAGCCACTCAGTGCCTTGACCATGTTCTTCTGATGTCACACACAAATACAACACACGAGGATGTCCTTTGTTCTTAATTAGTGATTGATGGGGGAGGTCTCGATCCATTGTGGGTGGGGTTGCCCCTGGGCTGGTGGTCCCTGGTGCTTCAAGAAAGTAGGAGGGGCAAACTAATAAGCCGCGACCCTCTGTGAGCTCTGTATCAGTTCCCGCTTCCAGGTTCCTGCCCTGTTTGAGTTCCTGTCCTTACTTCCTTCAGTGATAAATAGTAATGCATTAGCCAGATAACCCCTTTCTTCCCCAAGTTGCTATGGTCATGGTATTTCATCACAGCAATGGCAACCCTAACAAAGACACATGGGTTCTGGAGATTCAAGTTCTAGTCTCCACTGCTTTTTCACGTGTGCTCTAAGGACTTAACCCGTGAGCTGTTTGCCCAACCCACAAATAAATACCATACCACCAAGGGTGAGTGCTTTCAGTTCTCACAACCTGTGGCACGGGCTTTAATATTCTCTTTTTGTAAACCAGGAAGCCCAGATTTCAACATTTAGAGAGATTTGCTAAAGACCATTATGGCAGGTTAGTGTCCCAGATAGGCAGACATGACATAAAGTGTGTGGTGTTGAGACAGTTAGATAAAGAAGAAAAAAAAGGAGCCACAGTATAGTTGAAATGAAGAGCCCCATCAGAGCTGTGGGGGCTGCTCCAAGCAGAAAAGAAGGAGCCATAATTTTATAGCCTGGCTTTGATCATCACTGTCGTAGGTGATCATCACTGTCGTAGGTTGCTCGTTATGGGAGGTATGACCTCAGGCTAGGTACATGAGGAAATTCAAGGCTGATTGCTGAGAGCTACCTGAGATGGTAGAGGGCAAAGAACTTCTGCATCCCTGAAGAGGGGTGGGGGCACAGGCTGTAGCATTTGACAGTCACTCGGTAATGAAGAACAGGGCTGGAAATGCCCCCTCCACTCCAGTGCTTCAGCATAGCCCCTTCCCTCTGTCATCAAGTTTCAGCTTTCATGCCAATTGGAAGAATTCGAGTGATCTCATGACTGGGGTTCTAAGACATTCAGAGTAACCTCTCAAACTGCAAGGGTGAGGAATGGACCCCCCCAAAAACAGTCCCAGCATAATGTACAGACCTGCCCTTCAAGGTCTGCAAAAGTACAGAACTCAGCCCTGGTCATGGGGTGGGTCACCCTTTGCTTTACACCTCTATCGTATAGTCTAACTTGGCTTCACTTTATCTTCTGACCAACTCCAACTCAGAGCCTAGAAGTCAAATTGCAGATGTTTCTTTCCTTTAAAGCCAGTCACTGAAATCCTCGAGATGAACTGGATGCTCCAGCAGCAACCCCTCTTGGGTTTGGTTCCTTCACAGAGTCCTTAGCTAACCAGGAGATAGACCATTGATAGGAACCTCATTCACCCAGTCCCGGTGGTAGTTTCTCTCCGAGCCTTGGCACTCCAGTTCCACTTTCTCTTGCATTTAGTAGGGCAGCCATGTATGCTACATATCCGCCTCTGAAGGTGATAGAGCCACAGCATGGCTCAATGTGTGTGTGTCGAGTAGTGATGCCTTCACATAGTAAAATCCCCTTCATCATCTTGCATTCTCCACCAAGATAAAAAAGACTGAAGAGAAGGCATATCTGCAACTTTTTTACACCATGGAATGTTAAGAAAGTGAAACTGAGGATTTGAGATCCATGCGGGCACAGTGGGGGTTCTCAGTGTCACGTAAGTATCCTGTACAGCAACGTAAAGCTAATGACATAGAGGTGGACTAGAACCTCAGTCTCCCTGAGGGTCTCCTGACTCCTGGTCTTGGGCATCATGCCAGGCTGCCTTGTCTTTTGCAGGAAGTCTCTCGTGTTCTCCAGCAGTACCAATTCTCCCCTCAGCCTGCCAAGCCCCTTCTCCCCTTGGATGCTCATCCCTGCCCAGCACTCACCTATCTCCCTTAGAGAGCTTTTCTGGACTCCCAGACTAGATGAGCCCCACCCCCATTGTCCCCTTGATCCCTGAGAAGAGAGAAGATAGCCTCTCTGCATAGCAATCAGACTGTTGAAACAATGGCCTCCCAGAAGGGGCAGTTTCCCCAGATTTCATGCTTGAGGGAGAAAAGAGCTAAAGTCCCGGGGCCAGTCAGAGGAGGGACTTGTCTTTGAGAAAGGATGTCTCAGTCCTGGCAGCTGATCAGACCACTTGCAAGAGAGACTGGAGCCAAGAAAATCATGAGACAGTGATGGGTGGGACCACACCTTGACCACGATTGCTAGTGACATATTCTTGTTCCCACATTAAAACCTAAACCTTAGGCCGGGCGGTGGTGGCGCACGCCTTTAATCCCAGCACTCGGGAGGCAGAGGCAGGCGGATCTCTGTGAGTTCGAGACCAGCCTGGTCTACAAGAGTTAGTTCCAGGACAGGCTCCAAAACCACAGAGAAACCCTGTCTCGAAAAACCAAAAAAAAAAAAAAAAAAAAAAAACCTAAACCTTAGATCAGTACTCCCAAGATGGTTTTTGGAGGGATGGTCACGGGACCTCTTTATTGGTCCCTCTTCCCAGTGTGTGAATAATTCTCCTTTCTCTCCTTTCTACTGTTTTCTGTTTAGTTGGTATATTGAGGATGGGTGACCAAACCTTGCTTATTGAGATTGCCAGGACCCAGCTTTCAAGCTAAACACTGCAGGAACTTCAGGAACCGCTGTATTAATTGTTGTACATGTGACTGCCCGCACCTCATCACCAAAAAAGCTATGGGAACAAGAGAGTAAGCAGCACTCCTCCAAGGTTCCTGCTTCCGTTCCTGCCTCCAGGTCCAGTCCTGTTTGAGTTCCTGCCTTGGCTTTCCTCACTTATGGACTGTCTTCAGAATGTGTAAGCCAAATATACCCTCCCCCACCAAGTTGCTTTTATCAAGGCAACAGAAAACAAACTAAGACAGTATGCTAATCCTCCAACTCTCGTATCTCTTGATCACAATTATCCTGAAATTTTAGACAAATATCTGCAGTCCCAAAGGTACTCCAGATTTAATAAATCTCTTGGCATCAACCCCCACTGACACACACATCTAGTCCAATGTAGAGGCAACAACCAATGGTTGTGTGACGGCTGTGCTTCCTCTAGGATACCTGCCCTGAAAGATAGAACTTGGGATTTTTGAGCATCTGCCAAGAAGAAGGGAGGGCAGGAAGCTAAGACAGTTCTGGCCTGGGCCCCAGGCCCTGGGGAGGGAAGGAGCTCAAATCACATTAGCATGGTGCTCAGCTGCTGAATTAGAGGTTGCAGCCTGCTCAGCGACTCTTCTTAATAGGACATTAATGTTCATTCTGAGCAATTACTGTATTTGCAACGGTTTCTTAATGTTTGGCTTCTGGAGCCTCAGAGCAAAGGGCCTTGTGTTTCCAGTAACCAGCTCTCCACTAAGGGGGAGAGATAAGCTTCAGAAATGCTGTTCCCCACTGGATCTGGGACAGGTTAAGTACCTGGCAGACTCTGCACCTGCTTCCCTGTCACCCTCACCCCCTACCCCACAAGTGTAGGCAGGAGCAAGTGGGTCTCCAGGCACAGAAGAACCTCAGGAGCCTTCTCTCCAGCTGTTCCCTGCATAGTCATACAGGGACCCAGAGCTAATGCCTGCTAAGTGCTCCTAAGAGCATCCAGTCCTCTCCGGTATCCCACTATGGTGCTTATCATTTTTATTTTAATAGCATTTCTCCTCTAGATCATTAGAGTAATTAAGGTTCATTGCAAAAATAGAGCATGGTGTAGAACTGAGCAAATCATATCACCTCTACACCCACAGGTCACAGCCCCTTGACGCTACCCTATACACAGGCATACATGAAGATATGTAAATACCAGTATTAAAAACACAGAGTGCAATGTTCTAACAGCCTTATGATGGTAGGGTGGCCATGGTAGATTGCCATGGCATTCATAGTTCTTTTCACAGTGAGATGCGGCCTCAAGATGGGGGTTTACAACCAAGTCTACTACTGATCTGGGGCAAGGCACCTGGCAAAGAGCACTTACCCCTTAAATGTCAGAATCCCTTGAGTTGTGAGTTACCTAATTGGTGCCCAATAAAAACTGGCTAACAAAAGGCAATCTCTGAGAATCTTAGGAGATGAGAAACTATTCTAACTGCAAGTGAAAATTGATTCAACTCCTTAATCCAGCTCTCTCTCTCTCTCTCTCTCTCTCTCTCTCTCTCTCTCTCTCTCTCCTCTCTCTCTCTCTCTCTCTCTTCTCTCTCTCTCTCTCCTCTCTCTCTCTTATACACACACAGACACACAGCACACCCTTCATCTACTGCTGGAGTTATCCTTAGGCCCCTCTGGGTAGGCCAGATCTCTTTCTCACACAACACATAGTCAGGAGAGGGGAGCCAGCCCCCTCTCACTAGCTGAACTAATCCATCCTTGCACCCAAAGTTGGAATGTCTAGAGCTTGGGGTGGTGACAGCTTGGATCTTGAATGTCCTCTAAAGGTCCTGTTAAAGGTCTAGTCCCCAGCTGGGTGGCGCTGGGAGGTGGTGGAACCTAAAGAGAGGTCTTGAATCTAGGTATGTGGCTTTGAAGGGGATGGGAGGATCCCAGCTTCCTCTTTTTGTTCCTGGCCACTAGGATGAGTGGCTTTGCTATCCCCGTGTACTCATGTCATGGTGTGCTGTCACAGGACTGAAAACTCAAACACTGTGAGCCCAAACCACGCTTCTCTCTCTAAAGCCTGCTATTTATTGCAGTAATAGAAAGCTGACCCACACCAAGCTATCGCCAACAAGCCCAAAGACAGAAGGGAGAATGAGTAGGGAAATCCCCACCCACTAGAAACAAATGATGGAAAGATGAATGGATCATAGGCAGATGGATGAAATAATCAATCCCTGAACAAATGATGGAAAGATGAAGGGATCATAGGCAGATGGACAAGATAATCAATCCCTGAACAAATGATGGAAAGATGAAGGGATCATAGGCAGATGAACGAAATAATCAATCCCTGAACAAATGATAGAAAGATAAATGGATCATAGACAGATGGATGAATTAGTCAACTGCTGAGGAGAGCAATGTGAGTCCCCAAAACAGCTCTGTGCTATGTGTCTGGAATTTGGTTGTGATGCTCATGCTATGTACTAAGACAGCAGAAAAGGCAGGGAGAAGCTGGAAGAGAGGGAGGGAGGGAGAGAATAAGAGAGAGGAAAGGGGGAAAAAGGGAGACAGACCAGCCAGGCACAGGAGAAGAAGCAGAAGACAACCTATAAAGTAGCGGGGGGGGGTGACATTAGCAATGGACCATCACAAGGAAAGCCTACCAGGTTCTGCCTGGGTAGCCTAGAAGCTTTCAGGGATGCCCTCCCTCCAGGCCTGGGGAAGCACACCACAGTGGCATCGCATTCAAAAACCTAGCCTGGTCTTCAGAGACATGTGTCCACCTCTCTGTCTGTGGTGTTCCTACCCCACCCCGGAATTTGGTAATCTGAGCCAAGAGAGGGTAGGAGGATTCTGCACTGTGGATTTCCAGGGGAGAGTTCCATTCACTTTGATCCTGTGTCCCCTCAGGTATCACAGTTGGGCTGTAACTCATAAGGGACCAGACACTCTCTATACATCACAGTCTGCTCTTTGTGGATTAGACTAAGCCAGTGATAAAATGATCTCTGGTCCAGAAAGGTTAGAAGCTACAGAAAGAAAAGGAAAAGGGAGGGAGGGAGGGAGGGAGGGAGAGAGGGAGGGAGGGAGGGAGGGAGGGAGGGAGGGAGGGAGGGAGAGAGGGAGGGAAAGAGGGAGGGAGAGAGGGAGGGAGGGAAGGAGGAGGCAAACCTTACTCTGCTCCCAATTCACCAACTGGATTCAGAAACAAACTGCAGAGAGACTCCATCTGTTGTGGGCTTCAACTTGGAGCCACTCTCACTCAAGTGTGGACTGTTACTATTGCTAGGCTTCTCTTCTCCTTCTTTACTGATCTCTCTCTCTCTCTCTCTCTCTCTCTCTCTCTGTGTGTGTGTGTGTGTGTGTGTGTTGTGTCTGTCTGTAGCACAAATAATAAAAACCCAGAGTCAGAAATTTGGGTTCAACCCGAAAACCAGAAAAGCAAAGCAAACAAGACACTAGCAAGTCTTACCTCTACCAAGGCTGGGCCACTGCAAAACAAAGCAGACTAAGTCCCTCTCTCCTCCCATTTTATATTCCCTCTAGCAATGGGATTAAAGGCATGACTCCCTATTATAGAGATTAAAAGTGTGAGCTATTACCACCTGAATTTGTTTTTTTTTTTTTTTTTTTGATTTTCGAGACAGGGTTTCTCCGTAGCTTTTGGTTCCTGTCCTGGAACTAGCTTTTCTAGACCAGGCTGGCCTTGAACTCGCAGAGATCCACCTGCCTCTGCCTCCCGAGTGCTGGGATTAAAGGCATGTGCCACCACCACCCGGCTACCACCTGGATTTGTTTCTGTATCAATCTTGTGTAGCCCGGGGTAGCCTTGAACTCACAGAGAGCCATCTGCCTCTGTTACCCCAATTAAAGTGTGTGTCACTATTGCCTGACCTCTAGTGGCTTTAGCTTTGCCTCTGGTCTTCAGGAAAGACTTATTTATCAAAATACAAATAATATACCACTATATCTGTCTTTCTGTCTCCCTTCTATCTCTACTCCTCTCTCTACCTCCCTTTCCCACTCCCTCTTTTTTTCCTTCCCCCCCTCTTTCTCGCTCTCTTTTTTCTCCTGCCCCCTTCGCATTCCCATCTCTCTCTCCTTTTTTGTCTTTGTCTCCTCCCTCTCTCCCCCTCCTTTCTTGTCCTCTCTGCCTCTTTCCCTTTTCTCCCCTTCTCCTTCCTCCTGCTCTTTATCGTCTTCCCCCCTCTATTCCTCTTTCCTCTTCTCTTCTCTTTCTCTGTTCTCTTTTTGGTGTGACTCTCCTGTTTTTTTTTCTCTTCTTACTCCCTCCTTATCCCTTTCCCCTCCCTGTGTACATCTTTTTGCCTCCCCTCCTCCTTTACCCCTTGTCAGCTTCCACGTTCCCATCTCTCCAGTATTTCTTCTTAGTTTCCTGTCTCTTCCTCCATTCCATCAGGTATTTAAATTGTACCAAATGTAATCAGCCAAGTACACACTTGACCTGTATTACTGTGAGAAGTACAATCTCCCTCTGATAAGGGAATCGTGCTTCTTTCTATCGGTCATGGCATCTTAAAAATACACTTACACTGAACTGAATGTAAATCGATTTTTTTAAAGGAGCACAAAGCAAGAGCCCACCAGAGATGAAAGGCCTCACTTCCTGCCAGTGGTGCATAGGACCGCTTCCATTTTTTCTGCAGGAACAAGAGAAACCAGTATCTCAGCAGAAGTGACTTCAAAGCATGCCCGGTAGACAGATCTGACAAATGTCTTTCAATAGCCTTTGCTGAACTCGGCATCGCTGCCTGGAAACCAAGCACCAGGTGAAGAAGAGTTGGTTAGGAAAACAGAATGACTGTTCAGAAATCAGGGGCGGTAATTCGCAGACCAGGGCTTGCTTTCACTCCCAAATCCAAAGGCAACCTGTGAACAAACTGCCCAGGGATTGTTTTTCCATCCAAGAACAAGCTTTGATTCAGGACTCCTGTGACTCCCTCCAATACTGCCCATTTTTTCCATAAAGGAATATGAGCAAGGCTCCTGTCGTCAGTTTGCTGGGGGCATTTCCCAGGCCCTGCACAGAGCTGGACAGATCCAAGTGTCCTCTCCTTCATTCCCCTGCCCTCTGAACCTTTATGTGAGTGAACGTACATCAAGCAACGGGGCCCTAGAAAGAAAATCATGACAAAGTCAGGAGATGGAGCACGCCCAATCTGATCAGAAACCTAAGGAAGCGAGACTCAGCCAAGTCTGTATCTAAAAAACGTCAGGACTAGGGAAATGACTCATTGGTGGAGTGTGTGCTTAGCACGTTCCCCACCCTGGTCTTGATCCTCAGCCCCACCCAAACAATATAAATAAATAAACAAATAAGTAATAGTTCATTAGAGAGCATAAGGTAGGAAAGACCTGCTGAACACAGAACACCTTTAAGCTTTAATCCTAGAACTAAGGAAGCAGAGGCAGAGGGATCTCTGTGAGTCTGAGGCCAGTCTGGTCTACACATTGAGTTTCCAGCCAGCTACAGTTACAGTTATCCATTAGGAGTCCTACAGAAATCCTCAGGACGTGGGTTTGTTTTTTTTTCTAATAAACACTGGGGCTTGAAGCTGGGGTCTTATGGATGCTAGGCACCAGACTGTAACACCAGCCCATTTTTTGTAGAGGGGGCACTTAAAAAAAATTTTTTTTGACACAGAGTGCTCATGCTGGCCTTGAATCCAGGCCTGCCTTAAACTTGAGATCCACCTGCCTCTGTCTCTCCAGGGGCTAGGATCACTGCCTCACATCACCAGGTCTGGCTAGGAGATGGGGATTTTGTTACGAAACTGTTAAAGAGCTATGGGGTGAAGAGAGTCATGAGCTGTTGGGGGGCTTCATTCTGTTTTGTCTTTACATTTATTTACTTATTTATTTCTCGGGGGTTGTATGGTGTGCATGTGAGGTCAAAGGACAACTTGCAGGAGCCTGTTCTCTCCTTCCTCCACGCGGGTCCTGGGGAGCAGATCCTGGTTATCGAGTTTGGCAGCAGGTGTTTGTCCACAGAGTCACACTGGACATGCTAGACCCATGTGGGTTTTGCTGTTTGTTTGTTTGTTTGTTTGTTTGTTTGTTTGTTTGTTTGGGACACTTGTGATCACTGTTGTCAGGGGTGGGGGGGTGTGAGATTAGAATCTCACAGGAGTGGAAGCTAGGAGACTAGTTAGTTGGGCAGCAACTGCAGCCTAGGTGAGAAGAGCTGGAGGTTCTGGTTAGGCCACCGATCTTGAGGGTAGAGAGGGGACAGCCAACTACGGGTATATTTCTAAAGCAACAAGATGTACTAAGTTCATAAGATCAAAACTGGTCAAGGATGACATCAGGGATTTGGGCCTGAGCCTCTGGTGAAGCTGGCGGTGCCAGTTACAGACTAAGGAGGACTTGGAGGGGAGGCCAGTACTTACTTGGTAGAGAAAAGGCTGGAAAACCTGACATTACAGACATTAAAATAAAAATGTGTGAGGAAGGGGCTGGAGAGATGGCTTGGAGGTTAAAAGCATTGACTGTTCTTCCAAAGGTCCAGA
The DNA here is from genome assembly GCF_950005125.1 of Chionomys nivalis. Classification (NCBI taxonomy): domain Eukaryota; kingdom Metazoa; phylum Chordata; class Mammalia; order Rodentia; family Cricetidae; genus Chionomys; species Chionomys nivalis. The sequence goes on from NC_080092.1 coordinate 48,563,474, forward strand.
GTTCAATTCCCAGCAACCACATGGTGGCTCACAACCATCTAGAGTGAGATCTGGTGCCCCTTCTGGCCTGCAGGCATGCATGCAGGCAGAACACTGTATACATAATAAATAAAGTCTTTTTAAAAAATGTGTGAGAAAGGTAGGAAGAAGGCAGAAGATGCACTAGAGTGGCTCAATGGGAGGTGGGAACCAGTGGAAGGTGGGAACCAGTGTGGTGGGGGTGAGAACCAGTGGAAGGTGGGAACCAGTGAGGGTGGGAACTAGTGGGGGGGGGTGAGAACCAGTGGAAGGTGAGAACCAGTGGGGGTGGGAACTAGTAGGAGATGGGAACCAGTGTGGGGGGTGAGAACCAGTGGGAGGTGGGAATCAGTGGGAGGTGGGAACCAGTGGGGAGTGGGAACTAACTGGAGGTGGGAACCAGTGGGAGGTAGGAACAAAAGGACCATTCAGTCAAGCAGGCTGGGAGAGACTCAAAAAAGAGCCAGTCCAATAACAATAAGACAACATAAGGGTATCAAGGGGATTCGTATTGGAAAGGAAGAAGTTAAGCTTTCGTTATTTGCAGATGATATGATAGTATACATAAGCGACCCCAAAAACTCTACCAAAGAACTCCTACAGCTGATAAACACCTTTAGTAATGTGGCAGGATACAAGATCAACTCCAAAAAATCAGTTGCCCTCCTATACACTGATGATAAGGATGCAGAGAGGGAAATCAGAGAAGCATTACCTTTCACGATAGCCACAAATAGCATAAAATATCTTGGGGTAATTCTGACCAAGGAAGTGAAAGATCTATTTGACAAGAACTTTAAGTCTTTGAAGAAAGAAATTGAAGAGGACACCAGAAAATGGAAGGATCTCCCTTGCTCTTGGATTGGGAGGATCAACATAGTAAAAATGGCAATTCTACCAAAAGCAATCTATAGATTCAATGCAACCCCCATCAAAATCCCATCAAAATTCTTCACAGATCTGGAGAAGACAATAATCAACTTTATATGGAAAAACAAAAAACCCAGGATAGCCAAAACAATCTTATACAATAAAGGATCATCTGGAGGCATTACCATCCCTGACTTCAAACTCTATTACAGAGCTACAGTATTGAAAACAGCTTGGTATTGGCATAAAAACAGAGAAGTCAACCAATGGAATCGAAAAGAAGACCTGTACTTTAACCCACAAACCTATGAACACCTGATTTTCGATAAAGGACCTAAAAGTATACAATGGAAAAAAGAGAGCATCTTCAACAAATTGTGCTGGCAAAACTGGATGTCAATCTGTAGAAGGATGAAAATAGATCCATATCTATCACCATGCACAAAACTCAAGTCCAAATGGATTAAAGACCTCAATATCAGTCCAAACACACTGAACCTGATAGAAGAGAAAGTGGGAAGTACTCTACAACACATGGGCACAGGAGAACACTTCCTACGTATAACCCCAGCAGCACAGATATTAAGGGCATCATTGAATAAATGGGACCTCCTGAAACTGAGAAGCTTCTGTAAAGCAAAGGACACTGTCACTAAGACAAAAAGGGAACCCACTGACTGGGAGAAGATCTTCACCAACCCCGCAACTGACAAAGGTCTGATCTCCAAAATATATAAAGAACTCAAGAAACTAGACCATAAAAGGCTAATCAACCCAATTATAAAATGGGGCACTGAGATGAACAGAGAATTCTCAACAGAAGAAGTTCAAATGGCCAAAAGACACTTAAGGTCATGCTCAACTTCCTTAGCGATCAGGGAAATGCAAATCAAGACAACTTTAAGATACCATCTTACACCTGTCAGAATGGCTAAAATCAAAAACACCAATGATAGCCTTTGCTGGAGAGGTTGTGGAGAAAGGGGTACACTCATCCATTGCTGGTGGGAATGCAAACTTGTGCAACCACTTTGGAAAGCAGTGTGGCGGTTTCTCAGGAAATTCGGGATCAACCTACCTCTGGACCCAGCAATACCACTCTTGGGAATATACCCAAGAGATGCCTTATCATACAACAAAAGTATATGCTCAACTATGTTCATAGCAGCATTGTTTGTAATAGCCAGAACCTGGAAACAACCGAGATGCCCTTCAATGGAAGAATGGATGAAGAAAGTATGGAATATATACATATTAGAGTACTACTCAGCAGTAAAAAACAATGACTTCTTGAATTTTGCATGCAAATGGACACAAATAGAAAACACTATCCTGAGTGAGGTAAGCCAGACCCAAAAAGAGGAACATGGGATGTACTCACTCATATTTGGATTCTAGCCATAAATAAAGGACATTGAGCATATAATTCGTGATTCTAGAGAAGCTAAATAAGAAGGTGAACCCAAAGAAAAACATATAGGCATCCTCCTGAATATTAAACTTCATCAGGCGATGAAAGGAGACAGAGACAGAGACCCACATTGGAGCACCGGACTGAAATCTCAAGGTCCAAATCAGGAGCAGAAGGAGAGAGAGCACGAGCAAGAAAACTCAGGACCGCGAGGGGTGCACCCACACACTGAGACAATGGGGATGTTCTATCGGGAACTCACCAAGGCCAGCTGGCCTGGGTCTGAAAAAGCATGGGATAAAACCGGACTTGCTGAACATAGCGGACAATGAGGACTACTGAGAACTCAAGAACAATGGCAATGGGTTTTTGATCCTACTGCACGTACTGGCTTTGTGGGAGCCTAGGCAGTTTGGATGCTCACCTTACTAGACCTGGATGGAGGTGGGTGGTCCTTGGACTTCCCACAGGGCAGGGAACCCTGATTGCTCTTTGGGCTGACGAGGGAGGGGGACTTGATTGGGGGAGGGGGAGGGAAATGGGAGGTGGTGGTGGGGAGGAGGCAGAAATCTTTAATAAATAAATAAATAAATAAATTTTAAAAAAAAGAAAAATAAAATTAAAAAAAAAAAAGAGCCAGTCCCTGTGATTAAGGAAAACACACATGGTACCCCTCAATATCCATGAGGGATGGCTCTGGGCACCGTCATGGACACCCAGGTCCTTGAATGTGTAAGTTCCTTACATAAAATGTCATAGAAAAAAATAATAAAAGTTTTAAGTTAAAAATGTTTAAGCAGATAGAGAGATGACTCAACGGGTAAACTGTTTTCTGTACACGCATGAGGGCCTAAGCTCAGATTCCCAGGACTGTGTAAAGGCAGACACATGCCTGTAACCCCAGTACTGAGAGGGAAGAGACAAGGAGATCCGGGAACTTACCCTTTTGGCTAGAGTTAGTTGGCCAGTGAGGGCCCAGTGAAAGACCCTGCCTCAAGAAATAGTCGGGCTAGATCGAGGAAGACTTCCATCAAACTGTGAGCCTCCACATGCATAAGCACAGGTGAGCACACCCCATCACTTGCATGTGTATATGCACACATGCACAAATAATAAATAAAATGATAAAAGGCATAGTGATAGCATATATATATGTATATATATATGTGTGTGTATGTATATATATACATATATATATGTGTGTGTATATATATATACACACACACATACACACACACACACAAGTCCTCCTGTGTGCTTTCAAAATCTTTCAGATCACTTGCTGGTACAACATAAGATACATTGTATTGTTTAGGTCATAAACAAGTCTGTACATAATCAATGTAGATGCAATGTTTTTCAGATATTTTTAGGTACACTTGGTTCAGTCATCTACTGCAGAAGCTGAGGATAGAGGCTGAGTATACCTTAGATCTGAGAATGCACAGCTGAATTTGAACCAGTTATAACACAAAGCTGCCATACAGCTCTGCCAGCCAAATGCCACTGCGTCCATTTTAACAGATAGCGCCAGGGACACACACCTATGAGTGTTGGGAGAACGATTAGATTGTAGGTGTTTGAGGCCCCATTTTCATCAAAACACCACACCCAGGCCATGGAGGGTGTGAGTTTACAGTACGATCAAGTAGGAAATATGGACCTGCAGCCCTCAGAAGAGCTTGATCCAGCTCAAAGCAAAACTCAGTACTTCTCTCTAGTCGAGTTTACTCCTAATGTCATCAGTCTTGGGATCATAACTACATGAGGTGGGGTCACTCATCCTCAATAAGCCGAGTTAAAAAGCCAAATTAAAAGTAGAAAGCGGAAAAGAAGGTTTATTTAATGTGGCCACATTGGGAGGAAGGACAAAGAGATCCAGCAAAGCCCTGCAGGTCAGTCTGAGGGGTTCAGAAGTAAGACCAGGGTTTAAACAGAGACCTAAGGGTAGCGCATCTCAGCAGTGTCAAGGTGTGGTCCTGCCCACCACTGACCCATCAGCATCTGGGTTTTAGTCTCATTCTATAAAGTGCCTGCCAAATTCTTAGAAATGTATAGAATCCCTTTCAGGGAGACAGACTCCCCCGCTCTGACTAGTTATGGTGTCCTTTGCTTCTCAGGGCATGAGATTCCTGGGGAAGTTCCCGTTTATTTGTGGGTCCATTGTTTCAATTGAGGGACACATTTCTCTTTAGAATATCTTTGTTCCTGGCAGGTCACAATACACTATCACTTGGTCGATTTTGCCGCCTACATAGAGAAACAAGTTTGGAGAACCAGTTTCACAAGCCAGGAACACCAAGGAGCAGGCAATTAGTTGCCTTCCACTCCTCTGTGCTTGAGGATCCACTGGCTGCCTCCTCCCTCAGATCCTGCCAAGACTCCTGACCTCTGGCCCACCCCCACCCCCCACCACTCATAATCCTCCTTGCCTACCATCCCCCTTCACCTTCAGCAATCTCCTTAACTGCTTTCCCTCCTCAGAGTTTTAGTCACCCATGAGGAACAGCAGTTTGGAGACATTAATATGACCAAATTCATGTCATTTTTAGTACGGCATGTCGTTGCACATGCTGTATTTTATTAGCATTTGTGATTCTCTGTGCTGATATATAACTTAAACTCAATCATAGGTGTGTGTATAGAGAGGGAGAGCATAGTGTACATAGATAGGGTTTGGAACTATTTCTGGTGTCAGGCATACACTGAGGGACTTCGGGCTTGTCCACTAAGGATAAGGGGAGCCACTGTAATATCAAGAACAAGTGGCCAGATATAGTGGCACAGGCCTAAATTATCAACACTTGAAAGACAAGCAGAACGCCAGGGATAGAGAGCAAGTTCTAGGCTAACCTGGGCTAAGAGGGAATCGGTGAGTCAAAAATTAAAAAAAAAAAAAAACTAAAAAAAAGAGTTATCTTCTACCCATATATCTCTGTGTTGTCTTATAAGTACAGTGAAGTTTAGCTACTTTTGAAACGCTTCTTTTGTAGTTTACTGTGTTTCATTTTTTTTTCAGCACTTTATTATGAAAATGTGCAAACCCAGGACAAAGTTGGAAGGCACTGTGCAGGGAGCCACTCTCCACCCCCCACCTCTAGTTTATAGGGACAGCTCACTCCACCTTGCTTGTCACACAACTACCCATACAGTCCTCCCTCTGCCACCACCAATCCGTGCTTTCTTTAAGCCACTGTGCAATTTGCCCTAAGCACTCCAGTGTGCGTCTCATCAACCCCAGTCCAGTGTCTGCTCAAAGAGTTTATTTTTGGTGACATAGTTTGCAAACAGAGAAATCAGCAACTCTGAGGCATGCAGATACTAATGTATTAACAAATACACACACACACACACACACACACAGAGAGAGAGAGAGAGAGAGAGAGAGAGAGAGAGAGAGAGAGAGAGATAACAACCCCTCCCTCATGACCTCTCCCAGTCAGTCCTCACTCATCCCGGAGGAACTGCTGAGGGGGTGCGGGATGCGGCTTCAGCAGCAAAGTCTTTGTCTCATAAACAGCCTCCCTTCCCTGTTCCCCTCCTTCCCAGCATGGCTCCCTATTGAGGATGCTAGGCACTTCCTTTCCTCTTGTTTCTGTCAGCACGCAGTATGACTGTTCTGACAGCAACAGTTAGTTAATAAAGAAAAGTGCTATTCATTAGCAAACTTCCTCTTAGTGCTAAGGGTCAGAGAGACAGTTCAGCTGGGAAAAGCGCCTGCTCCACAAACCTGACACCCGAGTTTGATTCCCAGAACTCCTGGAGGGAGGTGGGGACCAACTCCTGAGATTTGTCCTCTGACCTCCACCTGTGTGCTGTGGCATTCTCAAACCTGCATGTAATAACAAATATGTGAATTGAAAAATAATTCTGTTAAGAATTCTCTTATCATCTAAAACTAGCAGGAGGCTGGCAAGACAGCTCAGCGGTAAAAGCGCTTACCTCCAAGCCTGAGGACCAGAGTTCAATCCCAGGAACCACATGGTAAAAGCAGAAAACTGAAACCCACAAGTTATCCTCTGACCTCCATGTATGCATGTACACATGCCCACACCTGCATGCATGCACACACACACATGCATGTACACACACCCACATGCATGTACATACACATGCATGTACACACGCCCATACCCGTATGCATGCACATACACACACATGCATGTACACACACATGCATACATGCATGTACAGACAAGCAAGTGCAAATAAAATATATTAAAATATAAAGCTAACACAGCCATCAACTGAGAATAAAACATCTGAAAGCTAAAAAAAAAAAAATCTGAAAGCTGCCGCACAACAACCGTGATATAGGACATGAGGGCAGGCCTAGGCCACGGTTGCCTGTTAATATGATGCCTTAGTTTACTCCGTATTTTGCTCTGGTCATTTAATATGTAACCAAGCCTTATATTTTTTTTGTCAGAAAAAGTATTTTTTCTAGGTAATTGTTTCCATGAGTGTCAAGGAGTCACTTTGAATTCATCTACGCTCTAAAAAGATGAAAAGCATGGCAGGTGTTTATCAGAATGGTTCCTGAACCTGAGGCTCATTCCTGTCAATGCTAATAAGCACCAGCTCTGTGCTAAGTGGGAAAGCAATAGGAAGAAAAAAAATAGATGCAGATATTGTCCTCATGGGGTTTGCAGTCTGGTAAGCTACACAAACACCAAGCAACTGATTGTGTCATTGCCGGTGTGATCAATACTACCAAAGCCAAAAGCAGATGCTGAGGGTATGGCTGGATTGCTCCAGGAGACTAAGTGCAAACAGGGGTGGGAGTTAAGTAGGCAAAGGGAAAGGAACCATGCAGAGCCCATGTGTGCAGGAAAGAGAGCTGCATGGTAGCAGGCCTGTGTTACCACAGGGCTGTGAGCACACGAAGCCGTGTGAAGTGGTGGGGAAAGGAGGGCAGAGGGCAGCAGGCTCGGGCAGCAGGCTCAGCCTGCCATCTCCAGCTTTGCAGGGCATTGCAGATTGCTCAAACCCTTGGTCCTTGACTTTGGAGTTTCCCAGGTGAGGATTAGCTGAGGTTGTCTGATCTGCTCACTCTGATGATGCCCAGAGCAGTGCCCTGCATCAATCTGAAGGAGGAGCAAAGGGAAGGAGGAAGAAAGGATGAAAGAGGTAGAGAAGGAAGGAGGGGTGGTTTGTTGTAGAAGTTTTGAGATTTGTGTCTTGTAGAGATTACTGGTTGCAATGTGGGTGAGAGCAAGCTCAGAACATGGGTCTTCTTTGGCTTGACTATGCTCACAGGTACTACATGGGGCGGGCGGCTTAAACAACAGACAGTTATTGTCATGGTTACTGGAAGCTGTGAGTTCTCAATGCCATCAGGGCTGCCGACTAGAGAGTGCTTTCTCTGGGCACTCTCAGGAGGAGAGAAAGATGTGTAGATTTTTGTATTGAATCCTCTCTCCGTAAAACACTAATCCTATAGATTAGGGTCCCGATCTAGCGACCTCACTTAACTATTTCCTTAAAAGCCCTGTCTGCATATAGCCAGCATATGGATTTGGGGGAACTCAACACAGTCCACAATAAGAGAGAAACCAGCCTGGAGGTCACTGGGGTCTAGGAGGGCACATAAGCAGCTTTTTGGGGGTGTAGCAGTGAAGATGGGGTGACGCTGCAGAAAGGTCTACCAGAATCACAGGTGGGCTGCTTGAGGAAGGAGGAGGGAGCGACTGATAGTTTTCTACAGTTAACATGCTGGACGGTAGCTCCCCGAAGATATGTCCACCCTCAACCCTAGAAGTCTGTGCACATGACCTTATTTGAAGAACGAAAAGAAAAAGAAAAGAATCATTGAAAATATGATCAACTTGATAATTAGAAATTAGATCAGTCTGGATTCTCCAGGTGGGCCTTGAGTCCCATGATTGGTCTACCTAGAAGACAGAGAGGAGGGGGACAGCAAGGTGACTGGTGAGTAAAGGTGCTTGCTGCCAAGCCTGATGTGACCTGAGTTTAATCCCTGAGCGTGGCATGGTGGAAGGGGAGAGCTGACTCCAGCAAGCACACCTTAGCACACACACATACACTTTAAAAGGATGAAGGCAGAGAGAAGGTGCCTACACAGAGAAGACTAGGCGAAGACAGAGTCTACAAGACAGCTGGCCAGAAGGAGCCTCCAAAACCTGGAAAGAACAAGAAGATGTTTCCCCTAAGTGCTTTCTGGGGAATGTGGCCCCGCTGACACCTTCAGTTTGGACTTCCAGACTCCAGAACTGTGAGATAATCCTTTCTCTGCTTTCATGGTAATTTGCTAAGGCACCCTTATACCACTAACAAAAAGAGCAACTGTGTACATGATCGTGATGGTGTCATCCGTGAAGAGAGGGACACCGGAGAAGCTCAGGTCTCCTGGGAGTAGTTTAGATTTACAAAGGCAGAATCTGAGGTGGCGTTAAGATACCCAAAGCTACCTCGGTCTTGCATAAAGACTCAGCAGTCGACAGTTGTTCTCATCTTTGTTTGCTTCGGGAATCGCGCTTTACAATCTCTTCTGATTTTCCTGGAATCTCGGGGTAGCAAATGGGTTTAAGCTCTGCCAATAGCACAGCAAAAGTTAGCTCGTTCCTCGCGGCGCCTCAGCTTGAAAGTTAAAGGTTCTGGTACAAAATTCTATTTGTATTTCTTCACCTAGGGCTGACTCCCAAGTTCATATCCACCCTGGAAATCTACATCACACCTCTCCAGGGAGATTCAAGGGAAGGCATATCCTCCGCTCGCAGGACTCGGTTCCCAGCGAAAGTCCGCCATCTTGTGGACACTCATGGTTCCAACAGCCTAATCTTTAAACTCCAAAGTCAAGATGAGTTTTTATCTCCTGCCTACCCCGATCCTTTATCTTATTAGTGCAAAAGGACAAGACCGTGGGTGGAAAATTCTTCTGGTCTTCAAAACATCTAAGAGGTGATCAAAGTAGTGTCAATAAGGTCCTAAGGAATCCCTCTTTCAGCCCTTGGATAAATGAGACCACACCTTACAGAAGACCCCTTAAGCCTTCCTAGGTCATGGAGGGAGGGAAAACAGTATTTCCTGGAAATCTTTACTGCGTATCTCAAAACCCTGAAGGACAGCAAAGACAGAGACCGCGCTGTTGTTTCCCGGCCACCCGTATACAGAAGGGCATCCCACATCAGGACAGTATTTCTCAACCTCTGAGTTCTGACCCCTTTCACAGGGGTGGCCTAAGGCCATCAGAAAACACAGGTATTTACATTATGGTTCATAATAGTAGCAAAATTACAGTTATGAAGTAGCAATGAAAATAATTTTATGGTTGGGGGTCAACACAACATGAGGAACAGGATAAAAGGGTCACAGCATTAGGAAGGTTGAGAAGCACTGCTCCAGAGAAATCCCTTATTTCAGGAGGTCATCTGTTGGGTCCAGTTGGTTGTGAAACTGTGGAATTCCAAAAATGTGAGTCTATTTCCACTTGTCTGAAGGTCAGAGAATTTGAGGTTGCTAAGAATTGTTGCCAACAACCAGGGCTACACGTCCTGACCTAGGATGTGGTTACTTGGTGCTTTTGACATTAAGATGGCCCATACACGTAGATCCATTCCAATCTGACAGATGACAGGATAGTCAAGCATATTTCTGCTACTTCTTTTGTAACAGGAGGTTTGACCCAGCGAATGGCTACCCTCAGGATATTTGATCTAGGGTGGGTTCACTGCCTAAACAACAGAATGCTGATGACTTGATGTCTCAAAGTATTGAGGCAGCTAAGTGTTCCAATTGTCCTTTGTGTCATGTTAAAGAAGTCTTTTGTTGCCTTATTCCTGCCCCCCCCTCCACTTATATTGGGGTATAAAAGCATATGGCAAGTTAAAATGCAGGCAGGCAATTTCAGTATTCACTGGAACTCCGTCCTGATACTATCCTATGTTTCTGTTTTATTATTTTACTCAGATCTCCGTACTCTTTACTAACATATCTGATCCCTGTGCCCCTACCCTGGTAAGTGGTATTTTTGTCTAAGCTGGTCTCCGACACGGAACCCTGGTCTAAAGAATGAAGGAGAAGGGAAAACCCTTCTGAGTAGTTTAAAGAAATTTAGTCAAAAGGAAAGGCGGACAGTCAAACCCTAAGTGCAGGATCTGAGGTGACAAAGACTCTTTAGAATAAAAACTGATGAGGCATGTGTGGGTGTGTAAATGAACCCAGAGAAGGACTGTCAGAAGGGAAGCTTACACAACAGAGTAGGCTGAAGCAGGTGAGCAGAGAGCTGTGAATACTGTCCTACCTTTCTCTCTAAGAAGTGGATGAGCAAATGAGTGTTGGAAATGTTGGTTTTGCTGGTGGGAGGGAAATGTAAATGTGTATAATATGGAAATATCTTTTATGGTAAGAGAGCTTGCATGAAGGTGAAAGAGGCTAGCTGCTGAACAGCTGTGTCTGTCACTCACTTCAGAAATTGTCACAGCCCTTTTCTGGCTCTGAAAGTACAGGAGCTTTGGAAAGGAGCACATACATATGAATCCAAAAGGCCAGGCATGGTGGTGCAGGCCTTTAATCCCAAGCACTGGAGGCTGGCAGATCTCTGAGTTCAAGGCCAGTCTGTCTATCATAGTAAATTCCAGGTCAGTCAGGGGTATGTAGTGAGGCCTTGATTCAAACAAAACAAACAAAAAAACCAAAAATCAAAAAAGGAAAGGAATGCAAAAGAAAGAAAGAAAGAAAGAAAGAAAGAAAGAAAGAAAGAAAGAAAGAAAGAAAGAAAGGAAACTTAACTGGTTAACTGGAATATTGTCTGTCTCTCTCTCTGTCTCTCTTTCTCTCTCTGTCTCTCTCACACACACACACTTCTTTTCCTTTTTTTCTATTCTTCACTTCCATTTCTGGCTTGTGCTTATTTTTTTTTCTCTTTTGCTTTTTTTTTTTTTTTAGTATAAGAAAGCACAGCCTTAGCTTAGGGGACAAGGCTTTGGAACTACATCTCTCTACAAGAGTTCAAATCCGATTTCCTTCTATCTCTCCACCAACTGGGCGACCTTAGCAAGGTCCAGCAAGTCACCTGGACACTGTAGGAGTCACTTTCCAACAGTAAAATGGGGACAGCGTCAACCCTGCCTCCAGGGCACCCCAAGGAAGACAGCACAGCAAGGCCGATGCCACACTTCTCCGCTAGGGGGCACCAAGAGACCGTCCTAGGACTAGGGAGTGCGGAGGGGCCCGTCCGCCATCTGAGTCCTGCCCCTCTAGCCCCGCCCCCGCCATCTGAGTCCTGCCCCACTAGCCCCGCCCCTCCATCTGAGTCCTGCCCTCTAGCCCCGCCCCGCCATCTGAGTCCTGCCCCGCTAGCCCCGCCCCGCCATCTGAGTCCTACCCTGCTAGCCCCACCTCTCCATCTGAGTCCAGCCCCTCTAGCTCTGCCCCACCTCGCCATCTAAGTCCTACCCTGCTAGTCCCACCTCGCCATCTGAGTTCGGCCTCTTTAGCCCCGCCCCCGCCATTCGAGTCCTGCCCCTCTAGCCCGTCCCCGCCTTTTGAGTTCAGCCCTCGCTGCGCCCAGCCTCCGCCCTCTGCACCCCGCCCTTCCTTCTGGGTCCTGCCCCACTAACCGTGCTCCTGCCTCTGGCCGCGCCTGCTCCTCCCGCTTCCAGGCAATGGCGCCCACAGGGGCTCCCTGGGCTCCCGGCTTGTGGCGGGCCTGCAACTTGCTCATGTCAGCCTTCTTCGCCCTGGCCGCCGTGGTGCAGGTCAGACAGGCTGAGGAGGGCGGGCAGGGGCAGCGGCACCGCGGAGACGCCCGGGCAGCCAGTTCGCAGGGTGAAGCAGAACGGGGGTTTCCCTTTCCCGAAACTGCTGAACCCTCTCTACCAGAACACGGATAAGTTCGTGTGATTAAGCAATACACTGAGAGCCTGACCTGGCGGCTGATTTCTCAGAAAGGGACCCAGCACTGCCACTCGGGTACCTTTCCGAATCTTCAGTTCCCGTGAGATTGAATGGGTTTCTGTGCCTGTGCAGACCCCTAGAGTAGTCGGCAGGTGTTCAGTACCCTGAGCTCACTGCAGCGCCTGGCTCTTCGCAACGAATACTAAATATGAGGTCAGACCAGACATAGGGCGCTTCGGGTCTAATGTCAGCTAACATCTTGATGTTTTGACATTCTAGGTGAATGATCCAGATGCAGAGTTCTGGGTGGTGAGTATGAGCTACTATGTTCCTCCATTTGACACAACTGTGCCTCTGATCCCAGCGCCATTTGCCTGAAACCTGAAAAGTCAACATTTGTGAGCTTATTTTCCAAATTTTTCTCCTTGAAGGGGAAAATCACTGTGATAATTAAACTTGCTCCGGGTGGGGTAAATTCTGAACTTTCTGGAGACATGGAAGTCTTTCCAGCAACTCTCATCCCCTTGACAATCACGTCACCAGTCATGACAATACAACGTCACGATGAATCTCCAGAAGACTGCAGCAAACAGCCACCTGTGCCACCATACCACTCCTCAAAACCCCTTTCCTTCCCCAGCCCAGTCCTCCTGCTGAGCCAGCCATTTCTGTTCTCAGCAGAACTACTCAAGCAGCTTTGCACAAAGTGCATCATCTTTAACATCACTGCCTTGAGATGCCATCCGAGGTAAAAGTAAAAAGGAATTCATCCAAACCCACTCCAGAGATAGTTATGTGCCCGGTGCCTGAGCGTTCCACCTCACCTGTGTATGGATAATGGCAAACAGGCCACACATTCTGACCATCCTCCCTCACTTCCACTCAGCCCTCCCTCACTTCCTCTGACAGCCTTCGAACTCTTGTGCCTGCCTCCTGTCGCCTGTTCCTAGGTCACCTGCATGTCACTGTCTGCTTCTAAACATTTGTTATTTCTCAAGCTAAGTTGGAGAGCCTCTATTTGGTCTTTAGGCTCATTGTAGCATGGCCCCGCCACATTTCCAGTATGGCCTTTGAAGTCCAGAAACGATGGCTATTGCACGCTGGAAGACATCACCTAACATTATTTCTGGACATGAGCCACTTCTAGCTGCCAAAGAAGTTGAAAACATAGTTTTGTAGTAGACAAGAATTAGAAATGAGTCCAGGGTACTCTACGATGCCATTGAATTAAGTTCTGTTAAGTGAGTACTATGATACCTTTAGTTTCTCCATTGTAAAATATCAACAAAGGTCTGGCAAGATGGCTCAGTGAGTAGAGGCACTCGCCCCAAAGCCTGAGAAACTGATTTTGGTCCTGGTCACCCACATAAAAGTAGAATGAGAGGACTAATCCCACAAAGTTGTCCTCTGACCACAACACATACATTGTACACACATAGATACATACAGATACACACTCATTTACTTGTAAAACAATAAACTAATTACATTTATTAAATCCCAACAGTAACAGAAAAGAACATTATAAGTGGATTGTACTGGGTTTATATCTTTGCTGAGCATTGTTTGAGCTTGTATATTAGAAGCAGTTCTTTTCATTCTCTCTGCCCCCAGTTTTTTCATCTTCTTCCATTATAGATAGGGAAAAGCATTTTAATGCCATAAGAGACTTACTTAAAGGATAAATTTGTTCATATAAGACACTGTAATAAGGCTGTGTAATTTGTTAAGACAGATATGCAGGCACTTGGATGCACATTTTAAAAATCTATGCCAAACATTTCTCATAGAGCACAATTGAATATTGTATGGTGTGTGCTTGCCTATCGTCTTCTGTCTCTAATTCTCTCTATTCCTGTCTGTCTCACTCCTGGGAGCAGAGTCATAGTTTTTTATGCAGACTGACCCAAGTGTCCTCAGAAGAGCAGCAGTGGCCCCTCCAGGGACTTGTCAGAAAGGCAGAATGCTGAAACTTCCTGGAGACCTCCCCAGTCAGCACCTGCATTTAAACAAGACCCCAGGTGGTTCCTTCATGCTAAAGCCTGGCAAGTGGAGGGCTGCCCGTAAAGAGCGTGACTGCCCATCTGTCAGGGACAATCTGACTTGCAGCTGCCAACTGGCTGATATTCCAGTCGTGAGCTGGGATGGAGAAGGAAAGATGAATCCAAATGCTCGCTGGGGTCAAGGTGAAAACTGGTCACTTAAGACAGATGACTCTGATAACTTCCGAAAAGACTGCTCTTTGGAACTGAAGGTTCCTGCTCTAAACAGTGCAAGCAGCCACCTCATTTGAAAGTCTCCAGGTTTTATGAAACACACGCACACTCATGCATGCAACCAGAGTCTGTTATGATGAGGCTTGGGAATGGGACTTCTTTAGGGCCGATCTTCCAACTCCCTTTCCAAAAAGAAGAGCCTGGTCTCAGTACTGGGCACATCAGACCCACACATATTTGGATGCTTTCCTGTGACTTTACTTGCAGAGGTGGAATACCGAATCACGTGGTCTGTGAGGTCCAGCCCAGCAGGGCCATCTGATCATTTGTGACTGTTCCCACTCTGTTTTGCAGAGAATGCTCTTTTATGCAGGTGGGGAAGGTCATTCTGGGTGTGGAAGTTGCTTGGGAGAGACTGGGAGGCCAACAGTGACTAAACACTCTTCTCAGACCTACATCTTGGGGAAGAAAAGTGTTTCTTGGAAGAGCCAACCAAGGGAGGTAAAAAAATCACAGCCTGATGTGGTGATGAGGTCATAATAGCAGGCGTTATCACATCCCCGGTGACGACTAAAACAGGAAAATTGCACAGCTTGGTGACCACTGATCACACATTTATTTGCTAGATCTTCCGAATGTGCTACATGTTGGGCACACTCCCGTTTCAGTGCTGAGGATGAGGACACTCTACGACTGGGCTACACCCCCGGTTTGGGCACACTTCCTAACCCTCCCGTTTCCTTTTTGCTGACAGGTGGTGTATCTGATCCCTGCATTGCTTACCCTGCTTGTTGGGTTTGATCCTCTTGTCACAGGTATGAACAGTGGATTCTCCACGGAGGCTCAGCAAATCAGAGTTCTTAGAATGGTGAGAATCTACCTGGCCCACTCCCAAGAGAAAACCGGGATTCCAGGCATTTCCTCTCCCTTCTCATAAGGAGGAGCTCCTCTTTAGCTAGACCCTCCTAGGGAGACTTCCCAAGGTCTTGGCGTACTAGCCGTTCTCAACTGTGACTTGAGACCTCTTGGGCTGATTGTTGTGTATGAGATTTAGCTCATAAGGGAGATGGGTTTGGTCACTGCACTGACTTCCTAAGCCTCTGGCTAGTGTCCAGTGAACATCAATCGTAGTGGTGATCTTATCTTCTCAGACTCCAGCAATCATTGCCTCTTAGGTGTTTTTTTATCTTCTACTCCAGATCAACTCCTTTACTTTGCACATTCTTAGAACACCACCACTCCTGATAACTACTTTCTTATTTGGAATTTATTCAAAATCTATGTCTACAAACTGCCATTTGTGTATGGAAAGAGCTTGTCATGTCTGTAACACACCTCTGCCTTTTTCACTAGTATATGTTGCTCCTTCCAATCGGCCGACGCATGGTACTTACAGCAACATACGGAATGCTTTTATGTGTACCCCAGGAGGGGCAAGCTCCTTACAAGCAAGAGCATGCTTTATGCCTCCTTGTGTAAGCTTACATGTTTTATTCCACTAAGCTAAGCAACAGAGAGTGATGAGGCCAGGTGCTGGTGATGGGCAAGTGGTGTGGGAAGGGTGGCTCTCCCAAGAAAATTAGTAAATTCTCATAAAGCAAGTAAAAGCCTGCTTCTGGATTCAACCTGATTAACAGCTGCAGGATGTGTACTTGTAGGTAATTTCATCTGGAAGAGCGTGTCTGTGATACACATGCTGTTCTGCGTGCTGTGGGCCAGCGGCTTGGCATACCACTTCTTGCGCCATGCACAGCAGAGCATCCTAAACGAGGAAGAAGGCAGGTGAGCAGTGACTTTTGCTCTTTGCAGGGGTGGGGCAGACCTGAGTAATCCTTTACAACAGCAACTTGCCTGTGCACAATGATGGTTTCACTCCCCCAAAAATGTACCTGGAGGAGCAGGGACATTAATAGCCATTATAGGATAAAGAAAATGTGGAAATGGTGGAGCCAGGATTCAAACCCAGCATTGTCTCTTGAACTCCTCTATCGCAGCTCTCACAGCCATTACCAATTCCACATTACTGCCGGGCGGGCAGACCTTGACACACACCCTTTACCCCATAACTAGTAAGGGCACAGTGCAAGTGCAATAATGTTCCAGTCTGATGAGCTGGTGACATCCTGAATCACTCGTAGGTCAGAGTCTAATGTGCAAGTGCAATCAGCCACCTCAGAAGTCAGAAGTCTGAGTCAACCTCTGCCAGCCTTGTTTGGTGTATTGCATATCCATCCCCTTGGTCAGAACCACTTATTCTGACCTTCCTTTGCTTGGCTCCCAGTCTTACTAAGAGACCTTCACTCACTTTCTTCCCACTGCTGGTGTCTGCTGGCACCGTGCTCCAGAGCCTTGTATGTTAGGTGTCTCTGACAAGGTGTGGTTTGCTCTGGACCCTAGCCTATGTAAACTGGAGAGGTGGCCAGGCTGGGTCTGCAGATGGGGATTTATACTAAGTGGATTGTCATCTCCAGTGTGAAGCCTGGGAATCAGGGTAGACTCAAAGTGGGGCCTCCAGTGGCAGTGACAATATGCTTATTCAGCCAATGCAAGAGGCACACCCACCTGACACACAACTCCATGAACACAGTCCCCTCAAGTTAGTCTGATTAACACTACAAGCCCTTATTCTCCCTGCAATCTTCCCCAGCTAGTTCAATCTGCTTAGAATTTGTATTGGTTTGAGTCCCTGCAAAGCACTGGCATCTTTAAAAGCTCAAAACTAATGACAAATGACCCCCAGGCTGTTTTCAGGGCTGTACCACTCCTAGTGACATGCAGCAGGGGGAGTGGCAGTCACTTCATAATGTAAAACATGGTGTTTTTCAGAGAGCTGTCTGGCCTGGTGATCATCACAGCCTGGATGGCACTTTGTCACAGTTCAGCAAAGTAAGTTCAACCCATCAGTTAAAAATCAAGGGCTCAGGGACGGGAGAGACAGCTCAGGGGTTAAGATCACTGGCTGCTTTTACAGAAGACCTGTGTTCAATTTCCAGCACCCACAGCATAAGCTCATACCTGGCTATCTGTTAGCCCAGTCCCAGGGGATCAGATGCCATCTTCGGGCCTCCACAATAAGGTTGCCAGTTAAAAAAAAAATTCACAATTACTTTGTGAGACATTAGCATACTTCTCCTATCCATTAGTACAAACAAACAAAGGCAGTGTAGATACAGGTTTTACTTACACAGTAAGAAACTAGACCTCATGAACACTCTAGGACTCATAATTATGGATGAAAAAATCTGGGGCTGGAGGAAGATGGCTTGGTTGTTGTTAAAGTACTTTGTTGAGGATCAGCCTCGACAAAAATACCTCTCGCCAGGGTAAGGCGTGGATTTAGAAATATAGTAAAGAATATGAAGGTGCGAATTAAAATACTGAAAATATTGGAAAAAACAAAATGGAGAAACATATTGGATAGTAGCGGGAAGGAATTTTGACTGGTCCTCAACAAATAGCAGCCCAACATGGTGCCAACCAATCAGCCGACAGCACTTGCAGTGAAAGTCTAAGGACCTAAGTTCAGATTCCCAGCACCCATGTAAAACCAAGTAGATCTGTGCACACATGTAACCCCAGTGCTTAAGAGACTGGAGACTGATGGGTCCTAGAGGCTTGCTGGCCAGCCAGCCTAGCCAATCTGTGAGCTCTAAGTTCTGTAAGATGCTCTGCCTCCAAAAAAGGTGGACTGTGAGGCTGGCGCGATGCCTCAGTAGCTAGGAGCACCTGTTGCTCTTGGAGTAGCCCTGCGTTCAGTTCCCAGCACCCACATGATGTCTCACAACAGTCCCATAGCTCCAGTCCTGGGGGATCCAATACCCTTTGGCCTCCAGGGGCACCAGGTAGGTACACATGTGATGCTCTTACATACATGTAGGCAAATACTTATACACACAAAGTAAAAAATAAATCTTAGAACAGCTGTAGACAGTGAGTGATAAGACAGTGTCAACCTCTGGCACACACACACACACACGCACGCACACACACGCTCACATGCACATGGCTGGCAGAATCCACTTCCTTTTCACATGCACATTATTTCAAAACCACTATAGGCTCAGCCATAAATTACCCCCTACATAGTTCAAAGAACTTATATCCTACAAAGTATATTCTCTGAGCATAGTGTAATTGACATAGAAACCATTAACAATATAATTAGGCAATTGCTGTACATTTGGAAATTAGGATATTTGCTTCCAAATATGTGGGCAAAAAAGAAAGCACAGTAGAAATCAGAAACACCTGGAACTGAAAGGGTAATTCTAACATTTATGAAATGCAGTTTAGAACCACTCTCAGACGTAAGTTCTGGACTTAAGAACATATTTGATATGAAGGGGTGAAGAGCCTGGGATAAATGAGCTAGGCTTTAAGGTTAGAGGAACATCGAATTAAACGCCCCCTGAAACAAGAAATAAGCATTAAAGCAAAAACGAATTAAATGAAAAACTAACACACAAAGATAAGAAAACCAATAAGGCCAAATAAGGACTCTCTAAAATCATCACCTGAATAAGCCCTAGCAAGACCTAAAATAAATACATATTTATTTTACATATACATACAAGAGCAGGATCCTGAGGAGGCATGGATAAAAGAAACGTTAGGGGTAAATGAGAACACACAACACAGCTAATGAATCAAGTCCTCAAATAGCATTGCATACAACTGTGCATTGTACTTAAAATCCTAGATGAAGTCAACAAATCCACGAAAACATTCAGTTGACTTAAAGAGGTTATCAACAATATTGTAAGGCATTTAAGGGCATTCCTATCCTAGACTTGATTTATAAAATGTATTCATTTATCGTTCAGGTACTGGAGACTGAATATAGGGCTTGTGCATGCTAAGGCAATTGTTCAACCAGTGAGCTATATCCCGACTTCTTTATTTTTTATGTTGAGGCAAGGTCTCAGTTGCCCAGTCTGGCCTTGAACTCACTTATCAGGCTGGTCTTATATTTCCAATCCTCCTGCCTCAGTCTCCTGAGTAGCTGAGATCACAGAACGGCATCACCAGGACTGTGGCTATCCACTGGGGCATGGCCAACCTACCAGGGACCACACCCTTAAAGAAAGCTGACTCTTCCTCCCAGAACAACCGTAAATTCCCTAGTTTGTTGTGGGGGTAGGGGACCATGAGCCCCTACTCACTCAGCTGGATCCTCCTTATGTCTTGGAAGTTTACTTCATCACTTTTCAGTCTTTTTGTTAAGTAGGACTTTTTATTTATTTTTTTAAAATTTTCCCTACAACACAACTCTAGACCTGGCTGGCACAGCTGACGAAGACTGACATACAGGAGGGACAGTGCTGACCATTAGCAAATGCCTCCTAAGCAGGAGGGAGGGGCCACTTTCCAACGCATGTGGTGAGGGCAGAACCTCTACAACAAAATTACCAAAAACATTTTAAAAATAGAATTATAGTAATTTCACTCATAAGCACAGAGGGCAAAATCTTTATTTTTAAAGATCGTATTGTTATGAGAAAAAAAAGAACTGCAAAAATCACTTCCAGGTGGATTATCGGTCTAATTTAAAATTACAAAACAACAAAATTTCTAGAGAAAGCAATAGTGTCTTCAAGACCCTGGAAAAGTTGGGCAGGGTGCTAGCTACATCTTACACTAATACTCCGGGAGCAAGGCAGGAAGATTGCTATGAGTTCAAGGCCAGCCTGAGCTACATAACAAATATAAGGCTAGCAAGGGCTCTACAGTAAGACCCTGCCTCAAGCAAGCAAAAAGTCTCAGGGAGGGAAAGATTTCTTACAAGGGGATGAAAATAAAAAGGGAAAGACTCATTTCAATAAAGGGAAACTAATAAGATGTAATGTTTTACCAATTCAAACTTCATGCATATTTCCAAGGCAATTTGTTATCTTGGACTTTATAATACTTTTTGTTTCTATAGGAATCCAGCTGGTGGAAGAATGCACTTGGCTATTGCTCTTGCAATCGCGCTTTTCCCACTCATTTCATGGGTCTACGTATACAGAAACAAGGAGATGCGGTCCTCTTGGCCAGCGCACTGCAAGACAGTCCTCTAGATGAATTCAATAGCATTTAAATTAGTATTTTCAATATTTTATATACATTAGGTATAAATAAGCCAGGAAATAGGACAGTTTCCCGGTTTATTTCAAGAAATCTGAGTGAATACTAGAGATGATTCAAAGTCTTGAGAATTTAACAGGACCGCCTGCAACGTGAAGACTGGACAGATAAGAAGTGGGCCCTGATTCTCCAGAGGCCTCTTTGCGCACAGCAGTGGAACAGGCACTGAGCAGAAATTTGAGCTTGAATTCAGCCTTTGTGCTATGTGACTGGGGCAAAACCAGGAATGTCCTGGTGGATAGATATTTCCTCGTGTGTAAAGTAGGATGTCAGAGCTCCTTAGTTACTGCAACCGAACAGATGTGAAGGCACCCCGAGAAGATAGAGTGTGCAGATTACAAAGCACTGTCTGTGATTACAGAGAGAGGGGGCAGAGGTTGGGAAATATGTGGACACAGCAGTCAATTCAGGAAAAAACTGTAATCCCGACTCAGTGACATGAACTACAGAAAACTCTAGGACATGTGAGTCAAATGATAGGCTTGTCCTGCAATGAAAGTAGAAAACCATAGAAATTAAAGTATAGAAAAGATGAATTTGGAATATAGAAAAGATGGATAGGGAATGGTAATCCTAATTTCTTATTCTCAGTGAAAAATAAGATGGAAATCTACATTCTTTTAACGGGTATTGGTGTGACCGCACTGAGAGCACTGTAGGGCGACAGCACCCAGAGCGGTCACACGTTACTGAGCACTTGGCTTGTGGGCAGGGTGACCAAAGAAGTAAATTCATAACTTTGTACTTTTAGAGGCAGGTACTCAATTGCCAGAAAAAGTTGTGTGCTTAGAATGACGTGCGTATGTGCCATGCACGAAGTATTTGAAACAGTTTAATCAGGAGACTGTGCTCCAGTACAAAACAATAATAAAGTTTAGAGATATAAACACAAATTGTATTTTATACTGATTATATGATGAAAAATAATTTTGAGATAAATTAAGCTAAATAAAATATATTGTATTTACTTCTTATTTATTTTAAATATTTATTATGTATACAACATTCTGCCTCCATGAATGCTGACACACCAGAAGAGGGCGCCAGATCTCATTACAGATGGTTGTGACCCACCATGTGGTTGCTGGGAATTGAACTCACGACCCGTGGAAGAATTTCTTAACCACTGAGCCATCTCTCCAGCCCTGTATTTACTTTTTAAAGTGTGACTGCCTGAGTAGGTTAGATTATTTAATTAGCCTAGTTTATCTAGGCTGGACTGAAATTCCATAACCAGATGAGTGGTTTGGATGAGAAAGGCCCCCATATGCCTGGATGGCCCCCAGGTGGCATCCCTATTTGGGTAGGCTAGAACGTGTGGCATGGCTGGAGGAAGAAGTCACTGGGGATGAGATGTGAGGTTTCGAAAGACTCAGGCCATTCCCAGCATCTACGCCTCCTACTTTTGGTCTGTACTTGTCTTTGGTCCTTACCCATGGAATAGTTTTGATTTATTTTTAGGCAGGTCATTGTAGTTAAGGCTAGCCAACATGGAGGCTAAACTTCCTCTTCCTTGAGTATTTATGGTTTTATTTCAGTATAAATAAGATGTGTATGGGAAACATCAGTCCATTTTCTGTGCTGTGCATCCTGCTTTGGGCTTGGGTGGCCTTGCTGGCCTGTTACACTGCTCTCTCCATGAGGGTTTTTGCAGTTCTTGGAGGTAAGACCGAATGATCTCAGCACAGGGAGACTTGCTGTTTATCAGGGGCACTTCCAGACCGGGACTTCCAAAAACCACTGGGCAGTGCTGTTTTCTTGTCCTTCCCATAACCAATAGTGGGCATCAAACTTTGGCCTGGAATCTTCTCTGTACCTCGATATTTCTGGATTTCTGCTAGTTATACTTAGTTTTGACCTATCATCGGTCTGAATGGCACAGGAAGAACTTTCTGGCTTCAGAAATGATACTGAGATGGCAGCCACTGGTACACGCAGTGCTTTGAAGGGGTAAAGACTACACTCTATTTTTCTACTGCGTTTAAGAATCGACAGCAGATTTAACATTCCAGTTCTCAGAATGTTTCCCCAGAGCCCCACAGTCTTCTCCCTTTTCCTATGCTTGCCCATCACAGTTTGCTCTCTAGACACACCCACAGCTCAGGAACTAAAGAGTTCCACCTAGGCCTTAGCTCTCTACCCCTCACTCACTCATCTTCCCCACCCATCCAAACCATTTTTCTTTCCTTTTCCCCCCCATGTCATCCCTAATCTCTTTAAATTAAATTCAAGTTTCTCTTCCACATTTTTCGTCCTTTTATATGTGGTGGGCAATTTCTCAATTTGTACTTGTGTTTGTATGTCTCTTTGCATCCTGGTGACATCAGTGTACACAGAACACACGAGTCATGCTGTGGCCGGCTGGGTAGAGTCAAGATTCCTGTGGCCTTACGCTCTGAGATGAACTTTGCACATGAGATCAAGAATCCTGACACGGAGCCGGGTGGTGGTGGCACACACCTTTAATCTTAGCACTCAGGAGGCAAAGACAGGCAGATCTCTGTGAGTTGGAGGCCAGCCTGGTCTACAAGAGCTAGTTCCAGGACAGGCTCCAAAGCTACAGAGAAACCCTGTCTCAAAAAAAAAAAAAAAAAAAAAAACCACAACAAAACAACAACAACAAAAAACCCAACAAAAAGAAAGAAAAAAGAAAAAAAGAATCCTGACATGGACAGGTGCTTAGACTACCCAGAGGGTCAAGCAATGCCCAAGTGCACCTGGAGAGGCTGGAAGAGGTAAGAAATGTGACTCTGCCCAGAGCTTCCCACTGAAATGTGGCTATAACAACAAACACTTTGTTTGCAGCCTGATGAAATGGTTCAGAATCCTGACCTTTAGAATAACCTGAGAACAAATGCACGTGGTGGCTCACCACCTATGCCAAGAATTCCCTGGAGCAGCCACAGAAAATGGACCTGTTCTGGTAAGCACTTCACGGTCCTTACATTGACCTGTTTTCTGGTAAGCACTTCACGGTCCTTACATTGACTAGTATTTCTATTTTTCAGCCTTGAATCAAACTCTACTCATCAATGGTCGGTTTGCTGTCAAGACTTTCTGCAGATAAGCTTTGAAACAAGCAAAAGTACAGTTAAATGGGCTCCATCTGTCTAGAGAAGAAGTAAAAAATAAACCATTTTATATAGTGTGGTCCCACAGAGTACTGGGTATTTCAAACAGAGCAGGCTAGCCAGCACTCAGCACTTGGTCCTGGTGTTACTTAGCACTTCCCTGAAGGCTCTTCTGAGATGGAAGCACCATGTTTTCACCTGAAATAACTTCTCAGTTTTTCTTCACAGAATAGGAATGTCATCTTTATCTAAGTATAGGTGCTCTGAACCAAAACGGTCCACACAGCGGGGAAGCAAGGCAGACTTGCCTGGGCTTTCATATATGAAGCTCTAGAGTTAACACAAGTGCACACACTCCTTGCACAAAAAAGAACAAATTCAAATTAGGCTGTATACAGTCCCTTATCAGACTATATACATATATATGCCCATGAGTCTCCTTCCTGGTTTACTTTATGTCTAGCTGTTGGGGCTTGGATATATTATCTAGAAACACTTCTGAATTTCATCTTCACTCACACATACTGAAAGCCACAAATCCACTTTGTACACAAACAGAATACTTAAGAAAGAAACTGAGAATCTAGCTTTGTTTGTTTGCTTGTTTTCAAGACAGGGTTTCTCTGTGTTAATAGCCCTGGCTATCCTGGAACTCACTCTGTAGACCAGGCTGGCCTCAAACTCAGAGATCTTCCTGCCTCTGCCTCCCAAGTGCTGGGATTAAAGGTATGTGTCACCACCCCCAGTGAGAATTTAACTTTTTATGCAACGAAGTAAATACAAAACAGCAGCATTCTCTTTCTACAAAGACAGACAAGATAATAGACTACAAACACACAGCCTGCTCCCTTCTGTAGTTCATAACTCTGTCTGGAACTCTGCCTCTCCCTTTCAGTAGCATTTTGTCAGGGTAGACGTGAACTGTGCCGAAGGCCTGGCTATCTGGAGCTGTTTCAATAACTCCTTCAAGGTTGACGTGGTGCACACCAAAAGGATCCTCAGAGTAACCACCGTCATGTGTGTGACCAGCAAGGAAACACACCACACACTTGTGAGACCATATGATTGACAGGGCATCCATGTAGTTCCAAGCCAGGCACACGCTATCAGAGGCCTCTGGATAAATGGGAAGATGGCCTGTTAAAGAAAAATTAGAAGCCAATTAAATCAAGAAAAAAAGACTGAAAGCTACTATTCAGGAAAACCAAACCTAAGTATGATCCTTCTTCACCCACATGAAGACCAAGGTGGCAATGTGCTCTATAATTTCAGCACTTAGGAAGCTGCAGGAGGAGGATCATGAGTTCAAAGCCAGACTGAGCTACAAAGCGGGCAACCTATAGCCACATCTCCGGCACACAGAACAGACAGATGGGTAGCTGGTTCAGATATAAGGTGGAAGACATTTGTATAAAAAACGATGTCCGAAGCCCACAGAATCCCCAGGCCATCCTGTGCTGGGCATCTGTAAAGACAGCCAGATTTTGTGCTGGAATCCAATCTCACTGATATCAGTAAATAGGAATGTTACATATAAAGAATGATGTAGCTTAAAACAAAAACAAAACAAACAAACAAACAAAAACCAAACCAAACCAAACAAAAATGGTTAGGAGCTGCCCAGGGGTTGTGACATAAAAACATCACTGAACAAAACAGTGCAGGGGACTTTAAAGAACCTATGGGGATCAAGGCTGCCAGGTCCAATTTGCTGCTGAGAAAACTGATTAACATCCGGAATATTACTATTCTTTCATGGATAACTTCCCAGTTTCTAAAATGCCACTGTAACCAAAGAAACAATTTACATACTTACTCACGATCACCACCTTTTCCTCGTTCAGGTCAGAGAATGTAAGAACTTCATTCAACCAGTTCAGCTGTTCTTGGCTGAATCCTCCATTAAACTGGACATACTGGGGCTCAGAAAGTCCTGAATGAATTCAGCAAATTAGACCTATCACATGTCATTTCCTCCCTCATTTGGACATTCAAGTTTGAGTAACATAAAGAACATGTTCTTCTGATCACCATCTTCAGAATGTAGAGCAATACATAAAGACAGCGATGTGCGTTCTAGTCTTGGCCTCCGCTGCTTACTTCACTGCCTTTCCACAACTCTGAAAATACAACCCTTTCTCTCTGTGTCTACTGGGCCTACTACACAGTCTTGTACTTGTCCCCTTCACCCCAGTGGATCCCGTGCTTCTTAATAATGTCAAAGTCTTATGCAACCCAGTGCCCCTGCACTTGTGTCTCCCTGTGCCTGCCAGTTTCTACCAGTTTCCTGCCCAACTCTTTCCCAGTGTAAATCCCGTCATCTAGACAACAGTTTGAATACCTTCTGCTCACTTATCTACAACAGCATCCCTAGTTCTCTGCTGTAACAAACTGTTTTCTCAGCATAGTTACCACTGGGGAGACAACCTTGCTTTTGTTTCATTTACTGCTACAGTTTGGATCTGAAATGTTCAATATGGCTCCTGTGTTGAAGACTTGGTCACCAACTGTGGTGCTATTAGGAGGTGGTAGCATCTTTTAGAGGCAGTAGCTAGTGAGGGAAGTGAAGTCACGAGGGAGACTATGAGCTCAGGCCCTCTTTTCCCACTTTGCTTCCTGGCTATGAGTAAGCAGCTTGCTCTAGTTTGTATTCCCTGTCCTAACATGCTGCTTCAGCACAGCCCATATGCAACCATGTCAAGAGACTATGGACTAACCCCCGCCCCAAACCTATAAGCCAAGACAAACCTTTCCTCCTTGTAAGTTGATTATTTTAGGTATACATTTATTTTCTGTCTTACCTACCTACTGCTATGGTTCTCTATCTATCTATCTATCTATCTATCTATCTATCTATCTATCTATCTATCTTAGTCCAGAATGGGCACTCAAATATCTGCTCAATGTCTGAGGTTTGTGTTACTTATAATCAATTTATGTGACATCAAGCTTGTAAGAATCCTGACCCTGAACAATGGCGACAATAAACTTTTACCTTAATCATCCATCTTCCTGCTGAATAAAAGGTAGCTGAAGAATTTAAAGACAATGTATTAGATTCTCAGTTCAAAGCAATAATTCACCTTGGGGACTATTTAACTCCACATTTGGGTTGTGTTCCCTCAGCATCTTCATACACTGCTCATATTTTGGAGAAGACTGATCTATGCCCAGGACACTCAGGTCATAAGCATCAAGTAAAATGAACCGGAATTTAGGGAATGGTACGAAGTGATAAGCATAATAGTTCTCTGATGGCATGGTCTCAGGATGCTGCACAATTCGGTCTTCTAGAAACTTGCTGTTAAGTTTAGAGTTCGTTAAGAAGTCTCTACTGAAGTTATAGAATTCATGGTTTCCCCATGTGTGGTGAACTGGGGCTTTAAGTAATTTGAATGTGTTCATGACAACTTCTAGAGACTTTTCCGATACTTTATACTGTGCGTTGTAGCCATCGATGATGTCTCCGAGCTGCAGGACACAGCACGGCATGCTGCTTTCTTTATTCCAGTCTTCAATGGCACCCTCTAAGTGAACAAGACTGTGTCTGTAGTACCTCCGCCTGCTTCTTTGATAATTGAATCCATCTTCTAAATCAGCATATTGAATATCTGCTATAACTCCAAAGGAAAAAAGTGGCTCTGAACCATCGGACAGGGCATCAGGGTCCAGCTTCTCAGCCATTACCTCCAAGCAGGCTTCTAAGTAAGCTATCAAGAGGGAGAAGATATTCAAGTTAAAATACTGCAGCTTTCCAATGGACAGAAGAAAACGACAAAACAGGTTAACTGACTAGACAGCAAGATAGACAAGTGTGCAGGCTCTAGAGGCCAAAGTCTTAGCTCTAAAATGCTTCAGTTCTCATCTGTAAAAAGACGATAACCTCTGTTGCTCAGAAGACTAACAACTTACAAAAGGGCACTATCATATTGACCATCAGGAATTCCAACTACAACAGCCAAATTCAAATCTGGAACCATTTCTCACCTCCCACCCATTTAAAATACGATGACACACCCTCTCCCAAGTCAAACAATTCCCTGGAACCCAGCCGTGGCACTGTCCCATGACACGCACACTCATCCCCTCCATTTCCAGAGCAGACCTCCACTCTGGGACACTCGAGCAGGCCGAGTCTTTTCTCTTTGTTGATGAGCAGCCTGAGAATCAGTCTCTTCCTTTTCTGTGTCTGGAGTATAAGGAAAGACAGTGATATGAAAAGAGAAGGAGGTGGTTTAAAAAGGAATGTCCCCAGAGGCTTGGGAATTTGGTGTACCGCCCCCAGTTGGAGGCGTTACGGGGAGGTGCAGCCTTGTTGGCATAAGTAAGCCACCGAGGATGGGCTTTCAGAGTTTAAAGTTAAATCTCTGGTTCACGCTGCCTTTGAATATGTAATCTTTCATTGTTCTGCTGTGCCACCATGCCTGCTGCCTGCTACAACATGCTCATGGGGTGGAGGAAGGAGGTGTTGGAGATAGGGTCTCTATGTAGCCCTGGCTACCCTGGAACTCCTTGTGCAGATCAGGCTAGCCTAAAACTCATACAGATTCATCTGCCTCTACTTTCAGAGTACTAGCACTAAAGGCTGTGCTACCTTGCCCGGATAAAAAAGATTTTTATCCCTCTAAACTATAAGCCAAAATAAACTCTTCCTTAGGTTATTATTTGACCACTTTTTAAAAAGTCACAACAGAAAAGTAACTAGTACCAAGAAGAATAATTTTGAGTTTAAAAAAGCCAGGGTAGGTGCACCCCTCGCGGTCCTGAGTTCCTTGCTCGTGCTCACTCTCCTTCTGCTCTTCCTTTGGATCGTGAGACTTCAATCCAGTGCTCCAATGTTGGTCTCTGTCTCTGTCTTCTTTTGTCGCCTGATGAAGGTTAATATTCAGGAGGATGCTTATATGTTTTTCTTTGGGTTCACCTTCTTATTTAGCTTCTCTAGAATCACGAATTATAGTCTCAATGTCCTTTATTTATGGCTAGAAACCAAATATGAGTGAGTACATCCCATGTTCCTCTTTTTGGGTCTGGCTTACCTCACTCAGGATAGTGTTTTCTATTTCCGTCCATTTGCACCCACACACTGAGGCAAAGGGGATGTTCTATCGGGAACTCACCAAGGCCAGCTGGCAGGGGTCTGATAAAGCATGGGACAAAACCGGTCTCGCTGAACATAACGGACAATGAGGACTACTGAGAACTGAAGAACAATGGCAATGGGTTCTTGATCCTATTGCACGTAATGGCTTTGTGGGAGCCCAGGTAGTTTAGATGCTCACCTTAATAGACCTGGATGGAGGTGGGTGGTCCTTGGACCTCCCACAGGGCAGAGAAACCTGCTTGCTCTTTGGGCTGAGGAGGGAGGAAGACTTGATTGGGGGAGGGGGAGGGAATGGGAGGTGGTGGCGGGGAAGAGGCAGAAATCTTTAATAATTAAATAAATTAATTAATAATAAAAAAAAAGCCAGGGTAGGGGCTGGAGAGATAGATACCCAGTGGTTTAGAGAGCTTCCTGCAGGTACCAGAATTGCAAGGACCCATGTCAGAAAGCTCACACAACCTGTAACTCCAGTCACAAGGGAGCTGATATCCTCTTCTGGTCGCTCAAATATATGTGCGTGTAAATATATAGAAAGAAATAAGTAAAAATACAAACACTACGAAATCAGTGTAAGCACTCGTCCTTTCCATGAGCAGCAGGCCCCACTTCAACAGCTGAGTTCTAATTTGAACCAGTTTTCCTAATCTTAGCATCAACCCCCATCCCTGAATGAGAACAGGAAACAAATCTTTTCATTCCACACATAGTCTCCATTTAAACTTGGGAAAAGAATCTCATTAGGTTATTTATAAGCAGAATATGTAACTCTAAAAGAACCAAGAATACTAAGGATTATGACAAACATAGAAGGTCAAGGTGCTAAGTTATCAACTGTTCTTACTATAAAAGATAAACCACTGCAGTTCTATCTGAACTGATTAAGACCTTCTAAAAACTCTCTGACTAAAACCCTTCTGAATCCTGGTCGCTAGCCACCTGTTCCACCTAGTTCTGGAGTTCCTATCTAATCCCAGTTAAGTGTACTCCTACCAGAGGCTCCTGCTCCATTCTCAGCGCAGGGGCCAGACGCAGCCAGGAGGAGCACGAGGGGCTCTCCTACTCTGAGACTGCTGGCACTGGATGGCTCATTGGGTAAAGGTACTGCTAAATGCCAAGGCTAATGAGCGTCTCTGCTCTATCTGTGACCCCTTAAGGGAAAGCTGAGAGTCCAGGTGGAAGGGCCAGGCTACATTCATGGACAGACGGTTAGGATCACAGTGAGTAAGGGTGGGCAAAGAGAACCACGCATGGAGAGAAATTATTCGGCTAGTTCTGGGCTGTGCTTCATGATTCAGGGAAATAGATGCAAGAGGGCTTGTGGAGAGAGACCAGAAATTCAAATCCATCTCCAGTGGGGAAATGGAGAATAAGGAACAAATTGAACTTTTCACAATCTCCATCTACACAAAACACCCACACAACACTCAAAGAAAAGTATTTCACAATGTTAGTGCCAATAAGATAAAGTGTGAGGCAGGACATGCTTGTGACTGAAAAGGCTGGAAGGGGAGAGGGCAGCCGACCACAGTCCTGACGGAGACCAGACCTTAGTTTCACTTCACTAGAGTGGGACAGAGCTGAGCAAGCAGGTCTCATGAAACCATAACTTATGGGTGACCATCAGCAAGCCCTCCCACAAGCCCTTGTGCTGGCTCAGCAGGCCCCCAAAGCCCTTGTGCTGGCTCAGCAGGCCCCCAAAGCCCTTGTGCTGGCTCAGGAGATGCTCCCAGACTTCTGCACGCTAGCGATAGATTTCCCAACTCTGCTGCATCATACTGATTCATCCTGAAACTCCTTTCTGCAGCTGAGAACCCTAGCCTCACCCAAGCACAGGTTTCTAAAGAGAGTAATTGAGACGGCTAGAGGTAGCAGCAGGAAGGCTTCCTGCTCCTGCTCCATTGGGGCTGCCGCCTTTCCTGGTAGCTGCAAAGGGACAGTCCATAATGTAAGTGTCGCTTCAAGAGCACCCCACGATAAGATCTCTTGTATCTGCAAAGCATGCGAAGACATGAAAGCTCTTTTCAGACAAGAGAGAAAAATGCTTACCTTCTTAAAAACAAAGCTAAGCCCCATTTTAAAGATCTATCAGTAACTGAAACCTTACTTTGTGTCTCAATTTGCATCACCGTTTTTCTTTTGGGTGCTGCTGGTATAATACATAATCAATAACTACAACTTTACATTATTGCCCTTTTATCTAAGTAATCATCTTAACCATTAAAATCTTTCTTAGGGGCTGGAGAGATGGCTCAGTAGCTGAGTTTGTTTGCTGGTCATTCCTGGGAAACAGTTCAGATCCCGGCAACCATACTGAGTGACTCACAGCTTGCTGCAACTCTATCTCCAAGGGATCCAAAGTCCTCTTCTGGTATTTGAGGGCACCACACAGATAGGCACATTCACATAAAATAAGTCTTTAAAAAAATTAAGAATCCATAGATAGAAGCAATGGCTCAAAAATTAAAGAGTGAAGACTGTCCTTGCAGAGGATATGAGTTCAGTTCCCAGCACCCATGACAGGTGGCTCACAACCACCTGGAGCTCCAACTCTGGCCTCTTTGGGCACCCACACTCATATGCACACACACATTTTCAAAACTTTTCTAGCATTGTTCTTTGTATTTTCCCATACTCTCAGTAGATAATCAGGTGTATACTTCTGCCAATTCTTAACCCAAAAGTGATGAGGACAGTCACGCTGATGGCCCCTGGTAGTCTGTCAATAGCACAAGGAGAACCTGCGCCACCATTAAAGTGCTGGGTATATATACCAACAACCAGGACATGTATCTCAATCCTCCAAGATTTATACACCACAATTAAATCACTGTAGGGGTTTGTGGCAAGTTTTAATGATTCATTAGCATCACAGGTCTCAGGTACCACATGGTTAAAGGCCTGGTTACTTCAGTGCTAATCTTAGGACCAGGTGTAACAATCTTTATTGTTTCCGCGGTTAGGTGTGGTGAGTAATGGCATCCTCTCATTGACATCCCCGTGGAATGATTATCTTGCATGCTCAGATTCCCTCTCATACTATACAGATGAGACAGCTTGAGACAGCTGATGGCTGGATAGGCAGGGTATATATCCCTGTCCAGCAAATAAGTTATACAACCAACACCAACTACAACTACCATTAACTCTTAAAATTAAGGGATCAAAGTCTCAGAGGGGAAGTGAGGTAGGACACATGGAAAGGGATTGGGTTGGAGTCCCTTGTCAGTTGAGAGTCAGGATTTTCCCACTATTAGTAGTGTTTGCTGTGAAGGTCGCCTACAAAGGAACAATATTCCCTTTATATAGAAATTTCAAATGTTAAGACAGCAATGAACTATGCTTAAGGCCTAAGCACATATCGCCTTGGAGTATGGTCCTGCTCCTTTCCCAGACACAAAGCTACAGTGTCTGGAAACTTTACAAACAAGACTATAAACTTTATTTGCACTAAACACGTCTCACGGCCTTTGTATAATTCTATGTAGTGCACCCCTAGAGCCAGTCTATAATCTCATTTCCCAGGAAAAGAAAAAATATGTTCGACAGTCTTTTGAGATATACCTTCAGAAGCCATCCAAATCATACACACACACACACACACACACACACACACACACACACTTATATGTTATAAAGACAAGTGTGACTCTCCTAAGAGGCCCGCATCCATGCTTTTGGCTGTGTACTCTCCTCCTAACCATCTTTCTATTAACCGCTGTTCTTTAAATTTGAAAAACCTCTCCATAAACTTCAACAATGATTTCTTAACTAAAAAAAAAATCTACTAGCTTTGAGCATAAATTTCAGAAGATTCCAGATCAACTCAACTAGAGAAGAAACAAATCCCATTAAACTACAACAGTAATTGCGCGTTGGAGAGCAGCACAATAGGTCAGACGGTCCAAACATTGAGATAAACAGGATCACGTTAATGCAACAACAACCAAAGCAATGATGGGATCTCACTGGGGTTGAAAAAAAAAAAAAAGCTTTTATTAAAGGGTAGGGGCTGTTGTTTTACAAACCCCAAGCAACCACGGAGGCAGGGTGGGAAGGGAGGGGCAAAGGTTGCTGACACTGAGACAGAAAGAAGAGCCGGTAACTGCCCAGACCAGGCACAGCAAATAATAACAAGCAAATGAGCGGAACACGAGTTAAAATTTTTCAAGAAACGAAAAATAAGTATGTAGCTGTAGCCAACTAACTAAGCAGTCCCAAATGAGGAAACCTTCAACAAACTTTAAAATCGGGGGTGGGGGGAAGTGGGAGTGGCGAGACCTTTACGAGAAACGACGAAACTGAAACGATCCGGTGGATAAATGAAGGATGTGGTATGTATGACGCAGCACACACTTTTGCAGTGCCTTGCTCTCAGGCGACTTGTACGGTAGTTACAAGTGCGGGCACTTTGGTCTTAAGCCTTCTCATCACCCTAGGCACCCAAAGTCTTATTAGTATTTTTTTTCCCCTAAGTCATGGATTACTTCAAATGCCATGAGACGACTTCTAATTGTGGGGTCCGAGACTTTGCTGTTCTACTTGGCCCGTTTTTTACTGAGCAAGAGGAGGGGGTCCCCAGTCTCTTACAGCTGGGAGGAGCGAACCCCGCTAGGAGACCCGGGGCCACCTTGTCCCATCGTCCTGTCCAAGGATGTTTGGTTGTTCCAGCAGCCGCCAGGCTCAGTTCAGGACCCAGAAGCACTCCCGCCCAGGGTACGCCGCCTACAGCCCGCACCACCCGTTCCCTGCCAGAGAAGTACCTACCGCTGGCAGCTGTGCAACCATGGACTCCTTGACAACCCGCGGGTAAACTGCATCACCACCGAGCCAAGAGGAAAGAGCGGCCTCACCCGGCTTCCTGCGGAAGCGGAAGCTCTTGAGGAAATAGAGGGGCGGCCCAAAGGAGGCGTGGTCTCCTAAACTCATGGCGGCGCTGGTGCGGGCTTGCTGTATGGGGATGCGACCGCAGTGTCGCCAGCTCTGGCGTCTCTTCCCTCACGGCCATGGGCTTGGGGGTCCAGTGGGGAGTCCGTGGCCCCGAGAGGCGCGCTGCTGCCTGGGGATCCGGGCTTTCAGCGCCGCGCCGCCACCACCGGGGGCCAAAGGGCCAGAGCCCAAGGGCGGCCAAGCCGGGTCGCGCCGCATGAAGCCCGGGGTGAGTGTTTACGTGGAGCCTTCCGGACTCACCGCTCTCTGCAGCCCGGTATCTCTGCATCCGGCTGGGTCACAACCTCAGAACTCCCTGGCGTGCCCTGAAAGGGCCATGGAGTCACTTTGCTTCCTGGTCCGCCGGTAGTCCTAGCCTTGGCAGAACTGGTTGCTAGTCAGCCCGTAGTCCCTGCCTCGACAGAATTTGAGAAATTTACTCACCCTCCGCGCCGTCACAACCCGGGATTTTGCTCCAGAAAAAAAAAATCAGTTCTAGGTTTTAAGGATCTCAACTTTATCATGATTCAAAATTCAGAGCACTTTTATAATCTCACCGAATTGAATTCCCCTTCAATGCTTCATTGTGTAAGTTGAAATTGAAGCAAAAATGTGGGCATCTGTTGCGTTTGGGTATTCCTCCTCTTCCTTTTTTCCTCCCTTCCTCTCCTGTTCCTTCCTTTTTATCTTCCTCTCGTTCTAGTTGTGTCTCAAATTCAGAGCCTCTGCCTTACTTGCTCGTACTAGTAAGAAATGTGGACTTGGGGAGCGGGGCAAATCTTAGGCAAAGGTAGCAAACATTTTAGGTTTTAAAGCGTACAGTAGCAGCTTGAGCCAGTAGTAATCAGTTACCGGCTTTGCGCTATTTGTTGAGACCAGGTCTCTCATATCTCAGGTTGGCCTAGAACTTGATATTTCGCCAAGAATGCCTTTGAGCTTGATCCTCCTGCATTCCCCTCCCAGCGTGCTAAGATTACAGGTGTGCATCACCACACCCGGTTTTATGCAGTGCCTCGCATGGAACCCAGGGCTTTGGTACTTGCCAAACAAGCACTCACTCCACCAGTTAATTGAGCTCCATCTTCCACCCTTACTTTGTTTTTAAATTGTCTTGGGTAACTAACTTTGCCCTGGAAATGAGTGCTTTTTAGTAGATATAACTGTATTCACAGAAATTTTCAGGATGTATCCCAAAGTAGCCTAACACATTCAACGTGTGTGATAATGGTTTGTGTGTATATATGTGCTATAAAAACTTTGTGATAGGTAAAACATGGTTAAAGGTTTGCATCTTACTCATTTATTTGGTTGAACTCTCTGCCCCAGTAGCCCGTTTCTTGGAAGTCTTTAGCGTTGACTTTTGCCATTGGAGGATCTTTATTGGCTGGAATGAAGTACTTCAAGAAAGAAAAGATA
This sequence comes from Chionomys nivalis, assembly GCF_950005125.1. Classification (NCBI taxonomy): domain Eukaryota; kingdom Metazoa; phylum Chordata; class Mammalia; order Rodentia; family Cricetidae; genus Chionomys; species Chionomys nivalis. The sequence goes on from NC_080092.1 coordinate 48,598,487, forward strand.
GAACGTAAGTAGTCATTCTTTTGGAGCATTTTTTTGTTGTTGTTTTTGAACTTTTTATTTTGTTTATTTATACCTGTGTGTATGTGAGTTCAGGTGCAAGCATGCCATGGCAGAAGCCAGAAGACAGCTTTTGGGAGTTGGTTCTAGTGTATTTTTTTTTTTCTTTCCAAGATAAGGTTTCTCTGTGTAACAGCCCTAGCTGTCCTGGAACTAGTTCTGTAGACCAGGCTGACCTCAAACTCAGAGATCTGCTTGTCTCTGCCTCCTGAGTGCCGGGATTAAAGGCGTGCATCACCACTGCCTGGCTAGTGTCTTCTTTACTTCATGGTGGGTTCCTGAAGTCAGGTTTTTATATCAAACACTTTTATCTACTGAGCTGTTGCCCTGCCCTGTTTTTTAATTTTTTTAATTTAAAAATGATTTTAGATTTACTAATTTAGAATGTTGTGAAGATGGCAAAGAAAAGTCTCCATATACTTTTCATCCAACCCCTCTCCCATTGTTGACATTTTATATGGTCATGGACAGCTAAGAAATTAAAATTGATATAATTAACTGGACTGCAGCATTTAATTAGTTTTGCATATTTTTCCATCGTTGTCTTTAACTTTTCAAGGATGGAATCCAAAATGACGCTGCTTTGTCGTTGAAAAGACAGCTGTAAATAGGTTGGATGTGGGCAGTTGGAAGTCCCGAGGGTACAAAGATGACTGAGATGCTAGCGGTTGGAATGCAGTTGACAAGGAGACAGACACAGAAACTAAAGCTTTCACTGGATGGCGTTCTTCCAGGCTGGAGGGCAGGGCAGGGTATGTGAGGGCCTTTGACACTGGGATCTGAGAAGACGTCCTAGAGGTCAGGCATGGAGAGTAGGTACTGCAGACCAGTTAGGGCGGCAGCAGTGGACAGGAACAGGCTGCCTGTGATGGAGGGAAAGCCGGGAACTACTAGGAAATGCCATCTCGAAATGTTGACAGGATTAAAAGAAAACAAACTTTATATTTTACTGGATATTCTAAGACTTTAAGATTTGGTTTAAAAATTTGGATAAATATTGTTTAAATGAGTTATTTAGAGTTTCTTGATGCTTGTTAATAAAGAGAAATGTTAGACTACGGGAGTGAGAATGCACAGGCATTAGAATTTTAGCAGTTGGCCTGTGAACATACATCACCGTGGGAATTTTCCTGGTTTCCCTATTTGACTTTGGGAAAACCCAGCCTGAAAGTGGCAGGCAGCCCCATTTCCTGGTTTGGGGCCCTGTACTTTGTAAGAATAGAGAAAGCTAGCTAAACTAGCATGCACAGTTTCTGTCTCCTCTAGAACGTGGGTGGGTTATGACTAGTTGCTGCGCGGGCCTCCCACTCGGACTTCCCCACACGTGGGTTATTATCAGGAATTGTTAGATAAACCCTTTCTCATCCGAGTTTCTTTTGTTTTGTATTTTTGTTTTTGAGTCAGGGTCCCACTGTGTAGCCCTGACTATTCTGGAACTCGCTCTTATAGACGAGGATGGCCTCCATCTCACAGAGACCCTGTGCCTCTGAGTGCTGTGATTAAAGGCGGGCACCACCACCTCCCAGCTCTGAGTTTGTTTTTGACAGACTATTTTATCACAGTATCAGAAATGAAACCGGAAACAAGAGCTTGCTGTTCACACAGGATCCTGTTTTCAGTCATCCTTGGGTTTTCCTTCTGCCACCGGCTCTCCTTGAACTTTATTTGTTTCAGCTTATTTCAGCATTTCTCAACAAAAATAGCTTTTTCTTTTCGTTGGAGAATTCCTATATATGGAAACTGTCAAGTTATACCAGTACCTCTGATTGTCTTAATACTACAGAGATCATTCCAGTTTTTTCCCGCCCATTGTTCCGGCTTTCCATTAGTAACACTTATTCCTGTTTATTTGCTTTGTTATTTAATTTTCTATATAAAACTAAGGTCCCATAAACATTCCCTTTCCGTTGAGGCTGCCTCTAGCACACCCAGCCCTCACCCCCACACTGAACAGCTTAGTGCTGGGTTGTTCTAGAACACTTTTTAACCACTCATTCCAGTGCTTACCATGTGTTACAGCATTTACTTTTCTTATTTTATGCTTGTTTTTCGGACAGTATTTTTGTTAGTGTCTTGAAAGCTAATATATTTATTTTCTACCTCCCAGTCCACCCACATACTGTTACTAGTATTATGCTAACTCTGTCAGATGCTTCAGTGACTCTGGTTACAGTGACTTGTTTGGTGTATCTCTTTAAGAGCTGGAGAAGCAGCGGCATCGCAGCATTGGAAAGCCTTTACTAGGGGGACCATTTTCCCTCATAACTCATGATGGCGAGCCCAAGACTGACAAGGACTACCTGGGCCAGTGGGTATTGATTTATTTTGGCTTCACTCATTGCCCTGATATCTGTCCAGAAGAACTAGAAAAAATGATTCAAGTTGTAGATGAAATAGGTAAGAGCACAGCCCTAACTCACTATTGAACGGTACTGTTTCTCACCTTCTGTAGTGTGTCAGACAGGGTGTTGTAACTATTTGGTCTGTAAGAACATAAAGTTTCCATGTTCAGCTAGATGCTGTGATTCCAGGACCCTACTCTACCTAAGGAGGCTTGTTTGGGTGCCAAGTGTTAGGTCACTTCAATATGTCTTTGTGCCTCTCTCTCCTTTTACTGAAGCATTCTCATTGTGCTTCCCCAGTGACATTGATAGTTATTAGATTAGGAAATCAGGAGTGGCAGGTTATGTTTTATTTGTGTCAATTAAAAGCAATTAGAAGGAAGCATACCTCTTTAAATTGTTTGGTGTATTCGGTCTTTATTGATAACCTCGTCCCTGAGCTACTGTAGGAAAAACTGCAGGGATTGGATTACATTAGGAAGTGAGATAGCCAAGACGTAATCTGGGGTAGCAGCAGTTATGTGTCAGTAGAGGTGTTTGGTGGAACGGCTGGCTGGCTCCATCACAGACAGAAACTCCTCCTCCTCCACTCCAGATAGTCTAATCTGTCCCGTGCTCCCCTGACATTTTACTGCTGCACCACTGTCTCTAGTGTTGCTGGGTCTCTCTCTCTCTCTCTCTCTCTCTCTCTCTCTCTCTCTCTCTCTGTCTTTTCCCTAATGGTGACTATTGGACTAATTGAAACTTTCTTTCAGACAGTATTCCGTCCCTGCCGAATTTAACTCCACTTTTCATCACCATTGACCCAGAAAGGGACACAAAAGAAGCCATCTCAACTTATGTGAAAGGTGTGTTTTGCTGATCATTTACACAAACTTATTTAACAGTTTGCAGTAGCAAACCATCTAAATAGACAGGTAGTGTTAGCAACCATTTTGCAGTGCTACATAGGGATAGCCTGTCTCAAAAGTCTCCAAAAACAACAAAAAAGGTTTGCATACAGTTTGTTTTGATCATGTTCCCCACTCAACTACTCCCAGGTTTTCCCACCCATCCAACAGGTGAAAAAACAAGAAGACAAAGAGTGCTCATACAATGAGACAAAAGCTCACAAAAAGAGCATGGAGTCCATTTTGTGTTGGGCACCAACTAGTCCTGAGCATGGGGCCTGTCCTGGAGCAGTTGATATTCCCATTAACACCTCACTGGAGAAACCTGAGTTTCCTTTTCCCAACCATCATCAGTTGCAGGTAGCTTCTTGACTTGGGCTAGAACTTGTGTCCACTTTCCCTTCTCAGCTCACATTTTGTCCAGTTTGAGCATGTGCAGGACTTGTGCAGGCTGTCACGGTCTCTGAGTTCATATGTGCATCAGGCCTGTTTCCTTGGAGTCCTCCATCCCTTCTGCCTCCTACAGTCTTTCCACCTCTTCCATGTGGATTCTGAGCCTTGAGGGGAGTGGGTTTGATGAAGACATCCCGTTTCAGACTGAGTCCTCCCCAGCTGTCTCCTATTGCTGTGAAGACACCATGACCACAGCAACTCTTATAAAGGAAAACGCTTAATTGGGTGGCTTACATTTTCAGAGATATAGTCCATTGTCATCATGATGTGACAGGACAACATGCAGACAGGTGGGGTGCTGCAGCAGGAGCTGAGGGTCACAGGCAGCAGGAGACACTGGGTGGTATCATGAATGTATGTGAGACCTCAAAGCCCACCTCCATAGTGACATACTTTCTCCAATAAGATCATACTGCTCCATCAAGGCCACACCTAATAGTGCCACTCTCTTGGGGACCAAAATCTTTCAGACCACTGCACAAGCCTCTCACACCCACTGAGCCATCTTACCAGCCTCTTGAACTAAGTATCTTTCCATCTGATGCAGTGAAAAGCCTGAAGTACTTCAGGAATCCTCACTTACATGTGTTTGTAACTAAATTAATTTAAAACATAATCTAAGTAACTAGAATATGTTTCCTCTAGATCTTTTTTGTAGTCACTGAAGATCCAACATCTATCATGGGAGAATTTTCATTTCTTCTCTGGGTCTGTTTTTCTTTAAATCATACAGAAATGTTTGGTGACTGAGGAACAAAGTGGCACCAAAGCTGCTTTACAGTATTTTTATTCATTAGGGTTTTTATTTATGTATCTTTATTTTAAATAAAGATGGTTATATTTCTTGTCTTTCATTTTCACTGTCTTTCTTATTTTTATATCTAGAATTTTCTCCCAAATTGGTTGGTTTGACTGGCACAAAAGAAGAGATTGATGGAGTGGCCAGAGCATACAGGGTCTATTACAGCCCTGGCCCTAAGGATGAAGACGAGGACTACATAGTAAGTAAATGCTCAGCTTTCAGCTCCTCACCTGGCCTCAAGTCCCAAGTTCTCACACACTTTACATGCTGACTGGCTTCTGAGATAAAGGAAAACCTGAAGGGCGGAAGAGATGGCTCAGTGATTAAGAGCACTTCCAAAGAGCCTGCTTCAGTTCCCAGTACCGACATTGTGGCTCGTAGTTGACTGTCAGTCCAGTTCCAAGGGATCCAATGTCTGGACTCCACAGGCACTAGGCACACACATGCTTACACATACATACATGTAGGCAAACACTCAAATACATAAAACAAAAATCACTTTTAAAAATGAAGCAGAGGCTACCGTAAATTATTTGAAAATCTAGTAGCACATGTTTTTGAAAGGTGGGTGTTTATTGCTTAATTTATATTCATTCCATAGCTTGTCTGACTTCCCTAGTTACATACAATTATAAAAGCAAATACTCGGGCACCATGTTGGATTCAGAAGAGCGTCACTGGCATCAGTGCTCTTCAGTTTTAGTTCGGCATCTGCGTTGGTTCGCCCTGGGTCCTTGATGAAGTGGAAGACAAGTGCTCCTTTTTAGAAGCAGTGTAATCCTCAAGGAGTCTTTTATTACATTGAAAAGCAAGAGGAAAAATAAAGTCTTCAAATAACAGACTATCTACAAATTTTAATGTCTCCAACAGTTTAGTTCAGCTTGGGGTTCAATAATGAGAGATGGGACATCTGCCCAGTTTACCTTTGTGGTTCTTTAAGGACCTGTTTCCTTGTTATCAGTGTTGTCTGGGAAGTCCTGAGCGACTGAGCCCATTTCCGATTGGTTGTTTCATGGTGTGCAAAGGACTGACTCTTCTTGTCTATTAGGTTCTTGTTTCTCAGCGCATTCAGAGTCGACATGGTGCTATAGTATTGTTACTGATTTTTTCCCCACTTGTCTCTGGGTTTTCTGTAATGTTAGTTGAGTAAAGTGATTAATTATAAATTTCATTTTATGTGTAAAACTGATAGGGAGGCTGACCCTGAGTCACTGATTTACCAGTATCCTGAGGCTGTCCCTACAGCAATATGCATAGTGTCTCCACAATAGTTTGTGCCTTTTCTCGCGTGAATGTGTGTGTGAGAGAGTGTGTGTACATGCTGACTATGATGCTGATAAACAAGCTTCCAGAGTCTGCCAGTCTCTGCTCCCCTGTACTGCACATGCAGATGTCTGTGGCCATAGCTGACTTTTACTCTTGCTCTTCTTGCTGGCACACGCGGCCATCCCTCAGCCCCTCTCTGGCCCTTTTGAGCCTGTACCATCTTTCACGGTAAGCGCTGGCACACGCAGCCATCCTTCAGCCCCTCTCTGGCCCTTATGAGCCTGTACCATCTTTTGTGCCCATATAGCCTATGGCCAAAATAAAACAGACTTTTGACCACAATGCCTTAGTTAAGCCCAACATGCCACCATATTTTTCAAGCCTGAGGCCTTATAGCATTGAGGAAACTTGGGATTCGTGGGGGAAAAGGACAAGAAAAAAAGTGAGTTTTTCCTGAAGCCCTACGTTTGCAGAAAGCGTAGTCAGGCTCCTCTGCGGCTTTGTCTTGTTGCCCCTGCAGTGTGAGGAATGGAAAAGTGTGCAAGTGTCAAAAGCGGAAGCTCCACAGGGGTGAAGGACTTGTCAGACTTTACCCTTTCACACAGTTAGAGTGACTGGTTTGGTTCACATGAGAGGGCTAATCTTCCAGCCATAAACAAATTTTGTTAATTTAGACCTGAAGTTAAAAAACTTCACTTAAACACAATGGCTGGTTTTATTTGTAGCATTTGAGTTCAACCAGACCTGGTGAGTTTGAGGTCAGTCTGATCTACATAGCAAGTTTCAGGCCAACTAGGGCTACATAAGTGAGACCCTGTCTCAAAAATAAAAGCAAGTGAAACATTCCATTTAAATGGCAAGTATTTCACTGAAGCCAAAGCTGTTCTTAACTGCAGGAATGGGGTTAGGCAGCTAGCCTGTGTGGTCCCACAATGCTGTCAACTACCCCTTCACAATTTTCTGATTTTTTTCCCCTTGATTGCATAGTCTACCTCCATCGGGTGCCCTTTACATAGTAAAAATTACCATTCCTTGTTAACTGTGGGTCTGCAGCAGTGCACCGCCTGGACCCAGTAAGTTCATCACAAACAAGCACATTTTAGGCCTTGAAATTTGTACTTGTGATTCAGGTAATCTGAAGTATAGTTGTTATTTTTGTCTTAAAGGATAAAGTACACATACATAGATTTTATGGAGACTTCCTTGACCTTCTAGGATGTATCCTAGACTGCATACTGGCCTGCTGGTCTGACAGAGCTCAGGGACTTTATTGCTGTGCATTTATTTGCTGAATCAGCCAACAGGGGGAGCTGGAGACACTTCCAAGGTTCTTAGAGTTTTTCTTTAGTGTGACTCCGTGTCTTAAGGCTGTAGATAGATGGAAATATGTTAGGGTTTAAGGACCAGTTGGGGCAGTGCTTAAAGATTATCCTTGGTGTAACAGGATGATATTTTCATGATTTCCGACAGTGGGGAGAGAAGTAGAATCTGTAGACAGTGGATATAAATTGAGCATGCCAAATAGGATTCACCACAAAGCCAAATTTGCACAATACTATATGCGTAATTATTATAGACGTAATGCCACATTTTTGTATATAAATGTTAGAAATAGTTCAGGACGAGTACAAATGGCTTTTTAAATTTAAGCTAAGACAAATTCATAAGAAAAAAGTGGGATTGTTTAGTGGTACATCTTTTTAAAATCCTGTTTGGCTGTGATTGGGAAGTTTGAACACCTGTTGTTAGAGTTGTTGGAGTGAGTTCCAAATAAGAGGTGTTTCCGTGCACTGTAGATAGGATGCATCTGGTGGGCCCTCTTCAGGGCAGTACGGGAGGGTGTAAAAGCTGCTTTCACCAACGTGGGTGCTACTTGGAAATTAGCTCACAGGTGAATCTTACAGCATTGTTGGGAAAGACCAAGGACTGAAACCCAAGTCAACTATTTTTGAAGAGTTACTTTATCTGTCCTGATGTAGAAGAGTGGTTTCTGTGTTACCTGACAGGAGGCTGTCATGAAGTGTCAGCTGTGTGGCAGTGGTAGATGGTGCTGGGTATGGACATAGCAAATGGAGAGAATTTCTCTGCGAATATAGCAGTGACTAGTGACAGCGGTTCCCTGCTGGAAGAGCCAGAGGACATGGGGAATCCAGAATGGAAGACTAGTGTGCATGCACTACTCTTTTAGGCGATAAAAATGTATATTAAAAGATACAACTTGCCGCCCCTGCAGTTGAATTGGAAATAGTGGCAGCATAATGATAAGAAAATGGTGTAGACTTTGAAACTGGACAGGTGCTAGGTCTTAAGGTTAAATTTGGCACCTAGTAGTTTCTGTAACTTCCCCTCTCTAGCCTGTGCTACTTTATAGAGGATAAGCATCCTGATAGCTGTTGAAATGACAGCGAGGGGTGGGGCGGTAGCTCAGGGGGTAACAGTGCCTGTTGTGTAAGCACGGGATGAAATCACAGCCCCAGAAGCCACATTAAAAACCAGGCATGGTCATGCCCTCCTGAAACTCCAGCATTATTGGGGCGGTAACATTGTAGTGGCTCGATGCTATAGGTTTAGTGAGAGCCCTTGTTCCAAGCGAATGAGACTGAGAATGACAAAGGAAGCCACCCAACATGGCCCCCCTGGCCTCTGCATCTTTGTGGGTGTACATACTGACCCCACATGTACATAAGTACCACACACACACTGAGGAGGTAAGGATAGGAAATTGCTGGGTTTGTATTTCTGTACTACAGACTGCTAAAAGAAGTCCAACATGCTGAATTCTGTTCTTTAAGGAGAAAAGTGCATAGAGAAAAAGGAAAGTGTATGTGGAGTGTGTGTGTGTGTGTATGAACTTTTCTAAAATTAATTCTCTAAAAAAGGAAACAGTGAAGGAAAGAGGAGTGTAAGCTTCAGAGAAAGGCTTGAGGGGACAGCCAGAGTTTTAGTACTGAATCCTCTGTCGGGCCTTGCCTGGCTCCTACTGTAAATTCTCCACATGAAGTCACCAGCTGTCTCGGCTCTTGATGGCATTCTTTCCTGATGGCAGACAAGTGGCTCTTTCCATTTGCTATCTCCTTATGAATGTGTGTGTATAAAAAAGTAATAGCCTCGTGGCCAGATAATGTGGGTTGGGGTATATTCTGGGGAGTTTCCATTTGGTATGTGTGATGGCATTCCTATCTTTTCCTGTCTTGCCAAACAAGCCTGCAACAAATTCCAAGGACTTAGGATGCCATATCTACTCTTAAAATATTGTGGAAATGAATAGTAAAAGGAATGACTAGTCTCAACTTGAATTGGAACTGAGGCATTCGAAGAGCATAGTCAGGAGAATTGATGATGGATTGAAGAGGCTCCTAGAGCAGCATTTGTGGCCAGTGGGGTTTCCAAGCAGTCTGCTTCAGCTGCAAGCTCAGAATAGCAAATGCAGATTTCCCAGGGAAGAAAAACATCTTCCAGTTTTTGTTTGAATCACCAATATCTTGACTAAATCACTATTAGGATTTGCAAATTACATGCTTCAGCTAGTGGTTGATTTTCTGGCTTCTCATAAACCATGGCAAGTGGAGATTAGGCAGTAATGAGAGCCAGTTTTTCTTAAACATGAGGTTGGACACCCAGACTGTTCTGAACTACTCAGAGTAGTTCTGAGCCCTGCTCTGGCTTCCATGAATGAATGGAGAATGGGTTAGATGAGATACCCTCAGAAGTGGAAGGTGTTTCAAAACAGCATCGCTGTTTTACCACATAGGGTATTTATGAAGGCTGATAGAAGGTGAATTCTCCCAGAGAATGTTCGGGTGAGTATATGAAAAATTGTACCAAAATATTCCTAAGCTGACTCACAGCAGTGGCCATTGCTTATTTCTGGGACGTGAGGTTTCAGGTAGTCCCTGGCTGTGAGTGTGCTGCAGTCAGCACAGGCCCATTCGGTAGACAGTGCTTCTCTGAGCAGATGCTACAGTGATTAGTTAAGCACCGATGTTAATGTCTCTTACCCTGCAGCCTCTTTCTCTTCAGTAACATGTCTCTTCCCCCTCCTCTTTACAGGTTGATCATACAATAATAATGTATTTGGTGGGACCAGATGGAGAGTTTCTTGATTACTTTGGCCAAAACAAGAAGGCGGCAGAAATAGCTGGTTCAATTGCTGCACACATGAGGTCACACAAGAAGAGGTAGCTAGAGTGGTGTCACCAGACACAGGACTGCCTTGTTGAAGACTTGGTCTCCCAGAGGAGCCTCTACAACATGGCTTTCATATCCTGAGATCATCTTTCTACTTAAGATGTTACCCTTGGGCTCACCAACTGAAGTCTGCCCCTTAGCTACCATAAGTCCAAAGGGCCGTGGTAAGCAGAACAGGCCTCCCAGGGCCGTAGGAATGGCCCTTGCAGCAGCACTGATACCCCGACAGCATCTGGGACCTCGCTTGGACAAATTGTGGGGCCAGATTGTACAGCAGCGTATAATTTTCACAGTGCTCTTGGTTTTTCAACTTGTGTGCTCAATGGTTGATAGTCAAGATACTTTCAAGTCATCTTTATACTTGAGTGTTGAGTTCAGTCTTCCTTGGAGAGGAGTGTAACTGTCAGGTTTGCATTTCATTCCCTCAGCAACTGCTGCCTGGACGACTGAAGGAGAAAACTTCTGTGTGGACATAACTGTTGGCTCAATTCTTGCTTTTGTTATTTTTTGAAAAGCTAAATGATTTGGCTGGTTTTCAGTGATAGACCAAATGGAAATGAGGATATTAATTATGACTGGTCTGGTTTTTTTTTTTCATATACCAGATTATACAGCATATAAAATAAAGATGTAATCAGTTTAGCAGCTTGGAAAAGTGTCACTTGGCTTCTGTGGAGAGTGGGTGCCTAGTGCACCCATGTTCGGGGCAGAGGGTGCAGGCTTAAATGGGTGGGTAGGTTGGTGCTTGTTAAATGCAGGCTCCCAGACTTGGAGCTCACCTCTTGTCTGGGTGACATACAGACACCTGGGTTTCCTGGGGACAGACGACTGACAGGCTAATGATACGAGTCCACACCTGGACCAGGTGCCTCATGGAGAAACAGCATAACCAGGGGTTGTCAGCAGCTATTCCAGAAAATGCTGTTGACCTGGGCATGGTGTCAAACACCTTTAGTCCCAGCACTCAGAGCTGAGGCAGAGGCAGGTGGTTCTCTATGAGTTTGAGGCCAGCCAGGATACCCAGTGAAACTTTGTGTCCAGAAAAAAGAAGAAAGACCATGCTAGTTGAGTAATGGTGCATCTTGACTTTGTTTCTGAATTAAACTGCCCTAATACCTGGGTTTGGCTCGCACATTTTCAACTTGAGCCTTTCCAGTAAATCCAAAAATGCTACAAATAAGCCTTGTTGGAAAGCATTCTTTCCATACACCTGTCAGCTTTTATATGCACATGATGCGGGCTTATCTCCTGCTTAACGTCTCAGTACATACATTAAGCCTAATGTGAGTACTTACATCACTGTGAAAGAACACCTTGTATCTATTACAGGCCAAATCATGTCATTCACAATTCATGTGTCCACATCCTAGAATCAGTCACTTCAGAATGTGACTGTATTTGGAGATTAAGTCTTTAAGGAGGTCATTTAGTTAAAATGAGGCTGTTAGGTTAGGTCCTCCCTAAAGTAATATTGGTGTCCTAAAAACGTAGGAGATGAGGACCCAGGAGAACAGGTGGAAACTGGTGTCCATCCACTAACCACAGAAAGAGGTGTGTAGAAAAAACTAACTTCTGACATCTCCATAGACTGCTGATCTCCAGAACCTTAAGAAAACAGATGTCTCCTGTTTAAACCACTTCGTGATAGGCAACTGGAAGATTTGTTCCTCTCCCATTTAGTTGGTTTAGAATGTCTTTCTTGGGAGCATCTGAAAGACTTGATCTTACAAGAAGATACTGAGCATCAGAAATAGCAAATGTTTTGCCCCAGAATACTGTGGCATGCTTGCTCATTCCCAGCTTTTGCAGGTTAGCCCTCCTGTGATATCCCAGAAAGGAAAACTGTTGCAGGTTAGCCCTCCTGTGATGCTCCAGAAAGGAAAACTGTTGCAGGTTAGCCCTCCTGTGATATCCCAGAAAGGAAAATTGTTGCAGGTTAGCCCTCCTGTGGTGCTCCAGAAAGAAGAGCTTTTGCAGAAACCTTTCATATGCTCTTCATCCAAAGTACCCAGGCTGACCTTGAACTGCAGTCCTTGTCAGTATAATTCGTCAGTACAGTAAATAGCCAAACAGCTGCTGGCTTTGACAACTGCTCCATCAGATTGCAACCATTCCTGTCAAGCATTTCTAGATATGAAGTGTCGTTCCCACTGTAAGATAAGAAAGGGTCCCTATATCATCTCTTTCCCAAGAGTTCCTGGGGCCTAGTTCTGTTCTGGCTCTAGCTGATTTAATTCTGTCTCAGTCTATACACAGCTTCTGCTAAAGACTTTGAGAGCAGAGGTCCTATGAGCTGGTTTTTTTTTCCTTCTGCGGGATAGTTAACTGGAGATGAGCTTTACTCAGAAGCTGGCATGTTCAGTCTATGAATACCTATATGCATGTACTACGTGGCAGTCGCTGTCCTTAGCGTTAGGACTTTGGGAATGAGCAAGTCACCAGGAACTTTTTTTTTTTACAGATTAGTTGATCTGTTTAGAGTCTAATTAGTACTGAAAAGAAACTCAAAGAAGGCAAGAGTGAAAAGATGGAGATGAATGTGTATGGAAAGATTCAATGACCACTTAATGCCATCAAATATCCAGTTAGTGATAACTCATGGTTATACTTTGGTCCTTTGATTCTCAGAAGCCATGGTACTCCACATTATACTGTAATTGTGTGCAGATTGCACTGAGATCAAGGAGGGTACAAGTATAGTAGTGTGCAAGATTGTCCAGAAAAAAAGCAACAACCTACCTGTTGGTATTTTTATTTGTAAAACCAGGATCACATTAGGACAATATCAGATGCTGGGACCACAAGCCAGAATGGTGCTCAGCTCCAGCAGGACTTGGAATGGTTGGTTGTGGTTGAAGCAGACACAAGGCCTCTTCCAGAGTGATGGAAGTATTCTGTGGCCTGAACTAAGTGGTGGCTTACACACCTGGAAGTTTGACCTATCTGTGCTCCTCTACAATCTGTACCTTCAAAACACAGAGGAAGAAGAATCCCTATGAATGACCTAGAAAGAAAGCGTGTCTGGGACATGAGAAAGGTTCAACTCTTAGCAACTTGTTCTAGCTTAGCAGAGTAGCATTGAAGGACCTTGTTGGCTGCTAAAGAGAACAGCAGCTGGTCAGGGTTCCACTCCAGTGATCCTTGTGCCCCGTTCAGTCCCTTTTCTATGGAATGAGCCAGAGGCGCTACCCTTACAGTCCAGCCATCTGAAGTATTCCTGGGTGAGTCTGCAGTTGTCAGCCCATTATCCGTTTTCCATCCAAGGATGCTGTGAAGGTAAGTGCCCAGGCTGAGCTTGAGAAAGACAGCCTTATCCTTGCATCTGTTGGGCACTGAGGTCTTGTGATGGCCTTGAGGTCTGATTCCTGCCATCATGGAATCAGTTGTGTCATCGTGATGGTGTTGGAAGAAAGGGCCTGGAACCCTCTGAGTTTGTAGGAAAGCTAATAAAACTTTGGTGGACATTGTAAATTCAAACTGTAATGTGCTTTCAGTTTATAAATAGAATGTGCATACCTTGCATAGTATTACATATGTTCACTCCGTCTAGAAAAATTTAAATGTATAGATGGCCTAATATTTTTCTCCCATGTTGCTGTGCTGTGATCCTCACATTGTGGGGGCAATGCTCTGGAGTTCCCGAGCATCCAGTTTTAGGTCCAATCTACACGATATTTTCACTTCCTTCTTGCTCTTTGTCTGGAGATTCTGAGTGAGCCTTTTTCTTACAACCAGAAAACCAAGAAATGCAGTTGTGACATGGCTGCAAAGGCAGAACGTATAAAGTTGGTCATTGTTAGGCTTGTTCAAAACATACATCAATAACTACTGACCCCAATGCATAAGAAATGCATGTGGTCCGTAATGAAATTACATATGAATAACTTCAAAAATCTAGGCAAAGGACACTTGAAATACATAATTCCCAAGAGAGGAATAGCAGGGAAATGATAGATGAAGAAGGTGGCATTGCTAGTGATCAGTACTGGAAGTTTTTTTTTTTAATTTATTTATTTATTTATTAAAGATTTCTGCCTTCTCCCCGCCACCACCTCCCATTTCCCTCCCCCTCCCCCATCAAGTCCCCCTCCCTCATCATCCCTAAGAGTAATCCGGGTTCCCTGCCCTGTGGGAAGTCCAAGGACCACCCACCTCCATCCAGGTCTAGTAAGGTGAGCATCCAAACTGCCTAGGCTCCCACAAAGCCAGTACGTGCAGTAGGATCAAAAACCCATTGCCATTGTTCTTGAGTTCTCAGTAGTCCTCATTGTCCGCTATGTTCAGCAAGTCCGGTTTTATCCCATGCTTTTTCAGACCCAGGCCAGCTGGCCTTGGTGAGTTCCTGATAGAACATCCCCATTGTCTCAGTGTGTGGGTGCACCCCTCAAGGTCCTGAGTTCCTTGCTTGTACTGGAAGTTAAAACAGTGGAATTTCCTCTCAGGTTCACGAGGCACTACAAAGAATGGTACCCATTAATAATGACTCCTGCATAGAACCGGCAGAGAAACCATGGCAACCATTTTGGATGGTGATTTTATGGCAGACTACAAACCTGCTATCCTACTATTTCCAGAAATAACTGGAGTGAATGCAAACATTTACTTACTGCAGCACTTTTGTATTAAATACTGTATATTAGTGTGAGATGCAGAACTACCTGTGTACTCAGTGTCAGCAGGTAAACAGTGGTACATTCATAAATGGAAAGACACAGGATCTAAAGGAGCTGTAGGGCTGTGAGGATAACTCAGCGATAGAGCACTTGCCTAGCATATGTGAAGCCCTGGTTTTGATCTCCAGGACCGCATAATAGTTACATTGGAGTAAGTTTAAAAGAGGGGCTGTTGATTAATATTTAAGGGTCTGAAAAGATATTAAGTACATAATTTGAATTAGGTAGTCCACAAAAGTTTGATCTCATTTTTGGGTAAACACAAAAAATATACACCAAATGTCAACAGTTGTTCAACAATGGAAGTACATTTATGGTATGGGAAGTCCTGAATAAGTGTTGCTTTTATTGGTTAATGAATTAAGAAACTGTTTTGGCCTGTGATAGGGCAGAATAGAGCTAGGTGGGGAAAACTAAACTGAATGTTGGGAGGAAGAAGGCAGAGTCAGGGAGAAGCCATAGGAGACAGATGCCTCCGCTGAAGCCTGTTGAAACTTTGCTGGCAGGCTATGACCTCGTGGTGATACACAGATTAATGGAGATGGGTTAGTTTAGAATATAAGAGCTAGCTAGAAATATGCTTAAACTATTGGCCAAACAGTATTACAAATAATATGGTTTCTATGTGATTATTTCATGGTCTGGGCAGCTGGGAACGAACTAACAGCTTCCCCCTAAACATTCATAAATTTTCTTATTTTTTTATTTTCAGTTAATCTCTTTTCTTAGCCTTTTCAAGTGAATATACATTATGTTTATAAGAATGATAATATTATATAATAAGAATGAGTCATTGGGACTGAAGAAATGACTGCCTGGATAGAAGAACTGGTTGTAAATCATAGGACCTGAATTCAAAGCCCCAGGATACACATAAAAGAAAGCCAGGCATGAGGGTAGCTGGGGCTTGCTCCTTGCCAGCCTTCCTCTAGATTTGGGCAAAGACTATGTCTCAATAAAGTAAGGCAGAAAGAGACAGAGCAGGCCACCAGTACCCTCCTCTGGTTTTTACATGTGTGCACAGGAATATGCATCTACACACACACAAACATGTACACCATACACACATGCAAAAAGAAAAAAATGCAAGTTTTTATTTAAAATTTTTTATTATTTATATTTTTTTGTATGAGTGCCCTGCTTGAATGCCTGCACGGAAGAAGACATCAGATCCTATAAGAGGTGGTTATGAGCCACCACGTGGTTGCTAGGAATTGAATCAGTACTTCTAGAAGAATAGCCAGTGCTCTTAACCACTGAACCATCTCTTCAGCCCTAGTGCATTTTTTAATATATAAAAGAGTCATTATTAGGAAAAATGATTAAGTGTCGGGGGCTGTGGACCCCCAGACCCTGAATTTCCTGTAAACAACTTGTTTTTCCTATGTTTCAGCTGCTCTGAGCAAAACAACTTGTTTTCCTGTATTTGCAGCTGCTCTGAGCACGAGACCCTCAGGAGTTCCTGATGGCAGGGGAGTGGTTTCTGGTGGGTTTGGCTGGGGTGTGACTATCAGTTAAGGATCACTAACTGCCCTGGAACACAATTAAGGGGGTAATCTTGTTTCAATGATGACTTGTGGTCCTCTCTCTCTCTCTCTCTCTCTCTCTCTCTCTCTCTCTCTCTCTCTCTCTCGCAAACCTGTCCCATAGTGCAGGCGCTACAGTCAAATCTAAGGAAGACTCTGTGTTGATTTCAATCATGGTTTGCTGCTTCCAACATTATGGTGCTAGGAGAAATTGCAACATTAAGAGCAGGATCAGATACTATGTGCTGTGATCCACTAATGATGTCTGCAGGGGTTGTAGGAAGCAGTAGTAGCCCTCTTGATCTAAATCCCATCAGCCGTGAAAGTGAGGCACTAGGTTTACTGTTGCCCTGTGTGCTTAGTTGCTTTAACTGGAGAAGGGCATAGCATGACTTGGGCTTCCCATGCAAAGCCTCATGGAAACCCCAGGGAGAAATGCCTTTAATGGCAGGCTGTTTGTCAGCCAGAGAATGCCATATATTAGACAGACAACCCTTCACCTCAACACACATACAGACTTGTGTCTCTCTGGTACCTTAAGTGACAGTCAGAAGGTACTAGAGATGAGGATTTATAATTATTTAGGTCCCCCCCATCTTTTTTATTTTATGTAGAAAGAAACTAAGGTAAATACATTTCTCAAGTTTAAATTTTACAGGGGAAATTTGTTTCTTCCATAATTCAAGACTATTGTATCAGTGCTGAGGCACTGAGGTAGCTCCATGCAACATGCTCAGAGCAGGGACCAGCACCCTCCACAGTCTATCCCCTGCACAACACACACGTCCTGCTGAGTCATAGCTTCCCCACCAATTAAACAGGGATATGGCCACCTGCTCTGCCTATTCCCTGGGATTGTAGCAAGGCTCAAATAAGATCAGGGACAAATGAGGAAAGCATTGGCAACACATACAAGATCACTAAAACCTTTGACATATGAAAGTTCCTAAAATAGAAAAACATACTTGAGAGAAAAAGGGCAAGGGGTATGAAGATGAGGACTGTGAGTGACCAGAAGGACATCCAGTTTCACAGGGAAGCTACAGCCAGGATGCATGAATAATACAGCTGCCCGAACGAAACCTGAACAATGACAATAAACATGCTGACGCGGCAGGGGGACATCTCACAGTGTCCCACCCCTAGACAAAGAATTACAGGCAACTAGTGGCTGTTGAGAGTGGGAAAATTAGTTTGAAAAAAGTACAAAAAAATAAAAAAGAAAGAAAGACTGCAGATAAAAAGACTTCACAGAGACCGAGTCTCTTCCAGATCTTCCTTGGTGTGGTCATATAATCTTGGATACTGCCTTTTGCTCCTCCTACGCCTCAATCCTGCTCTGCTTTCGGGCTGGGAGGCCCCTCATGTCCCATCTTGGGAGGAAGGAAGAAAGAGCCTGTCTACAGTTGGCTCCTCTGCCGGGTAGCCTGTCTCTGCCCACTGACACCTATTGAAGGCCATGCTCTGTGGCCTCCAGATTGGAGCTACTGTGTGAATCCCTGCCCCCACCTGAGAAAGTACCCCACCGTGTGCTCATGCTTATACCAGACAGAGAGAACCAAGAGGTGACAGTGTTAATTGTAACTTGTGTAATTCACGTATAAATTATATGCCTTTGTGATCTGTACAAGGGGAGAAAGGAATTCGGCATAGTTCCAGGAGGCCTTGCTACTGCTGGCCCAGCAGTGCCACAAATACAAAATGGAAGTCCATCACTGCTTTCTGTTAGAAACCCCAGTGCACAGCTGCCTCTTATTATAGATGGGGGCAGGGGAGGAGACATCACCTTTCTCCATCCTTCCCTCCTTTTTTTGTGTTCTGCTCTACCTGAAACCAGGAAGTATAAATCTCCTCCCATTGGTATCTCAGTGCCCCAAGACTACATGGAGACCTAACCTGGCCTGGGTTCTACTCAGCAGTGTTCCTAAGTCAATTTCCAAGACAACAGCTCTAAGACAGGCTCACATTAGATCCATCACCAAGCAGAAATAGTGTCATTCCAGAGTACTCTGCCCCCACACCCACCCACTTGAGGTAGACCCAAAAGGTCATTGCCTTTTTCTCTGTCAACAGGTGGCACTGGGGCCTATAGGTTGCTCTTGTCCCTTGCCGTGACCATTTTGTTGCCATGTCACTAATCGGTTTGCCCACAACCTCACTGGTTCCTATGCACCTGTTTTCATATTCTTGCGAGCATCAAATGCCAACAGTTACCATTTACTATGATCTAATACTATAATGGACACCTTTTGAGACCATTCCTACAGAGACTCATGTTCTAAAGACTTGGTCCCTGGTGGAGTTATGTTAGGAGATCATGAAACCTTTAAGAGATTGGGCTTCATGGAAGGTAAGTAGGTTTGGGGGATTATGGAGTTCTTACAAGTCCCCACTCAGTTCCCATAAGGATACATTATAAAAGAGAGGTCTTGCTTATGGGATACGGTTTCTAATACAACCTGGCATTACAGCCAAAAGAACCACTTAGCAAACATCCCAGTTTCTTTACAGTTCTTCATGTTCTGTTTTGTTGAGGCGTCATCTCACTGTCTAGCCAAGACTGGCTTTAAATGTAAGATCCTTAGCCTCCAAGTGCTGGGGTTATAGGCTTTTCTACCATGCCCAGCTACTTAACCTTATTTTTGAATGTATAAACCAGGTCCAGTTCCTAGCACCCACATGTTTACATTTAAAAGCCCATGAAAAGGCACCATTCCCATTGCTCTCTGCACATAGCTGTTGTCATTAATTTCTGGGTCAGCGCTTGGTGGTTGTTTGAATGAGAATGGCCCCTATAGGCTCACATGTCTGAAATACTTGATCCCCAGAAGATGGAACTACTTGTGAAGGATTAAGAGGTATGACCTTGTTGAAGGAATTAGTCACCGGGGGGGGGGGGGGGGGGGGCTCTCTTTGAGGCTTTAAAAGGCTCAGGTCATTCCCATTGTTTCTTTCTTTCTTTCTGCATCTGACTTCCAGGTCAACAGATGCGAGTTCTCAGCTGTTCCAGCCATCGTGCCTTTGCTTGGCCGTCATGGACTCTAGCCCTCCGAAACCATAATCCTCAAATTAAATGCTTTCTTTTGTAACTCACAGAGTTCTGCCTGCCTCTGTCTCCTGGGTGTTGGGGTTAAAGATGTGCACCACCATGTTTGGCCTTGCTTTCACCACCCAAGGTAACTGCTAGCAAGCTGCCGGAGGGAGACGCCTGAGCTAGACAAAGAATCGAAGAATTCGGGGGGCTTCTGTGGGAGGTCACATGAGCAGGTGATTTTTTAAAAAGTAGCCTTCCCTCCTAGATTTTTATCTGAGTCCCTCACCTTGCCTCCTCACCATCATGAGATTTTCTGAACTCCAGTGATCCAGCAGACTGAATGAAGGCATGTGGGAAATCACCCAGGGTCTGGCTGCTAACCTGTAACATTTGGCTCCTGTCCAAGATGACAGGAAGGGAGTGAAAGAGGGGAGAGAAGGGAGAAGGTAGTAGCTTGAGCTAGCCCTGGGAAGCCAAGGAAGGTCTCAGCACTGATGGAGTTCACACCATTCCTGTCTCTGTTTCAGGACAGACAGGTGAGGCCCAAATCTGCTACCCTGGACATGATAGCAGCTCTGTTAGATTATATGTATCCTGAATCTCTCTGCTCTGAACGTCAAAAGGACAGGGATTATAAAAGAATTCACCCATGTTTTCCTTAGTGCTTATTCCTTTCTTTACATTTGGACCTGACACGTTGTTTAATTTGATGTGCAGTGTGGGGTATACTTCTGTACTAGTCTCTTTTTTGTACAGTATTCTGTCTGCATGTATGCCTGTATACCAGAAGAGGGCACCAGATCTCATTACAGATGGTTGTAAGCTACCATGTGTTTGCTGAGAATTGAACTCAGGACCCCTGGAAGAACACTCAGTGCTCTTAACCATTGAGCCATCTCCCCAGCCCCTATACCATTCTCTTTTTTACAGATGACCATAGGGTGTCCACACACTGCTTATTAAGAGTAGTGTATCCTGGTCTCAAGATGCTGCTGTCTATCACTATCAGCTTTGCATAGAGATCTCCAGAGCTTCTGTCTAGACTGTCTGTCATGTCCCTTTGTCTATCTTCATGCACAGTGTGACTCTATTTGAGTGTGGACTGTGACATGTTTTGCTTGCTTTATTTTTATTTTTTATTATTGACTGATTATCTACCGTGTCTCACTATGTAGACCGTATGGCTTGGAACTCACTACTCAGTACGAAGAGCAGGCTGACCTCAAACTCAGAGACTCAGATCCTACCTCTGCCTCTTGAGTGCTGGGATTGAAGGGAATGCTGCCACGCCAGAGTGTGCTCTAATCAGTGTGGTGGCATCCCTGTGACTTGTCTCTTCTTTGTTGGTTTTGTTGTTTATCATTCACATCTGAAATTTGGGACTGATTTTCAAGCGCCAGGGGAGAGAGCTGGTGTTTTTTTGGTATTGTCATATTAGCCTGCGGGTGACCAATATCTTTATGGTGTGGAGTCATTCTCTCCTGTAGCAGCACTCGGAGGTTTTGGCACACGCCTGTTCAGTTTTTCTTTAAGTCTTTCCCATTGTTCTGGGTTTCCTGTCATCAAACTGCTCATGCAAACTTTGTCCTCTCAACAATTCTTGGGTACTTCTGAGATCTCAGCAGGTAAAAAGGGTTTTCTAAGTGAAACCTAGATTACCCTTCAAGTTAAAGACTTAGTTAGGATTACTATAGCTGTGATGAAGTACCATGACACCATGACCAAGGCAACTTACAAAAAAAGCATTGAGGGCTGGAGGGATGGTTCAGTGGTTAAGAGCACTGGCTGCTCTTCCAGAGGTCATGAGTTCAATTCCCAGCAACCACATGGTGGTTCACAACCATCTGTAATGAGATCTGGTGCCCTCTTCTAGCATGTGGGCATATATGGAGGCAGAAAGTTGTATACATAATAAATAAATAACTTTAAAAAAATGAATGTGGGGCTTGCTTATCATTTCAGAGGGAAAGTCCATGGTGGGAAGCATGGCAGCAGGCAGATATGCATGGTGCTGCATCAGTAAGGGAGAGCTTACTTCCTGATCTGCAGGCAGGATGCAGAGTGTGAGACTAGGCACCACCCACAGTGACACACCTCCTCCATCAAGGCCACACCTCCTAATCCTTCTCAAACAGTTCCACTAAGCGGGAGCTGAGCATTCTGACATAAGAGCCAATGCGGGCCATTCTCATTCAAACCAGCACAAGGGCTATGATTTAAATCTTAACTGCCACTCTCTTCCGTTGACTACCTTTCTTCCTGAGTCCTGTGTCACCATGCCGTTTGTTTTCCATCACGCTTTGCTAACCTGATGACACCTTGGATCTCTTTCCTCTTTGCCTGCCTATTACCAATGGGTTGTTATCTTCCTCCTTCTGGGTGGCACTGCCTGTACCTTTTATTGTAATTGCCAAATCTCCTGGCAGGGCCTTACCTCTTGGTAAGCTGCTTTTCTTAGAATCTCTTCTCCTGTCCTGTTAGAGCATCCTCATCCACGTCCATCAGGGTACTCAACCCTCCCAACCATATGAGCCCCATCAATCACTGCCGTCCAGCACAGACTTGGGACAGTAGCTGTCATCTCCTCTGAGCCAGCTGAATGTCACAAACCCGACAAACACCTTCCCCTCCCGTCTTTTCCTTCTATTTTACCACGGTGTGACATCACGTCCCAATGTGGTCACTTTTCAGCACCAGCTTTGTCTCTGACAGATTAAGGGTTGACATTTCCCAGAAGCTTCTCCTGATCCATTTTACGGGTACCCCAGCTTGTGCATAATCTCTGAATCAACTGTCTCCGATCTCTTCCCACTGAGTTAATGAGGTGCTTCATGGCCTGGCTTTGACATTCTAACTCCAAGCTGGTATCTGCTGGCTTCATATTCCAAGCTGGTTTCTTTTCAGTTTCCTGCTCAACAATCAAAGTTCCTACTTATGCCTCCTGCATAGTACTTATATAATAATGCATGAACTGGGCTTGCAAAAATCTCCAAAGCAGTGCCCCAAAGTGACTGAAAGTACTGGCCATTTTTACCCTTGCACTCATAGTGAGCACTTATAATAGGTTACATGATGGAAGGCAGACAGATTAACTTTTATTACATTGGCAGAATAAGGAGGCTTTTAAAAACTTTGTTTTGAATGTGTTAATTTTTAGAATAGGCCAGAATAAGAGTTATAAAAAGTCAAGCCATATCCCTCCTCCATCTCTTCAGCCGTGTGCTTCTCCTTCCAAAGGAAAGAGAATTCCGATGCTTCAGTAGCTGTCTGTCGCCCAGTGGTGACTTTCCCTGGACTACAGTTTTATGGGGTCTGCTCTTTTCTCATTCCCTGAACGTTTCCTCTTTCTATCCTTTTTTCTTCCTGCGGTTACCCTCAACAGAACACCTCCCTGCAAACATCCTCTTCACTAATTCTAGGCCTACTGCCCCTGGTGCATGTGGAATACGTTCTAGGACCCCAGGGCCAGCCTGCAGCCACAGAGGGCCCCCAATCTGACACGAGATGCACTTTCCACCATGTGTAGCTGTCTGTGATCAGTTGAAATTACAAACTGGGCACAAGCAGACCTTAACAGCAGTACAAATAAAGACAGATTCTACCAAAAACCTGCAATAATGGATTGTGTGGATGTGGTCTCTGTCTCCTGAGAATCCAGACAAGATCAGGTATGATGGCACAGGCCTTAATCACAGGAGGCTGAGGCAGGAGGACAGAGAGTTGGAAGGCAGCTTTCACCACGCAGAGAGATTCTGCTTCAAAAAGAAAAGATCCCAGCCAAACACTATAGCAGTATTTTCAGACAGTGGTCTACCTAGAGAAACAGAAAGCATGGGCAATGATGGCGAAGAGGGAGGGCGCGGACTTTTGGACCTGCCCTGCTCCAGGTCTGAGCATGCCTCTTCACCAAATACCCTTTCACTGCCTTCTCGGTCCCCGTCTACTTTGTCCAGCTGAAAGACGCTGCTATCTCACTTGAATTCAAAGTCACAAGTGCCTTTTGATGAACTCACTATCTTGCCCTACACAATTAGGGTTATTGCCTTATCCTCTGCCCACCCCATGAGACAGAGACTTCCTTGAAGATAGAGACATTTCTCTCCATGGGTCTTCCCCCTTGCACTCTTTGGTTCTAAGCCTTGTGTGTAAAACATACTCAATGTAGGCTTCCATCACTCAAAATGGATTCAAAAATCAAATGGAAGAAAGCTCTATAAAACAAAAAGTACTTCAGCCAGACGGTGGTGGCGCACACCTTTAATCCCAGCACTCAGGAGGCAGAGGCAGGCGGATCTCTGGGAGTTCGAGGCCAGCCTGGTCTACAAGAGCTAGTTCCAGGACAGGAACCAAAAGCTACGGAGAAACCCTGTCTCGAAAATCAGAAAAAAAAAAAGTACTTCAAAGTAGACCCATTCCTTATGTCAGGGAGAAGAGATCTACAAAGGGATGAATTTATGGACTATGAGAGTGGAAAACATGGACTAAAAGAAACGATACAGAAATTATCATTCACTTTTTAGATGGAGAAATGCATTGTGGAGATTGTCCTTCTCTTTAAAAGATGCATGATGCAAAGGGAAGGTCCCTGTCTGCTGCTATTTATTTGCAAACACACAGCAAAATGAGAGAAAGGGAGAAAGAAGATGAAGAGAAGGAAAAGATGAGGAGGAAAAAGAGAAGAAAGAGAAGGAGGAAAAAGAAGAGAGAAGAAGGAGAGGGGAGAAGAGGCAGAGTAGGAGGGACCAGGCAGAGGAGGAAGAGAGACAGAAGAACAGAGAAAACTGGCTAAGCATCCACTGCCTATGGGAAATCTTTTGTGATGCTTTGAAGTTACCTATACATCAAAAAACGTTTCAATAATAGTAACAAAACAGAGCACAGAAAGCCTACATTGTCTACTTGAACTGAAGGAAGAGCTTTGACCTCTCTTTACTTGAATTCCTTCCTGGCTCAGGGCCCCTAACTTTCACCTCAGAACCAGGGAACAGTTTTGGACCAGAATAATGGAGTTGGTATTTCTAGTGACACCCAATCCTCCTCACAGTGGGACTTGGGGAATGCACTTGATCCAGGAGACATGTGCTCACCGAAGCTGACTTCATGCTCTGGCAAACAGTGGTCCTGGGAATGCTGCTACATGGCCGGGAGCCCCAGCATCCATACTGTGGGTTCAGACATCAAACAGAAGGCAGAGAGCCAGGGAGGAAGCAGCTAGGCATCCCAGGGCGGGTGGTGAGCACCTGACCTCCTGAGCCTGCCTGCATTCCTGAGACATAGTTCATTTTTTTCCAGCTCCTAAGGGATAAATGAAGCCCTGGGCTCCGGCTGTGGGGATTAGTTCTGCCTGTGTGATGGCTCCAAGAACAAGAGTTTCTCTGTTCCCCAGGGATGGCTAATAATATACTATATGTCATCTGTCCCCTGTTTATCAGAGAATGAATTCCCTGCCAAGAGAGCATCAAGTTTGCCCCCAGAAAGCTCCTCTTCTGATAGCAAAGATTTTCTCTTTAGATAGACACCTTAAAATATATTATCTGATCTTGTTCCCTCTCTACAACTCAGTAAACACATATTCAGAATAATCTACTCAACTTACCACTTAGAAATTCCGTAATGCATTCAAGTAGAGAAGACAGCTTACATTTGACAAACACTGGTGTGTCGAATACTTGAATAGCCTATGGAATGCGTCTAACTGGTCTGTGAGATGCAGTTTACACCCATTTCACAGAGAGGAGAACAGGTCCTGGAAACACAATGTCCCATCCTGTGGTTTAGGAGTGGGCGACTGTGGTGTAGCTAATCCTCAGCCCCACGTTCTTTGTTTCTGTAGCAAGCCATGCCCACCACTTCTCTGAGCACTTCTGTCTCTTGGTTCCTTCCCATTCTCTTTGTTCTGCTTTCTGGGCCATGGTTGCTGTTGTCATCCATGTCCCTCAGAACTTCTAGAGAGCTGTTCTCTGTCCCCAATGTTGCTCTCTTCACAACCCCTAGAACCTTCCTTTCTCCCCTGCCTCCAATTCCTTACATGTAAGGAGGGGTGTTTAGCAAGTGACTTTGTAGATCTCTTGATGTGGCATTTTTGACTCTGTTGTGTTTTCTGCTAGGCTCAGGATCTGCTTGGTGACAGTAAATGAGTCTGACGGGAAGAGGAAAGGATCTCTGACTTTAGAACAGCAGTAGGTAAAAGTAACCTAAGCAGAATATTTCTCTTCCGAATCCTGGAGAATTGATGGCTATCCAGGACAAGTTTTTTCCCACCAAGGACTACAGATGATAAAGAAGAACCTGGAGGCATCCATCTCTCTGCCCGTGTCTACCAATGTCTAAGACATAGCCCTGGCCTCTTGCGTTATTTTTGGGAGCCTGCTACCATCTGTTCCCTAGGCGATGTCTTGCCCATCTCTTCCCAGGATCTGGACAGAAGAAAACATGGTGGCTCGGGACAATGTGTCACTGGACAGGAAATTCAGAGCCAATAGCCCATGCTCTTTCAGGTGATAGATGAACGCTTCAGGACTGATGGGGCTAGAAAGAAGATGGACATTTCAGTCCAAACTGGAGCCATGAGAAGCTGTGGGTGGCTTCGCAGTGGGCTGCTGGGTAGCACGGAGGTTAGCGAGCCTCAGCATACTCTCCAACCACTTCCCTTGCCTGGCCTCACTGAACATATAAATGTGTGTGGCTCTGCTCTGAAATTGCCTGGATCTTGGAAGTGAATCTCTGAAGTCTTCATGACTCATCATTCTTAATGTGATTTCTGTTGGGGAAAGACTATCTTCCGATTCCAGCGTATTTTCTTGAAGTGTCTTAGATAGGAAAGAACATACAGAGGGTGTTTATTAAATACTCCTTATAAAAACTTTGGTCCTGGGCTGGAGAGATGGCTCAGCAGTTAAGAGCATTGCCTGCTCTTCCAAAGGTCCTGAGTTCAATTCCCAGCAACATGGTGGTGGTTCAACAACCATTTGTAATGAGGTCTAGTACCATATTTTGGCATGCAGGCATACACACAGACAGAATACTGTATACATAATAATAAATAAATATTAAAAAAACTTTGGTCCTGTTTTCTCCCTTTTCCACCTGGCTTCAATTTCTGGGCTGTGTGTGGGTAGGCTGGGAGGGGACAGTCCTCATTCTTAAGTGGGATATATTAGCGCACAATTTTCTAGTAAAATAAGCAACTAAGGGGTGACTCTTCAACCACTCCCCCCCCCAAAGAACAGGTTAGGAAACAAACAGTGGAATGGAAATGAATGAAAATCTCAAATATACCTTAATTCTTTTCTGAATATTCCAGTCCTGATTTAGAAATGACCACATCTGTTAGACAATACCCACCCTCTCTTTCTCTGCACTGCCCCCCTTACCCGCCCATCCCGGCTGGCAGCTGGTCTTTCCTAATTGGTAATATGTCTTGATAACCACAGGGCCCTAAGCAGCTGTCACTGTGAACACAGGCTGGTGGCATAGCTCCCTGTCATTAACTTGCTTGTTGGTCCTACTAGTGCTTAAGGAAGGATTAAGTTAATAATGACCATAATGAGACGGAAAGCAAAGAAAGAAAGGAGAGAGAAGGAAAAGGAGAAAAAACCCTATAATTCCATGGCACAAGCTTTACAGTCGAAGTGCCCTGACACGTGCTTGCTTGGGGTGAGTCTGGCTCGTCATCCTAAGGGATCGCAACAGGTTCAGTCTTATTTACTCGTTTTCTCACGTAATGAGATTTCTAAGCAAATAGCACAATGGCGTGTGTCCTGTTCCCAACTAGTCATGGCTCCCTCTGATTTCCAGGGTCGGAGGGCCTGCAGGGTGGAGTCAGGCAGGACTCCTAAAGCAAAGGCGATCCCCCTGTACCAGGTGAAGAAACACCTAGCCCGAGTTCAGAGAAAGGCATCTCAAATTCCCGGCTTTCTACAGTTGGGAGAATGGTTTTGGACCCTGCTCATTTCTATATATACTTTTCCCTTGGCAACGGCAAAAAATACGTGTGGAAGGGGCCAGTTCTCAGCCTGTGGTGTCACTCATTCACTTTCCAAATATAGAGAAAGAATGAGTCCAGGGGGTTAGTGGTGGCCTATAAAAGCCCAGGGGGGTGGCTGCTTCTCCGTGGCTCACTCTGCCGTGGTCAGAGGTAAGTGGCAGGACTTTCCTTTTATCCCTTCTGGCCTTTGCTGCCTCCACACCTGGTTCAGCCACAGCTCTGGGCTGTGGCCCTGCCTGGCTCTCACACCAGGCGGCCCTCGTTTTCCTTCTCAATGCATTCAATAAGAACATGCGTGGAGTGAGATGCGAGGCTCAGCACCCAGCTGTCAGCTGCTCCCTTCGCCTCTTACTCTTTCTTTGTTCTGCTCAGGTAGGATTCTGTTGGACACGCATGTGCCTGTCCACCATGGCTTGATGGCCTCCTATTGCCTCGCTGACCCACGGAGTGGGCAGAGGACTCTGCATTCCCTACCTGGACTCTATACCTGTTGGGTGTTTAGTCGCCTCCAGACCACATGCTGCGGTCACCAATTTAAATGAGCCAATCTCAGCATTGTCTCTGATTGCAGACACCCAGGAGGCCTGACCTCACCTGCTAACAGCTTTTATTGCCAGGGACTCAGTCCCTTTAGAATCCTCACCCTTTTCAAGTCGGATGATCTTGCAGTTTGAAGAAACTGTCAGACTGGGCTGGGAGAGCCTGCCTGCCAGGCAGTTTTGCCTAGCTAGAGGCATGACTTGTCTGCTCCTCTGGCTTGCTTTGGGGCTAAGGCTCTTTATAGCCATCTGGGCCTCAGGGTGTGTGAGTTGAGTCTCTTTAAGGTCTGGTTGAACACAGAAGCAGAGCGTGCGCCTAAGCCTCCGTGTTGTGCTGTTGCAGGTCCCATAGCACCACAGCTGCTGCTGCTCTCTGCTGTCCTGTGGGTGTGACTCAGGTGAGGATCAAGTTGTGTCCCTGGGCTGCAGGAAATCTTCCGGGAAACCCCGATCACCCAGCTCCCTTGTCCCATGGAGAGCTTAAACACAAACTAGACTTCAAGGAGTGGGAGAAAGGGCCCTTCCTCCCCCGGGCCGCAGCCAGAGGCTCCCATCTCTTCCTTGTGGTTTTGTTTTTTTAAGACAGGGTCTCACTATGTAGCCCTGGATGACTTAGAACTCACTAGGTAGACCAGGTTGACTTCAAACTCAAAGAGATCCACCTACCTCTGCCTCCTGAGGGCTGGGATTAAAGACATGTGCCGCCATGCCTGGCCTTCTGTCTATTCTTAGTGTGGAAGGAAGAAGCCATCTTGATTCAAAACAGTTCATAACTGCCTCTTCCATTTGCTGTTCGGTATTCTCTCTATGAGGAATGCCTCTATTTATTCTATTTTTTCATGGTATTTATTTTTGAATGTTCTGTCTGCCATATGTGCATCTCAGAAGGGGAAAATGGAATGTCAGGAGTGACATTAAAGGTCCCTTTACCAGATTGAAAGAATCAAGACATTGGAATTAAATGGACTCTATTTAAGACCACAGCATACAGTAGCAACTCAACAAATATGAGTGATTCCATTTTCCCAGGGCTGACTTCTTGTGTGGAGCCCCACTAGGCATGGATGGACCAGTCCAAACCTCCTTGACCCAGTCTGAGAGACTTCCATCGAAGGCGGGGGTGACGGGAAGGAGGGTGGGCAGGTTGATATATTAGGGTAGGCAGGAGACTGCCTGTTGTCTGGCCAGGGAGCAGCTGCTCTGACTGCTGGGTTTGTTCTGCAGCTGACGCCATGAGTAGCGACTCTGAGATGGAAGTGTTTGGCATAGCCGCGCCTTTCCTCCGCAAGTCGGAGAAGGAGAGAATCGAAGCCCAGAACCAGCCCTTTGATGCCAAAACCTACTGCTTTGTGGTTGACTCAAAGGAAGAATATGTCAAGGGGAAAATTAAGAGTAGCCAGGATGGGAAGGTCACCGTGGAGACAGAAGACAACAGGGTAAGGTGTTTGCTCTGTTTCTTCCTCAGCACTGACCCTGCTCCTCATATGGCTGTGCAGAAGCATCCCCACCTCCTCCACCCACTTCTGCAGCCAGAGCCTGGGTCTGGAATTCAGCTGCTGAATCAGCCTTAGGTATCCAGACACTGGGAGAAAGCAGAATGCCCCGACCTCTATAGCCAGACGGGAGATGGGCCCACTGGTGGCATTTAGTTTTGGGTGTCTTTTGTCATTGTTTGCATTGTCCTGGGCCAGAGAACCAGCTTCACTGTCTCAAGGGATGAGTACTTCTGGAATACCCACTGCATGTAGGTTCCCCCCAGTTCTGTCAATGGTCATCTAACCAAAGAAGGTAAGGGAACCTAGAGGACCACAAGGTCAACGCCAAAACCAGATTCTCTGTATCTGAAATGGGATGGGCAGTTGAGCCCACTATATTCTGTGGGAGGCAGGGAGACAATTGGGACTTGAGAAAATCCTGTATCCAGAAATGTTACAAAGAAGTAAATAAAAGAGCCGCGGGTAAGGCTCAATGCTAGAACACCGGCCCATCACGTGCAGGGTCCTGAATTCATGTGGTGTGTGTGATGGAGGCAGAAGTTGAGTCAGGGACAGAGAAGATGCAAGAGATGAAAGAAATGGTGTCATACAGGAGAACAGGGGGAAAAGGGGCAGGACAAATATGGACGCTCCCGGAATGAACCTCTACATATTCCAGATGAAGATGCCGAGAATAGGCTTCCAGAGTAGGGTGCGAGGCAGAAGCTAGACTCCATCAAGAATTATCACTGGGTCTAGGGAGAACATGCCTGAGAGGGCACAGGGGAGCCCATGGCCCAGGGTGGCTTAAGGGAGGCAGGGAAGAAGGCAGCTTTCTGGCCCATACTGGCTATTTCCAGAGTCACTCCAAAGAGAAAGAAGGGCAGGGGCTGAGAAGCCCATTTACAGGCTCTCCACAGAGGAAAGCAAGCCCAGCCCTTTGTGGTGGAAGTCTCTCTCTCAAAGCAGAGATGGAGCCATGCTGCAGAAAGGGAAGGATGGGCCAGCAGCTCTTCCCAGGAGCAGGGAAGGAAGAAGGATGGGGGTCTCAAGGCTGGGCAGCGGCTTCTACATCTACAGAGCAGCGAAGTTGGCAGACCCTGTGGGCACCAGCCCAGGGATACAGGGATGCTCCTCTCATTTTCTGTTGTCCCTACTGCAGACACGCCCTTTTCTCTGTGCAGGTAGGAGAACTAGGGACAGCCAGTGCCACGGCCAAGCAGCTCTCTTTGGCTCCCATGCTGTGCCATGGGTTCCCACAGTCCTTAGACATCCTCTTCCATCACCTCTCTCTCTATCCCCCAACTCCAGGCCCATCCGATAGAGAAAATCCAAAGTCCTGAGTGGTGGGAGCAGAACACATGCTGTCCCACACCACATGCCACGGTCCCCTTGTTTTCCCTTACTGCTACCCAGGCATTTTTTCTGCTCACCTGGCTTGCGGTCTCTACCAGGGTGGCCAGACACACACAGCTGTCCAATGACTGGGCAAGGTTAGATAAACCTCATGACTCTTCCCTTTCAGACCCTGGTGGTTAAACCAGAGGATGTGTACGCCATGAATCCCCCCAAGTTCGACAAGATCGAGGACATGGCCATGCTCACGCACCTGAACGAGCCCGCCGTGCTGTACAACCTCAAGGACCGCTACACGTCCTGGATGATCTACGTGAGTGGCTACTCGCCAATAGGCTTTCCTGGGGTGTCAGAGATGTGATGAGGTCGGGGGAGGGGAGTCTTCCGAAGAGTACTCTTTGGCCCAAAGAGAAGAGATGGAGTAGGGAAGAGAAGGACAGGAAAGATGGAAAGGCAAAAGATGTATGAGATGGGGGGGGGGGGGAGCTGGAGGAAGGAAAGTAGGGAGAAGGGAAATTAGGGTGGAGGAGCCCAAAGAGCAAGAAAGCTGAGGTCACAGTGGGGGTCAGCATGGTACTAACAGTGGGAGGACTGGCTGCTTTCCTCTTTGAATTTCAGTTGCTTCATCCATCAATAGAAATCTCTTCCTTATGAGTTATGGAAAGAAGCCTGGGATAATAGTAAAGGCAGTATCTATATATACCTATATATGTATATGCATATAACACATATGATATACATATATACATGTACTATATGTATATGCATATAATACATATAATATGTATGTATGCATGTATGATTTTTTTCCTCCCACAGACCTACTCAGGCCTCTTCTGCGTCACCGTCAACCCCTACAAGTGGCTGCCGGTGTACAACCCTGAGGTGGTGGATGGTTACCGAGGCAAAAAGCGCCAGGAGGCCCCGCCCCACATCTTCTCCATCTCTGACAACGCCTACCAGTTCATGCTGACAGGTGTGCTTTTGAGGGGAAAGCATGGGGACGGGGAGTGGGAACTAGACAGGATCAGATCCCTAGCAAGGATCTAGGGAAGGAGGGGCAAGGAGGAAAAGAGGCTTTAGACCCTTGGGGCGGGGGGACGCAGGGTGAGAAGTTTGCATTTAGTGTAGATATTGATTAGACTATCGGGAATGAATCCTCTTAGGGATCAGAAACAAAGACTGACCGTCTCAGATGGTTCAACCTCAGAGGATGAGAAGCTTCAGTTTTCCTCAGCGGCTTCACTTCTCTGAGTCTCATTATAAGGACAGAAGCTCTTTATCCCCACTTATGACTAAACTGACAAACAAAAAATAAATAAGTAAATAAATAAAGGGGAAATGAACGGAGTAGTGCGGCCTGCTGCCTTCGTGACAGATACAACCTCTTTATATGTAGCCATCAGCTCTGTGTTCTCCTTTGACAGATCGTGAAAACCAGTCCATCCTGATCACGTGAGTAGCCCTGCTTAGAGAGGTTTGGCAGCTGGGGCCAAGGATGGTAATCTCTCAGTTCTGCTCATTAGCTAGATTTTGGAGCAAAGCCCTTGGTGAAAAGACAAGTTGGGGATGGGTGGAAAAGCCTCAAAAACTGGGATTGCCCGTGCTTGGATCAACTAAGGCGGTAGCCCAGGTTCTTTTCCCCTCGGTGTGTCGAAAGTGTAGAAGACCACTGGGTGACATCTTTGGGTGCTGGTTTACCAACAGGACTAATTTCTTTGCCTTTCTATCCTTCTAAACAGCGGAGAATCCGGGGCCGGGAAGACTGTGAACACCAAGCGTGTCATCCAGTACTTTGCAACAATTGCAGCCACTGGGGACCTTGCTAAGAAGAAGGACTCCAAAATGAAGGTGGGGAAGGGTGCAAGAGCCTGGGGGACAGCGTGCGGTTGACCATGGGTCTAGATCCTGTGATCTTAGCTGATGAGACACCAATACTTTATAAGAGGGTGGATCTGGGGGCAAGTCTGGGAGTTTGTTCCTTCAGGGTAGCCTCACAGACGGCAGCCTGAGAGCGGTGGGAGGCACACACACCCCTGACTCAGGGTCCCGTGTGGCTGTGAGAGGGGTGAGAACAATCTAACTCACTGGAAGGTCAAATTAAAGCCTGTCGCTCGGGAGATGGAGATCCGACTGCTGACAAGTCCAAGAGCGCTGCCGAAGTGTCTCGAGGAGGCCAGGCTGCTGATGCGGTTGGTCTTTCGGTCGTCAAGTCAGGGAGGGAAAGCCTGGCATTGCTGAAGCAGCCAGGAAGCCAGGCAGGCCGGGAAAGCAGAGCAGGGGACGATGTTTTGAAACCCTGATTTTGGGGCTTACAAACACAGGCTCCCTTCCTCTATGGTTTTCTTGCTTAGGGGACTCTGGAAGATCAGATCATCAGCGCCAACCCCCTGCTGGAGGCCTTCGGCAATGCCAAGACCGTGAGGAACGACAACTCTTCCCGCTTTGTGAGTCTACCCTTGAGTATGACGGGGTGTTCGGTCTGCAGGACAGTCAGGTTAAAAAACTCGATGCTGTAACTGAGAAACTGGGGACCAGGTCCCCAGCAGACAGGGCTGGATGGTAAAGGCTTTCTGGGGTTTGGGTACACGAGCCAAAAGCTGCTGGGTAAGGAAGGGTGGAGAGAAAGAGTGGCTACACGTTCCCCAAGGTGGAAATGGTGTGTGGAACACTCACTCCTACAGAGGACCCATGTGACAAGAGGGGAAACAGAGGGAGAAGAGACCTGTCACTCATAAGGGCGTTAGCCCTGAGAAAGGCTGCGGGTATTGCCTTAAGCATTTATGAGATGTGGGGAGCGTGGGAAGAGGCAGACACACCAAATGGAAGTGAGGGGAGAGGGATAGGACACTTCAGTTCATACTACCGTGGACAGGGCTTAGGCATGTAGAGGAAGCTTGTCAACCACGGAAAGGATCCAGTCTCCCCCTTCCTCCCCGCAGGGTAAATTCATCCGCATCCATTTTGGCACCACTGGGAAGCTGGCCTCTGCAGATATTGAAACTTGTAAGTAGGCT
This sequence comes from Chionomys nivalis, assembly GCF_950005125.1. Lineage (NCBI taxonomy): Eukaryota > Metazoa > Chordata > Mammalia > Rodentia > Cricetidae > Chionomys > Chionomys nivalis. The sequence goes on from NC_080092.1 coordinate 48,632,092, forward strand.
CAGTGGGGCAAGTGAGCTCTCACGGTCGTGGGGAGCAGCGTGGACCACAGGCCTGTGCTTCCGTTCCAGATCTGCTGGAGAAATCCAGAGTCACCTTCCAGTTGAAGGCTGAGAGGAGCTACCACATCTTCTACCAGATTCTTTCCAACAAGAAGCCTGAGCTGATTGGTGAGGTCACAGGGGTAGGGGGCGGGACTTGGGGAGGGTGCTGGGTGGGGCAGGAAATTCGGCTTTGGGCTTTTGGACCATTAGAGCCAGGAGAGTTAGCTACACCTATAAGTGACTCTACAGTCAATGGAGGTTTATATCCGTCACGGGATATGGCTTTTTAGGCAGCAAATGTACCGTTTTTCAAAATTATTATGTAGTATTCATTGAGTATGTGTGTGGAAGGCGGATGTCCGTGCACATTTGTGCATAGGGAGGCCCGAGGCTGACTCTGGGTATTTTTCTCAATTTCTCTCAACCTTAATATTAAGGCAAGGTCCTCACCAGGGCCGGAGCTGCTCGAGCCAGCCAGTATGATGCTAGGACTTCCGTCTCTGGCTCCTCGGCACTGGGATTACAGGCGGACCCCAACACCTGCCTAGTTTTAGGGGAATTCGAACTCCAGTCTTTATGCTTACATGGCAAGCACTTTACATGCTGAGCCATCTCCCAAGCCCAACTGTACCAGCTTGAAAAATCTGATCACATGGGTAAAACGATTTTTTGTTTCTGTGGTAGGCTTTGAATAGTTAAGTGCTAATGGTCCTTGAGCGCCCCCTTGTGTTTTCACAGGGAACCACCTTAACCACGTAAGGCCAGCGTTCATCAGGCAACAGCTCAGCTAGAGAGGGTCATTCTGCTTCTAGATTTGTAGCTGATAGAGACCTCTATGCTCACTTCCTTCTTGATTTTCTGTCTGCCCCAGCTAAGCCTTCTGGGATCCAGCCTACAAGCAGGCTTCCAGTTTCCAGGCAACTTTAGAAAAGGCTATCTGAATCAGCCTATGCTTTCCCCAGCCCGGGCTCCTGTCCCAGCACACACTTGTCCAGTTTTCCTTATTCACTGTTCTCAACCTATGCTGGCATGCAGTGCTCATTTGCAATGCAAAAAGACAGACATTTTTCTTTCTAGAGTTCTCCACTTACATGGTATGGGGGATCGCAAAGGTTCCCATAGGTTATGTTTTCTGTTGTGACCTGAGCAACGTGAAACTGTCTCGACCTTAAAGTGTTCTACTTGGACATTCAGCTTCAATCCCAGTGGTTGATGTCCCGGGTCAAGGCTCAGGAGCACAGTTCCACCGGATGAATTTTTCACTACACGTGTGTGAATCCTCAAACATTCATCGTTTCAGAGTTGCTGCTGATTACGACCAACCCTTACGACTACCCGTTCATCAGCCAGGGTGAGATTCTGGTGGCCAGCATCGATGATGCTGAGGAGCTGTTGGCTACAGACGTAAGAAGGAGCACAGGAAGGTGGGAGAGCCGCCCCCCGGTGAGGGTAATGAATAGACAGGCTGTTCTTTCCCTCGCAGAGTGCCATTGACATCTTGGGCTTCACCCCAGAGGAGAAATCTGGACTTTACAAGCTAACAGGGGCTGTGATGCATTATGGGAACATGAAGTTCAAGCAGAAGCAGCGAGAGGAGCAAGCTGAGCCAGATGGCACCGAAGGTACATTGTCACCCCAGCAGGCTAGAGAGCCCGAGCAGAGGGGTCAGTCTCCTGGGGCCATCCGGGGCCTCTTTTGAAAATGATTAATCTTTCTTCCCCTCTGGAAGGTGGATGAGCTTTTTCTGGGCCTGCAATGAGTATAAGGAAGTAGCAGAACAAAGCAAACTTGTTTGCACCCCCTCTTTGTGTGTGTGTGTGTCCCCTATATATAGCTCATGTGTGGAGGTCAATGTACAGGTTTCAGGTGTCTCTTCTCTCCTTTCACGATATGTGTCCCTGGGGTCAAACTCAGATGCCAGGAGTGGTGGCCTCTGCATCTACCTGCTGAGCCATCTCTCTGGCCCCTCCACCCATTTGTTCTGGAGTTTTAGAAAGGTCTTATTCCAGATACAATGTGAAATGGCTGGAGTTTTTTGGAACCAAATCTTGCCACTTCATGAAGTCTCCTCCACTCTCTGAGTGATGTAGAGTCACTGGCCCACGTAGTTATTTTAGGGATGGGAAATATGGAAATGCTGAGATGGAACACCTGGATGGCTTTTCTCCTACCTCGCTGAACATGGTCTTTTCTCTCTGACCAGTGGCCGACAAGACAGCCTACCTGATGGGCCTGAACTCTTCAGACCTCCTCAAAGCCCTGTGCTTTCCCAGAGTGAAAGTCGGGAATGAGTACGTTACAAAGGGCCAAACCGTGGACCAGGTAAGGGGCTGCCTGGAGGCCAGGGGGGCCCTGGGGCTCTGATGCTCACTGCCGACTTACTCGCGTTTGCTGCCTTTCCCCCCGCAGGTTCACCACGCCGTGAATGCTCTCTCCAAGTCCGTTTATGAGAAGCTCTTCTTGTGGATGGTCACTCGGATCAACCAGCAACTGGATACAAAGCTCCCAAGACAACACTTCATTGGGGTTTTGGACATTGCGGGTTTTGAAATTTTTGAGGTTGGTGTTATTTATGTTTTCTTATATTTTTCCATTGAGAGTTTTCATAACCCTAAAGCGGGTCAGCAAGATGGTTTTCTTGCAGGAAGGATAGAAAGAGAGTCAGGTAGGAGGGAAATAGCAGAGCATGACAGTTTACATTGTTTTCAGACAGTGAAGAGGCTGGGGAGAAGGTTTAAGTCAGTAAAGTGCCTGCCTCGAAAGCAGGGAGACCTGAGTGTGATGCCCAGAATACATGCATTAAAAAAAATAAATAAATAAAAAAGCTGGGCATGGTGGTGGGTCTTAGCAGTGGAGATGCCGAGAAGAGTGGACCCCTGGGGCTCACTGGTCATTCAGCTACTAGAAATTTCCAGGTCAATAAGAGATCTTGTCTCAAAAATAATAATTAAAAGATAAAGGTGGGTGGTGGATGTTGCTTGGGGAATGACATGCTCAAAACTGTCTTCTGGTCTCTGCAGACACACACACACACACACACACACACACACACGGCTGTAGACTTCCTTCAGGTGGAATATTCAAGTATATCACCAAATAGGTAAAACTGAGAAAAATCCAATGCAGAGGCAGAGAAGTGAAAACTTGCCGCTGTCAATCATGAACTAGCTGATCAACTTATCTGGCAGGTTCCGAGTTAGAAGCAAATGTGCAATCAGTGTTTACCAGGTGGGAAGAAGGGAGGCTTGTAGGTTAGTTGAAAAGGAACAGAAGCCCACAGGGCATGCAGAAGCATAAACTCAAAATAAGTGCCAAGAGATGCTCAGAGGCAGGAGAAACATCTAGACAGAAAGCTCTCCAGAGGAGATGTGGCCTGAGCCAGGTCTCGAAGAATCATGACTGGTTCTGAAAACAGGGATGAGCAGGTGGGACTTGATCCCAGAAGGAGGAATGCTGACGGAGTTTCATTTTGAAAGAGGTCGAATTTTTCATGTGAACATTGTATTTCGGTATCAGTACAACAGCCTGGAGCAGCTGTGCATCAACTTCACCAACGAGAAACTGCAGCAGTTCTTCAACCACCACATGTTCGTGCTGGAGCAGGAGGAGTACAAGAAGGAAGGCATCGAGTGGACATTCATCGACTTCGGGATGGACCTGGCCGCCTGCATCGAGCTCATCGAGAAGGTAAACCCCCTTCGTCTGCTCTGAGCCCCCTTCCCAGGTATCCTGCTGCTCATGTATACATACTCAGATGCCCTTGCCTCACCTTCACTCCAGCCGATGGGCATCTTCTCCATCCTGGAAGAGGAGTGCATGTTCCCCAAGGCGACAGACACCTCCTTCAAGAACAAGCTGTACGACCAGCACCTAGGAAAATCCAACAACTTCCAGAAGCCTAAGGTGGTCAAAGGCAAAGCCGAGGCTCACTTCTCCCTGATTCACTATGCGGGCACCGTGGACTACAGTGTCTCAGGCTGGCTGGAGAAGAACAAGGACCCCCTGAATGAGACTGTAGTAGGGCTGTACCAGAAGTCCTCCAACAGACTCCTAGCGCATCTCTATGCCACCTTTGCTACAACGGATGGTAACTAACAGACTCCAGACCTGGGGGTGGGGCTTTGTCCTCACATGATCATCTCGCCTCTCCCACACACCTAAAAGACTCGGTAGAGTTAGTCACAGTGTCTGGCCCCCTTTGTGTCTTACAGCTGATGGTGGGAAGAAGAAAGTCGCTAAGAAAAAAGGCTCTTCCTTCCAAACGGTCTCTGCGCTTTTCAGGGTAGGAAACTTTTGAGTTCATCCAGTCACAGTTCACTTGAGTCACAGCAAGAGGAGCAGTTGCTGAGATGCTAGACTTGATTTATTCAAGGGTGGTGATGCTGCCTCAGCAGCAATGAGGGCCGACAGCGAGGAAGGCCAGTTTACAGCCTGACAGCCTACAGATGAGGGCTACACACATGGGACCCAGATTTCTTTCCACTTGGTACTATAACGAGCAGGGGCGTCCAGCTGTGGAAGCGAGTTCTCAGTTCTAACTATCTAGTGGCCTTCAGGACACCTGGGATAGTACTCCAGGCCCCCGGTAGAGACAGACACACTTTTCTGCATTGATTTGGGAAACCACTTCGTGGTTGGTGAGCATCTTGAAACCTGGGAGAAAGATGACTGAGGGGGGTCACATTTCCCTGTCCTTAGGACCAGAATGGTTTAGACTTCAGATTTTTTTTTATTTTGCTAATTCATATATAATGAGATTTCAAGTATGGGGCCCAACTCTAAATACAAAATCCATCTGTATTCCATATATGCCTTATACAGGTAGGATGAAGGTAATTTTGATATCTGAAACCTACTGCTGTTTTGTCTCCATAAGGTGAGACTTTTTTTGTCTGTCATGTTGGTCCTCAAACAATTTCAGACTTATAAAAAGAGAAAAATTTTTTAGGTTTTAGCGCATTTTAGATTTTTCAAGCTAGGAATGTCCAAGTTGTGCCCGTGGTCTCTATGTCCGGCCTTTGGGACTATTTAAGGACAGAATCAATATCACAGTTCTCAAGTTGAAGCCATGGGTTTGCATTTTCTCCACTGTGTATGTGTTTGTCTCTGTGGAGGTTTACAGCAGGCTGCCAAAGGACATCTTTTCTTCTTTTAGGAAAACCTGAACAAGCTGATGTCCAACTTAAGAACCACGCATCCTCACTTTGTGCGCTGTATAATACCCAATGAGACCAAGACCCCAGGTGAGACACCCGCCAGCCCTCCAGCGGCTGCTTAGTCTGTAAGCGCTTCCAAGGGATGCTCAGGCATCTTGTCTGTGTTTCCAGGGGCCATGGAACACAGCCTGGTCCTGCACCAGCTGCGGTGCAATGGGGTACTGGAAGGCATCCGCATCTGCCGGAAGGGCTTCCCCAACCGGATCCTGTACGGGGACTTTAAACAAAGGTACAGTTGTCCTTTGGCATGGATAAGAGCTGGAGTTTGAAGTAAGACATATCCCAAGAACAGACCTATTTTCAAAGAGCATTTCTGGTTGGTCTTCCATGTGAAATGACCTACTGCTTGGTGAAGGTTCACATTCTTGCATCTTCTGCATTTCTTTGGAACGTGTCCGATCTCTAACAGTAGAGGGAAAGAAAGCCCTGGCCCCAAGACCTCTGCTCCAGGTTACTCTCTAGAGATGTATCTGTGGGCAGGTTTCTTTAATTTCCTGGGAATGAAGCTTCCGGGTCTATAGAAAGAGAGGCCTGTGATCAGCAGTCTTTGCCAACAGCCTGTGATCATTTCTGTGTCCACAAACGGCAGATACCGAGTACTGAATGCCAGTGCCATCCCCGAGGGCCAGTTCATTGACAGTAAGAAAGCCTGCGAGAAGCTCCTGGCTTCCATCGACATCGACCACACACAGTACAAATTTGGACACACGAAGGTAACACACCAATTCTACCTCATGCTGTTGGCCTCTGTGTCCTCTTAACACAATGAGCCAGACAACCCGTTCTTCTTACCTATCCTTTCTCCCGAAGGTGTTCTTTAAGGCTGGCTTGCTTGGAACCCTGGAAGAGATGCGGGATGACCGCTTGGCCAAACTGATCACTCGGACGCAAGCTGTGTGCAGAGGGTTTCTCATGCGTGTGGAGTTCCAGAAGATGATGCAAAGAAGGTAGAGTCGGGACTTCAAGTATGAGCTCTTTGGGAGAAGGGGAACGAGAGAATCCCTTGTAGGGATGAGCAATAATTTTTTTCTTCTCAAATTAATTTTATTTATTTATTTATTTTTATGTTTATGTGTGTGGACATGTATGCCAAGGCAAACTTGTAGGGGCCAGAGGGCTACTTACTAGAGTCAGTTCTTGCCCCCACCATGTGGGGCCTAGGAATCCAAATCAGGTTGTCAGGCTTAGCATCAGCCACCTTTACCTGCTGAGCTATCTTGCTGATCTGTAATTGGTTGATTTACTCTTTACTTTGACTTTTTGGGGGAGCCTGCCACCACCCAGCTCCCAAATTAATAAAAATGGAGTCTTAATCTTTCTTATGAATGCCCAACCTTAGCTTGGCTTGTTTCCAGCCAGTTTTTCTTACCTTAAATCATCCCACCTATCTTTTGCCTTTGGGCTTCTTCCTTCCTCTATTTCTACATGCCTTTTCTTCTTTCTCTGTGGCTTGCTGTGTAGTTGGGTGGCTGACCCTGATGTCCTCCTCTCCTTGTTCTCTTGTTCCTTCTTCTCTTCCACATTTCTCCTTCTATTTATTCTCTCTGCCTGCCAACCTCAGCTGTCCTTTCTCCTGCCTTGCAATTGGTCATTCAGCTCTTTATTAGATCATCAGGTGTTTTAGACAGGCAAAGAATCACAGCTTCCCAGAGTTAAACAAATGCAACATAAAAAGAACAGCACACCTTAAAATGATGTTCTACCACACTGATCCAGTCTTTGTTTTCAGGGAGTCCATCTTCTGCATCCAGTACAACATCCGCGCCTTCATGAATGTCAAACACTGGCCCTGGATGAAGCTCTTCTTCAAGATCAAACCCCTGCTGAAGAGCGCAGAGACCGAGAAGGAGATGGCCACCATGAAGGAGGAGTTCCAGAAAACCAAAGATGAGCTCGCCAAGTCGGAGGCAAAGAGGAAGGAGCTGGAGGAAAAGCTGGTCACTCTGGTGCAAGAGAAGAATGACCTGCAACTTCAAGTACAGGCCGTAGGTCTTGAGGAATTTTGCTTTTTTATGTTCCAGATTTGATTATGGTTCTGGAGAAGCTGGATTAATGAGGGTGGGTCTTGGGCGGGTGCTGGGTTTTACTTGGAGTGCCTCATAGAGGACTTTTATAGAATGAAAGACAGCAATCTTTCAACCCTTCACTCCTTAAAGGGCATTGCTATTTCTTTTTAAAGGAAAGTGAAAATTTGCTGGATGCTGAGGAACGATGTGACCAACTTATCAAAGCCAAATTCCAGCTGGAGGCCAAAATCAAAGAGGTGACCGAGAGAGCCGAGGATGAGGAGGAGATCAACGCCGAGCTGACAGCCAAGAAGAGGAAGCTGGAGGACGAGTGCTCAGAGCTGAAGAAAGACATCGACGACCTTGAGCTGACCCTGGCCAAGGTGGAGAAGGAGAAGCACGCCACAGAGAACAAGGTTATCATTCTTCTGTTGTTTCTCTCGATGGACTCACTTTGAACTAAGTTCCATCTGCCCTGCTAACTGCTTGTGGCTTCTTTTAGGTAAAAAACCTTACTGAGGAACTGGCTGGGTTAGACGAGACCATTGCCAAGCTAACAAGGGAGAAGAAGGCCCTCCAAGAGGCCCACCAGCAGACCCTGGATGACCTCCAGGCTGAAGAAGACAAGGTCAATTCTCTGAGCAAACTCAAGAGCAAGCTGGAGCAGCAAGTGGATGACGTGAGCACCGGGCATCAGTCTCAGGAGTCTTGAACCTTAGGGTGGAAGAGCCCTGGGCAGGGGCAGGGATGGGGCTGCCCCCTTAAAAATCATTTGATTCTAAAGGGGAAATGATGCCTTCTGCAGTTGGAGAGTTCCCTAGAACAAGAAAAGAAGCTACGTGTGGACCTGGAAAGAAACAAAAGGAAGCTGGAGGGAGACCTGAAGCTTGCCCAAGAGTCCATACTAGATCTGGAGAATGACAAGCAGCAGCTGGACGAGAGGCTCAAGAAGTATGTTCTCCCAAACGTGGCTTCCGTTCTGTGAGTGGCTGGGGATCCCATCCTCACGCATTCTCTGTGTCCCACCGCAGGAAGGACTTTGAATATTGTCAGCTGCAAAGCAAAGTGGAAGACGAGCAGACACTGAGCCTCCAGCTTCAGAAGAAAATCAAAGAGTTGCAGGTAGGAGGCTTGCAGCTCTTGCTTGGCCTTGCCGATCGCTCAGACCCATGGGTGGTGTCTGTTCAAAGCCGTCTAGAGCAGGGTGCGACAGGACTGTGTGGCTGCCAGCCTCATGGGATCTAACTCTGCCAGGCTGGCGTGGTAGTGGGGACAATGATGGTCATGTTCCCCAAACTTGCAATAAAATGCAAGGAAATGAGTGGGGAAGTTTCCAGGGTAGAGATCATATTGAGGAAGGGAAGATTCATTTGGAGGAAAATGAGCAGCATTTATGTTCCTCTGGGGGGTGGTATCCATGAGCAGATTTATCTGGTGGGAATAAAACCTCGTATGCTCTATCATCATCATCATCGTTATCATCATCATCATCATCAGCAGCAGCAGCAGCAGCAGCATTTTGAACTACTTTTCTAAAGTAATGGGCTTCCGTGTGCTAGTTCATCACGCGCATACAGTGTGTCCTAACTCAGCTAGCTCCCTCTTCATCACTTTCCCCACCTTCCTAACCTTCAACAATCACTGTTTCATATGCAGATTGACTTAAATTCTTCACATGAAATGTGTACTATGTGTTTTTCTGTATCTAGTGCCCTCCATTTTGTAGAAAATGGTAGGGTATATATATATATATATATATATATATATATATATATATATATATATATATATATAGTTGAGAAATATGCCAGCATTTAAGTGAAGGACATTTTCTTCATGCATTCGTGGGTTGATGGCACCTACTCGGATGCCGTGTTAGCTGTTGTGAATAGCGATTCTGAGAGTCTCTTGTGGGAACTGGCTGCCCCCTATAGGCTCGCATCGAGGAACTGGAGGAAGAGATAGAGGCAGAGAGAGCCACCCGGGCCAAGACAGAGAAGCAGCGCAGTGACTATGCCCGTGAGCTGGAGGAGCTGAGTGAGCGGCTGGAGGAGGCGGGAGGGGTCACCTCCACTCAGATAGAACTGAATAAGAAGCGCGAGGCCGAGTTCCTGAAGCTGCGCAGAGACCTGGAGGAGGCCACCCTGCAGCACGAGGCCACCGTGGCCACCCTGCGGAAGAAGCACGCGGACAGCACCGCGGAGCTGGCAGAGCAGATCGACAACCTGCAGCGCGTCAAGCAGAAGCTGGAGAAGGAGAAGAGCGAGTTCAAGCTGGAGATTGACGACCTCTCCAGCAGCGTGGAGAGTGTGTCGAAATCCAAGGTGAGGGGCCGGCAGGGCAGATCCAAAGAGGACACCGGCCGTGGGTCAGCCTAAGGCCACCTGCAGACCTCCCTCCCCTTCCAATCCCCAGGCCAATCTGGAGAAGATATGCCGAACTCTGGAGGACCAGTTAAGTGAGGCCAGGGGCAAGAATGAGGAGACCCAGAGGAGCCTGAGTGAGCTGACAACCCAGAAGTCTCGGCTGCAGACAGAGGCCGGTGAGCCACGTGCTAGGATACTGCACCCCGAGACCAGAAGACTCTCCTAGCTGGGGCAGTTCCTTTGGGGGGGGGGAGAGAACGTTTTGTTTTGTTTTAGCTTTGCTTTGTTTTCTTTTAAAGACAGTGCCCCACTCAATAACATTGGCCTGGAACTCCTTCTGTAGAGCAGGCTGGCCTGGGACTTATAGAGATCTGCCTGCCTCTGCCTGCCCAGATCTGGTGTTAAAGGTCTTTGCTAGGACACCTGGGGAAGGAGGATTTCTAAAAATACATCTCAGGAAAAAGGGGATGGAAGCAATCTATATAATAGGCTGTTGCAAACATCCAGGAGAATACCAGGTAAAAATAAAAAAATGAAGCAGACGGAACTTGCATCTGACAAAACCTGGGTAGGACAAGGAGGAGGACCAGTAGCCTTCCTACTTCCTCCCCAGTGGCTACATTTAGGAATCACAGAGAGTGAAGACAGAAGTGGGCTGAACACAGCAGGCTCATGGTGTAGGAACAGTTAAGAGGACAATGTGGGCATTCACTCAGGAAATGCAGCTCCAACCAGCCTGGCATCTCGCCACAGAACAATTGAGTCTTTACTGCAGCCATAGGCCTGCAGAAGGGGAAAAGAAGCAAGTTTCATGGTACCCTTGGAACTGCCTTCTAGGGTCATAAGCTCCCCACTTTCCTTCTAACTTCTGTATACACCCCAACTGATCATATTCACCCAGGAATCTAACTTCGAATTTCTAGCAATGAAGTCCTAAGTGTTTTTCTTCATGACATACCTGAAATCCTTAGCCACTGGGATGGTGAAGAGATGCCCCTGGCAATGTTCAAATTCATAAAGGTTCTCTTATCTGTCACTGGCGGGGTCACGCCTAGCTTTCTATAGTTTACAACAGCATTTTATTAGGATGGCATTTCCTTTTCATGGATACACCCATACCCCCTCAAGAGGAGGTCGTCACCTCTTTACTGGTCCTCTACCCCATTACCACGACGTCTTACCCTTGGTGAGTAAGTGAATGAATGAACGAATGAATGAATGAGCTATTTCCTTCCTGACATAGGTGAGCTGAGCCGTCAACTGGAAGAAAAGGAGAGCATCGTATCTCAGCTTTCCAGGAGCAAGCAAGCCTTTACTCAACAGATAGAGGAGCTCAAGAGGCAGCTGGAGGAGGAGAGCAAGGTGCTGAAGGATGCTTTCTTGGTCTCATTTTCAAATGGCGCCTGCAAACTAAAAGCAAGATTGAAAAAGAAAAAGAAAAGAAAGCAACTTCAGTCGGTGGTGATAGCAGGTCATACCTGGTTTGGGTGGCACATACAGTCCTAATCTATTGGGGTATCTTTTGAATTTTTTTCAGGCCAAGAATGCACTGGCCCACGCCCTGCAGTCCTCCCGCCATGACTGTGACCTGCTGCGGGAACAGTACGAGGAGGAGCAGGAAGGCAAAGCTGAGCTGCAGAGGGCGCTGTCCAAGGCCAACAGCGAGGTGGCCCAGTGGAGGACCAAATATGAGACGGACGCCATCCAGCGCACGGAGGAGCTGGAGGAGGCCAAGTAGGCGACTCTAAAACTTTTAAGTGAACCCGTGGCTCAATACATTGGCTTTAGAGTGACTCGGGATGAACTTAATGAACTTGTTTTGTTCCTAGACATTTCCCCATCATGTGCACATTGTCATAATTCTTTAAGACATCAGCTTTAATCCTGGTTAGACCTGAGATGGGCCATTGATCACAGACTTTGAGTGGATTGCGGTTTATGTACAGAGGCACGGGAGCCATGCAGATCGATGACTCCATCTTCATGAGCAGTGATGCTCCAGAAAATTGAAACTTACCAGTGCCTGCTTCCTTCTCATTTTCTTGAAGAAAAAAGCTCGCCCAGCGTCTTCAGGATTCGGAGGAGCAAGTTGAGGCCGTGAATGCAAAATGTGCTTCCTTGGAAAAGACCAAGCAGAGGCTGCAGGGGGAGGTGGAGGACCTGATGGTGGATGTAGAAAGAGCCAACTCCATGGCTGCTGCTCTGGACAAGAAGCAGAGGAACTTTGACAAGGTGTGGGGCAGCTCCATGTTGGCTGAACTCCATGGCATAGAGGTGTTGGGGGCTGTGGGAGGAAGAGATCAGCCCCCTATTCTGCTATACTCTAGCGCTGTGGTCTTAGAAAGATCCCTGAATTTCACCAGGATGTTGTTTCTCCATCTGTGATGGGGACTGGGAAGAGGGTGGAGCAGAAATTCCTTTGGGCAATTGTTAGCAGTGAGCCAATTTCCATGGCACTCTTAAGGCCAAGATCTTTTCCATCTTCTTATATTACCCATGTCTGTAGTTGACTGGCTGAGACTCGGACTTGGGTTCCTCCCTGTGGCAGACATGTGTGATTTGAACCAACATTTTAATGAAATACTCCTGGAAGTTCAGGGTCATTTTTTTTTTTAAATTAGGAAATGAATGATTATGTCTGGCTAATTTCTTCTCTTAAGAATTTATTTGCTTTTTGGATATGACAATAATTACTGATTGATTATCTTGAGTAAGTTCACAGAACAAAACCTTGGCTTGTCCAGCAATCTGGAGCAGGCAGAGAGTCGAAAGCCCCTAACTCTGAGAACAGTCACCTCACTGGCGACATTCTGTTAGAAGCTTAGCAAAGGGCTCACTAACAGAGCCTTTTTTGACAATGTTGCAGGTGCTGGCTGAGTGGAAGACAAAGTGTGAGGAGAGCCAAGCGGAGCTGGAGGCGGCTCTCAAGGAGTCTCGATCCTTGAGCACCGAGCTCTTCAAACTGAAAAATGCCTATGAGGAAGTCTTGGATCAGCTCGAAACTGTGAAACGGGAGAATAAGAACTTAGAACGTAAGCAAGGCAAATGGTCTGAGACTGTGGGAAACCCATCATGGCCAGTGTGTGGGGGGAGGGGATGGGCGAAACTCTCTCACAGGCCCCTCCACACGGGTCCACCTGTAGAAAATGTTCATTGTCAAAAAGCTGTTGTTTCGAGTCTCTCTATACAGTGTCTTATCTCTGGGAAGCAGAGGTCTCTGGAGTTATAGAGGACTGGCAAAAGGCATTGAGTGGGTGCTTTACAACCCCGGGAACCTGTGCAGAGGCAGCCTAATGCAATGGGAACTTACTGCATTGCAGAGGAGATAGCGGATCTCACTGAACAAATTGCCGAGAATGGTAAAAGCATCCACGAGCTAGAGAAATCCAGAAAGCAGATGGAGCTGGAAAAGGCTGATATCCAGATGGCGCTGGAGGAAGCAGAGGTGAGCATGAGTGTGAGGGGAGGCAAAAACCAGAACAGAGGAATGGTGTGGGCCTGGGAGAGAGATAGTCACGCTTTACCTTCATGGAATCATGGTTCTAATGCTTGCCCCTTCTGCATGACTACAAGGCCAAGGGAGAAAATCATTGCATTAAAATAGGTCTACCCCGGAAATTTTACAAATTTAACTGAAGTTAAAATAGCTGCTCTTCCTGATCCTAATAAATAGGAGAGTATAAATACTTTTTGTGTCCGAGTGTATAATCATAAATGAGTAACAGTGGACTGTTTTACTTCTGCACTGAAGCTAAGTTAGAGATTTTATTTAAAGTAGTTTTTGATTATTATGGGATTTGATTTAGGAATATCTCAGTGGAGCTTTGCTGACCCAAGGCTGTGTGGTTGGCTCTAGAGCAGCGCAGCAAACTCTTCCTTTTGGGTTTGTCTTTTAAAGGCAGCTCTTGAGCATGAAGAAGCCAAGATCCTCCGAATTCAGCTAGAACTGACCCAGGTGAAGTCAGAGATCGACAGGAAGATTGCAGAGAAGGATGAAGAGATTGAGCAGCTGAAGAGGAACTACCAGAGGACAGTGGAGACCATGCAAGGTGCCCTGGACGCCGAGGTGCGCAGCAGGAATGAGGCCATCCGGCTCAAGAAGAAGATGGAAGGTGACCTCAATGAGATTGAGATCCAGCTGGGCCATGCCAACCGCCAGGCTGCAGAGAACCTCAAGCACCTCCGGAGTGTCCAGGGGCAGCTGAAGGTAGAGGGAGCTCCCTGGGGTAGGGGCGGGGGGGACTTCTCCAGCGTCCAGATACGCAAAGACTGGGCAAGGCTTATGGTCTTTGGACCCTCCACTTTAGACACTCTGTCTTCTGGCTAGGACACCCAGCTGCATCTGGATGACGCTCTCCGGGGCCAAGAGGACCTGAAGGAGCAGCTGGCAATCGTGGAGCGCAGAGCCAACCTGCTGCAGGCTGAGGTGGAGGAGCTGCGGGCCACGCTGGAGCAGACAGAGAGGGCCCGGAAGCTGGCAGAGCAGGAGCTGCTGGATTCCAACGAGAGGGTGCAGCTGTTGCACACCCAGGTGAGGGCAGGAGCACAGTGTACAGTACCAGGGTCCACCCCAGACACACCTATATGACACCCCTTTCTCCTCCCCAGAACACCAGCCTCATCCATACCAAGAAGAAGTTGGAGACGGACCTCACACAGCTCCAGAGTGAGGTGGAAGATGCCAGCAGGGATGCGAGGAACGCAGAGGAGAAGGCCAAAAAGGCCATCACGGATGTGAGGCTTTTGCTTCCTCCCCCTCCCCCAGTGTGAACACCAAGACTGTTCCTTTTTTCCCTTAACCCTAGACATGACCACTAGAAGTTTATCCTCTTAGGATACTCATGGTGTACCTGCTGCCCCCAGACCATTCCCATCTCCGGTCAAACTCACCTTTCCCCTCCTGTCTTGTTAAAGCTGGCAGGGGTGGGGAAGGATGGGAGTATCCTTTCTTCTGCCCTTAGAGAGGTGTGCTCTTTCATTTGGCGTCTGGAAATGAGACCTTCTGAGGGTACTGTCCCATCACGTTTCTAACCTTCCTGGGTCTCCAGGCTTTCTTTCCGGGTCTGTCGCTGCAATGGCGCCACCTGCTGCCTTCTGAGGGAACACCACCCCAATGCCGTTTTTCTTTCAAAGGAAAGAAGGAATACAGACCCTTCTTGTGTCCCCTCCTCCTGTAATTCTAGGTAGCATGTTAATCTCCTCCAAGCTTCAGCATCCTTTGAAACTGTGTGGTGGTGATGGCAAAAGAGACTCCCTGGGGTGTGGACAGGTCCCAAGGAGACAGTTTCCAAACATGGCTTCTTACCCAGTCCTTGCATATTTTATGTATATCTGTCTGTCTATATCTGTCTATCTATCTATCTATCTATCTATCTATCTATCTATCTATCTATCTATCTATCTATCTATCTATCTATCTATCTATCTATCTATCTATCTATCTATCTATCTATCTATCTTATATCCCAGGTGTAGTTTTTGTCTTGTGGAACAGGACACTTCCTGTGGGAAGTGGACTTCCTCATGGTCTTACCCTTTGTCCTTTCTGCAAGCATGCTCTCTGGTCAGCCCGGCATGCCGGTTTCCACAGTCTTTGAGCCTTCCCCCGCACACTTTGCTTTTCAGGCGGCTATGATGGCGGAGGAGCTGAAGAAGGAGCAGGACACCAGCGCCCACCTGGAGAGGATGAAGAAGAACCTGGAGCAGACGGTGAAGGACCTGCAGCACCGTCTAGACGAGGCTGAGCAGCTGGCACTGAAGGGCGGCAAGAAGCAGATCCAGAAACTGGAGACACGGGTACTTGCAGTGGGAAGCCCGCCGAGCCTAGCTTCCCAGCCTACTCCACTCAGGGAACAGCTCTAGAATAATGCCCCAAACATCTCCCTAGATCAGAGAGCTGGAGTTTGAGTTGGAAGGAGAGCAGAAAAGGAACACAGAGTCTGTGAAGGGCCTGAGGAAGTATGAGCGCCGGGTCAAGGAGCTCACGTACCAGGTAGGTGGAAAGAACGCCTGATGGGAGCTTTCTTTCCAAGGTGCAAATGGCGCTCAAAGTCTGGAATAGGATGGACCACTTGCGCCGCCCCCTCCCCCGACTGGCTAGCCCATGGTACGACAGGGTCCTTCTCTAGTGACACCTCCACATTCTCATTTGCAGAGTGAGGAGGACAGGAAGAATGTACTGAGATTGCAGGACCTGGTGGATAAACTTCAAGTGAAAGTCAAGTCCTACAAGAGGCAGGCTGAGGAGGCTGTGAGTTAGATGTTTGTGTGGCCTGCCCGTTTCCACAGGGAACCCTGATAGAGGGGCGTGCGAATTTCACCGGCCGGACTCTTTGCTTTTAGGATGAACAAGCCAACGTTCATCTCACCAAGTTCCGGAAAGCCCAGCATGAGCTGGAGGAGGCCGAGGAACGTGCCGATATCGCAGAATCGCAAGTCAATAAACTGCGGGCTAAGACCCGGGACTTCACCTCCAGCCGGGTAAGCTGAGCTGGCAAGTGCTCACAGAGACACAGGCCCTTCTGAGCTGGAAGTTGCTGTAGCGAATCCTTTACTTCCCTGCCGGAGAATCCCAAGCCCAGAGAGAGAACTTTGTTTATAGTCACTAGCCTGGGTGGAGCGCCACTAGAAATCCCGGTCTGTAGCTCACAATAAAAAACCCTCTTTCCAGAAAATAGTGACTTCTAGTCCACCGAGCTGTCTTTCAGCGCCCTCTACCGGTATGAGAGAGGCCGTTCAGGAGCACCTTCTAGGGGTGGCTGAAGGTGTCTGCAATTACTGTAACCACAGGCTCCTCGCTGCTCCCAGAGGGTACTTATTCTCTCTGTGGACCAGTCTCTCAGGCTATGGTGTGATTTCATGTGGGCTTCCATACGTCCTCCCAAGGACCCCCCAATTCCCTGCCTCCCACTGAAATATACAAACAACTCCTTAATGCTTGCGGGAAGAGGGCTTCAGGAAATGTCTTTGCTGCTTGACCTGACTGAGAGCATCCACATTCTCTCCAGATGGTGGTCCATGAGAGCGAGGAGTAAGTGAGCCCCTCTGACGCAGGGCAGAAGATATGCAGAATGTGTATTTTCATGGCTCCTGACAGTCGTAATTTCCATGTGACTCTTTTCCACATGCAATAAAATTTGCTTTGTTTTCAAGCTGGGCTGTTTGGTCTTGTGTGTCTCCTTCTTCCCCACATGGAAACAGTTCCCCTTTTGGATGTTCCCCTTTTGGATTTTTTTTTTTTAAATGCTGAATACTGAAATATCAGTAAACAGATGGTTTGGTAATTTTTGTGTGTATGTGTGTGTGGGTGGCTTTTGGTTTACATTTGAGATTAGAAATGTTAACAAACTTCTGGGTTAAGTATTATAGCTTTAGTGGAGTAGGGAGGGAGAGTCTTACAAAGCTTATTTATTAATATTACATAAGAGAAACACAAAGGTTCAGTTCAGGAACACCTTGTTTCAAATTGGGTAGGGTTCCTCTCCAACACTTTTTACTAGGGAAATAGATCTTGAATCTATAATGGTTGGGCTCCATACATGGTTTAAACGAATGTCTTGCTGTCTGGTCCTTTTAAGAGCTCAGAGGCTGGGGATGTAGCTCAGCAGCGGAGCGCTTACCTCACATATTCAAGGCTCTGGGTTCAACACTAAGCCACAGTTAGAAAAATGCATTTAAAAAATGAGAGAAAAAGAATTCGGTCTATATCTCCCACTAAGTCCCGTTATCTTGGGTGCAGTCTGCCTTATTTCAGAGCTGAATAAACAAACTGCTTATACATCATCCAAGTGGACTCAACTTTTACCCAAAGAGGACAGATGTTGGGAAAGCCAGGATAATCATCATGCTGGTCTGCCAGCAGAGCAGAATGCTCTAACCAGAGGTCAGCTCAACAAGTAGGTTGTCACGAGCATGCTCCTCAGAGTGCGGGGCCAAGTCCCTTTCCTTACCGAGGACAAGGAGATTCTGGGATGACCTGGTTTGACTTGGGTGGGAAGTAAAGGTCAAAGGGTTTCTGACAGTGGTTGGGGTCAAGTCAACACTTGGGTTTGAGGCTACAGAAGTCAGGGGGGCATGACTCTGCCTGGGCTTGTCTTTTTGGTGATTCCCAATCATTTTGTCTCTGAAAACACGTGGCACTGATTTGCCTTCAATATTTCCTGGTGACACCAGGGCTGGAAAGTGGCGTGCCTTCTTAGGCAGCTGTGACTAAGAAAATCACTGCACTGAGAAAAGACCTTTTTCATGGCCTAACCTGAGGCGGGGCCAGAAGAACAATGGTCCCTCTGCTCCTCCCAGAAGTTAGGAAGGGCTGCTGCGTGCTGTCTTCCGTGGGAAGCAGCAGTGGAGAAGGCAAAGGAAGCCCTGTTCCCAGGTATTCCAGGTAGTGATTGCGGAAAGAAAAAAATGAGAGACCTGGGCTGTCACAGTTTTCATACAAAGTAGGAGCCCTTCATGAATTGCTACCGGAAGTAGGAAGAGATGAGGCTGCCAGACATCTGCTGCCTCCCCAGACAAGGGTGTGCACACTGTTGCTCTCAAAGATTCCACAGCCACAGTCTCCACTGGGTCTGATCAGACCTCTAGATGGGATCGCTACCAGTTCAGGGAATTCAAGGATAAAAGACGCAACCAGTAAGTCCACAATATGGGGAGCTCATCTGAGCAAATAATAGATAGGGCTTAAAAAATAAATACAGTGCGTATAAAATTACAGAATAGTAAGGGGTCCTGTGCATAAGTAAGATTTAACAGGCCTATAAGCCAATTGCACTGTAAGGATGTTTTTTAAAAAATTGACATTAATTATGCTCTATTAAATTTTTTTTGTGTGTATGTGTGCATGTACGTATGCACATACATGCATATGTATGTGACTGTGTGTACCTAAAGCCTCTATGTGGAGGTCAGAAGACAACCTGTGGGAGTTGGTTCTCTTCCACTATGTGGGCCTTGGGGACTGAACTCAGGCCATCAAGGTCGGTAGTAAGTGCCTTTATCTACTGAGCCATCTGGCTCACCCAAGAAGCTGTTATGACTGGAATAGTATGCAAATGAGTTAAAACAGAGAGACACACCCTGAATAATAACTATTCCCCTGCATTTTTAGGGGAGGGTGTGCCACTGTGATTCTGTTTCAGAACCAGTCCTTATTTTTTACAGGTTCATGTTGCAACATTTGTAGATGAGAAAGGAAGGGAGAGTGAGCAAGCTTTGCTCGAAATCAACGTGCTGACAGTACTTAAGGATTCACAGGAGACGCTCCTGATGTGTCGGATGCAGGATGGAGCCACATGCGCATGTGCGCGCACGTACACACACACACACACACACACACACACACATCACACTTCTGATAGTCTCTGAGGTTGTGGGATCTTCCTTGTCCACTCACCAGTGAAATGTGGCATTTCATACAAAAGCACAGTTTGCTTCTGGAAGCCACCCTGGTGCTGGACAGTGATTTTGTGAAGGATATAGATAGAAAAAAAGATTATTTTCTGAGAGTTACGACTATCATGAATTTGATCAGTTTCCTTATTCCGCGAAGCAAAGGGTGCCCTCGGTTACAGAAGACATCATCCCTGTTAGTGAACAGAGAAACACGGGAGAAGTCTCTTTACAAAGGAAGAGCAGCCATGCCACACGAGGCTGACGGGGCGGCCTGCCCTGGCAAGGGAGACCAGGTTGAGCTCAGCCACCATGACCGAATTCCCACCGCACAAACTGCAGACACTTTCTCACATCACAGTGGAAAGATTAAACGGTGACGAGATGGGCCTTGTTATTCCTGCTTACTTCAGGAGAAGAAGAGAAGACGCTTGGTAACCAAGGTCAAAATAGCAGAGCTGCAATCATCTTTAGATTCCAAGGCCACTTTTATCCCCTGCAGAGCCTGCCCGGGGAGCAGCAGCCCCACCCTCAGGTGAAGCACCGCAAGGAGGAGGGGCTGACAGACCAGAAATGTGCTGGCTTTTTTCGGATTCCAGTTTCTGCATCGTCAACCTTCTGCAGGTCAGCGGCATGCTGCACCCCATCTTTGGGACTCTCCCTCACTCAGACCATTGGGTCACTCCTTGGGACATGATGGCCACTAGCTTCTGTGTGGCATCTGAGCTGCCTCTGCAAGAGCCCCGGATCATGACGAAGAGGTTGAGGGCACTGCCCCTGCCAGCTTTTTGTCTCAGGTGGAATCCCATTTTCTCCAAACTGTAAGGGCTGTCCCTAATTACTTTCCATTTCTTGAACAACTCCACTTTTCTCTTTATTATTGTTTCCTGGTAGCTAGGTAAAGAATTGATTGATTTTTTTTCTCCCTGGAATCCTCAAATGATTCAGAAACTTCTGACTTGCTGAGTTCTTTATTGAGTGGCAAATCTCTGAGCAGTACATTTCTTCTATTTTTTATTACCTTTTGTATTTTCTTTAATGAGAAAAGAAATATCTGTTCAAGAATAGGATTTTTAAAAGGAGTGTCAAGTCTAAAGGGATTGCCAGCTGGGACGGCAGACTTCTTTATTTGGAGTGGCCATAAGCTTGATTTATGATTGACAGATGGCCCCCTCTTAAGGAACCAAGGGACCAGTTTCTAATAGGAGTAACATGTCCTTATGTGGGGAGACGGGGGTCGCTTGCAGCCGCTGGCAGCTGGTGAGGGTAGCTTTTCACTTTTCCATGCCTGGGTCACTCCAACAGCTGAGTTTTAATTAAGTAAATGTAGTTCAGACTATGAGGGGGGTGGGAGCAAGTCTCCCAGAACACCCAGGCCTATCTGCATCCCTCCCTCTAATCCCACTGCTAAAAACAGCTGAGGCCCAGAGGCTCTGAGAGTGCTTGCTGGATTGGAGCAGAGATCTGGTTACCCCAGCCCTGCTGAGACATTCCAAAGGCTCTTGTGTTCTCTGCTGCAGGCCGCTGGGGCCAGAAGCCCAGGATGGTACTGGCTATTTTTAATCAAGATGGTCAGACTATCTATGACCCGGAGGAGCAAGGAGCCCCCACTGAAGGGCATGTTCTAATAACGGAGACAAGGTCCTCTTTGGGGAAACTTTGGGGTGAGGTGAGCAAGGGTTAGACCCCCTCAGGGTCCTATCAGAGAAGATCCCGACACCAGACTTGCTAAGAGAAGATCCAACTTGCATGAAGACAATGAAGCAATTCTATCTTCTAGGGTGTAGCTTTTCACTGAATTCAGTAACTGCCCCTTCAGCCACAGCTCTCATAACCGGCAGTTGCAACTTGGCAGCTACCAGCAGGGTTCGGCCGGCCACACTGACTGTAGCCAGGAGGGAATTCTGTACCCTCAGGAAGCAGCTCTATCATGGCTGCTAAAGGGAACTCTATCTAGATCTCTAACCCTCCATAGAACTCAGGAGGATTCAAAGGTTGAGGTGAAATTCTGCTCGCTCAGAGAGGCTGGATACCAAGTAGCTCACCTCCTCTCCCAGCTTGCGTCTTCTCCCACCCCAAACCTGGGTGTCTTCTGCTCAGCCCCCACTTAGGAACCCTAGCTACACATGGTTCCTCCCTACCACTTCCTGTCAGCTAGTTGCTGACTCAGCCTCCTGACCCCGGGTTAATTTTATTTAATCAACAAACGTAACACGTTTTAAATGAATATTTCACAGCACGAGGGTTTTCCGGTGTATAACCCTGTGGTACAAAGGCAAATAAGACAGAACCTTGACAGGCCACAGAAAATAAGTACCCAAGTAAAGACAAAGACAAGAAGAAATCCACCCCCCCAACACACGCACACCTACAGAATTTTATAAGGACCGAAAGGAAGGCTTTAGCCGCAAGCAAGAGGCTTTCTACACAGCAGGTGCACAATGCCCTTGGCAAATCCCATTCTTAGTAGGAAAAGTCAAAGGGAATGGTGGCGAGAATGTGTTGGCCTCTGGGAAAACCCGTTCTCTCTACTCCCACTTTCTGCCTCTCTCTTCCGACTTCCTCATCAGTAAGGAAGAGACAACACCGTTCAGAAGCGAATCTTTACAGGTTTTGAGACAGTCTTAACCATGAAGTCCATTTTGTTGGCTTCTCAAACAAGGGGCCCCTGAAGCCGAGCTCAAGTATCAGAGAGGAGGCCTGGGGCGAGAACCTCAGATAGGGGACCAGCCCGACAAGCTCAGCTACCAGGCATTTCGGGTCTGTGCTTTCACACATTCGCCATTTACCAAGTGCCCACTGTTGCCCAGAATTGGGAAATCAGAGCCGGAATCCCTTGGGAAGCGAGCTAGAAGAAGGAGAGAAAGAACCCACAATTCAATCCTCAGAGCTGGGATGGCAGGAGAATGGGAAGAGAGACAAATGTGGCTCAGCCTCTGCCCTGGGTGAGACGACAGCAGCTGCACCTATTTTGGGCCTGGGATCTCTGTCCCGGGGCAACAGGTGGGAGGACCCAAGATTTCCTGGCACATTCCCAGCGGCTCAATCCAGTCTTTCGATGACCCATTTTAAGCTAGAAAGATACAGGTCTCCCTTTCCCGTTTTCCTAGGGTTCATTGGCCTTGAAGGCCTCATCATACAGGTAATGACTCATGGGTATCTGGGACTCTCATACACGGACCCTCCTCTGAGCTGATGAGGAGCGAAGTACTTGTCAATCACAGTCTATGCCCAGAAGCCCACAGGAAAGAGGGCAGACAGGGCGCAGAGGTGAATCAGTCACTTGGTCATCCAGTCCCAGGTTTAGCATCCCCACATTAACAGGATCTCCTATGTGATATGTGGTCCATAGCTGCAAAGAATTAGATCTGATGTTATTAATATTGGTCAGCAGGAGCATAAGCATACAGCCCCATGTCTTTACGAGACTACAGAATAAAGGCTAATCTCTTATGGAAAATCGCTGTGACCTCATCCCTGTGAGTGGAGGGAGCCTTTTTGTTAGGGTGCTTTGCAGAAACCTACCTCCTTTGTGCTCTTTAGGGAGGGATCAGAGGGCAGAGCCAGCCTAGCTACCCAGAAACTGGGATGGGTACTAGCAACAAGAGATATTGACTTCTGTAGGTCTCTTATAGCCTGTCTTGAGAATAGTTCTCTAAACTGAGCCTCCAAACCCTGACCCAGGCCTGAGTGCTTGGGACTGAGCAAGACATTAGTGTCCTTGCTTCCTCCTTTCAGGGTCTGTCTTGTCTCATAATCCTGAGTAATCTACTGTCTTTGCTTCATTGTCTGAAACATAGCTAAGAAATGCACATTTTTTGTGGTTCTTGACATTTTGTAAGAAAATATTAATAGTAATTCTGTGACATAAGCCGTCCTGAGCTAGCTCCGGAGATTAAAAAGACAGTTTTATTCTGAATCATTACTCTACATGATAAGAACAATTTTGACAAGCTTCTTAGTACATTTCATGACTTCATTGAAACCCTTAGGGTTTTAAAGGCTGGTGGAATGAGGGACCCATAATCTCTTGTAATATGAAAATAGGAGAGAGGAATACTGGGGATTAAAGGTTCAAGTAAGGATGAACTGTGGACAGGAGGAGAGGGTGTGGGTTGGTAAAATCTCAAGGATGGACTGGAGGGGTGGCTCCTCGGTTGAGATCACTGGCTGCTCTTCCAGAGGACCCATCCACATGGTAGCTCACAACTGTCTGTAACTCTTCTTCTTGGGGATCTGACATCCTCACACAGACCCATAGACATATATACAGGCAAATCGCCAGGGAACATGAAATAAAAACTTAAAAAAAAAACTAAGGATTTATGTAAAACCATTATGGAAACACACTACATGGTGGCAAAAAATAAATGAAAAAAAATAAAAAAAAAGGACTTTGAACACAAATACCCTGCCTGCATGGGTGGACAGAGCTTTCCCAAGAAAATACGGGTTATTAAATTAAAATCTGTGCCAGGCTTGCAATATTTCTCTAGGAGTTATTGGTCAGGAAGGCCACAGACACCACTAAAACAACAGAAGATTTTGGTTTCCACCGTTACTGTATGGCAAGACTCTATTGCTGAAGACACAATACACTATGGCTGTGGGACATAGAGAACTCAAACTGGACCTGCCCTGACAACTTCCTCCCTGCTGGCCAGGAGGTGCCATGCAGGCCCTTGGGGGAGAAAAGTTCCTAGTAGTATTGCCCATCAGGGAGCCCTGAATGCTGTCATACTGATCTTTTGGGCAAAAGCTCTATGCCCACTGGTGCAAGCAGTATGAAGGTTATGGGGCTAACCGATCACTTTCTGATCGGATTTGAGACCAGGCACTGTAAACTGAGTCAAATGCCCATAGCTCAGAGGGTTGTAGTGGGAGAAACCCCACTACTGGTGCTTTGCTGATTGGACATAATGTCGAACTGCTTCTTCAATGTGTATATTAGTGTTATTCTCAACCGTGGCCAGAGAGACTTCACCTGTAATGAGCAGCAGTTACTGTAGACTCGCTACTGATCAAAATGTTGAGAATAAATGATTTTTGAGTACTTAGCTCTAAATGGAGGCATCTACGTTAGCCCCCCGCACCCCCAGCCCCAAAGTCTAAGGAACCATCATGGAAGAGAGGGTGAGAAGAACGTAGGCCCGGAGAATGGAGAGGATCGTGGTGAAAGTCTGGCTTCTGAATATGGCATGGCAGTGTTGTCCCTGGGAACTCCTGGCTGCTGTAGTTACTCAAACCAATAGGGTCAGCCAGTATTCCACCAGACGGCACTAACTGGTCTCGGTGTGTTACAGAAAGAAGGAAGGACAGACAAGGAAAGGACGGAAGGTGGGAAGGAGACAAGCTATACCTGTTTCTGTTTTAATCTTTTAAAGGTCTCACTGAGTTACCCAGGTTAGCCTTGAACTCAGTGTCCCTGAACAGTCCCTGACTTTTCCATCCTTCTGCCTCAGGTTTGGTAAATACAAAACATTGTAAACATGTATAAAATCATCAATAAATAAATAAATAAAAGCTGGGGGGGGGTGTGGTACACACCATTAATCCTAGCACTTGGGGAGGCAAAGGCAGGTGAATCTCTGTGAGTTGAGGCCAACCTGGTCTACAGAGCAAGTCCCAGGACAGCCAAGGCTGCGCAAAGAAACCCTGTCTTGAAAAACAATAAAAAACAAACAAACAAATACATAGAAATATTGAAAACAAACATCCCATGCTATGAGACGCACATGGCTCACTAGCTGTTTGAGCACACAGACCACACCCGTTGTAAACTGAAAACAACAGAAGCTGAGCATGTGTTTAATAGCCCAATCCAGCAGATATTTTAGCTTGGTTGCCTCGGACACTGTAGGGCTAGTCACCTCCCTCATGGCAATGGAGCTCACTGGGAACTATGGCTCATTGCTGCCTCTCTGCCTGGAAAGGGTCATAGGTCATGTTGACAGTTCAGAAAAGGACCAGAATCTTCAAATATGATTTTTACTTAACACATTTTGTTTTCTCACTAGAATAAATTGAACCACAGTAAATTGGAAACTACATACAGTGTCCAGGGCAAATGGTGTCACAGCTGAGTCTATGCAGATCAACAGAGGCCTCCTCAGGCCTGTGTGACCTGCCACAGTTCTGCCAAAACACTCGGTGGCCTCTCTTCCTACTGGTCCAGCACCCTCGCCTCAGAAGGACACTCAACCTGGGTCCCACCTGGGTCTGAAGGCAATGCCAGCCTTTGCTTCCCCACAAATTGATTCACTTTCCACTTGCCGAAATTCAAATAGTGCCCAGGCTGTCTCCTCGCACCTGCCCAGCCACCAGTGGACATTCTGACATGTTTCTAGGAGCAACTCCTGCCTTCAATCATGAGGATCATATCCGGGGCCTCCCAGATGCCAGACAGGTACCTTACAGGTAGCGATATTCCCACCCTCTGTCTTCACTTTTATTTTTTGACAAGGATGCCCGGGCTGGCCTTGCATTCACTCTGTAGCTTACCAGGCCTTGTGTTTTCCATTCTCCTGCCTCAGCTGGGATTATAGAACTGTGATGCCAGGCCCAGCTTCTAGAACACCTTTAGCATGCCTACCCAGAGACCCCTACCCCACCCCCGGATTTTCCAAGACTCTAAGCACTTGATTTTTCAAATCTGTCCCAATGAGGTGGAGCAAAGATTGTGAAAGTTAGAGACATGGGCTCCATCGTCCCTCTCACTTCACTGATGGGGTGGCAAGACTGGGTCACAAGACTTTTCTACTTTGAGAACACCCTGCCTACCTACACCCTGACCCCCTGACCTGTGTGTCCACACGGTCTTCCATCCTCCCCTTATCAGCTGGCACCGTGTATGTCCCTAAGCACTGCCTCCCACACCTGCTCTGACGTGCTGGCCTCATCTTTGTCCGCTTGGTGCTAGATTCTCCCACTAGGTGGCGCCACTGATCCGCCAGGCACACAGTTCCCATGGGGAGGCCACATCAGAAGTGATAACAGTTCCTCAGGTGCCAAGGTCTGTGTAGATGGCTCCAGAAAGAGAAGGGTAGACAGTGAAAGGCTACCCACCACCTCAGCCTGCATTTATCAGAAGATGCCAGGACAGGCAGTACTCTTGGGTATTCGATTTGAGGTAAAAGGAAAAGCTGGCAATAGGGATTCTGTCTAAATTTTAATTTTGTTCATCATGGAGTTTTGAGTATTAAGTTTTTCTTTTTGACTCCACTGAAGGGTATGCCCAAGGAGGCTTGGGCCATGACAGTGGGCCTGTTCCTGATGTTTTGAGTTACTATGGCAACAGATGCCCTTGCTGTTGAGCATGTCCCTTTCTCTTTGTGAGGGCACTGGGCTAGGGAGGATTTCAGGGCAGCCACCATTTTGCTACATGAAGTTTTTGGGAAGAGTTGACCACTGGCAGTATCTAACATCTCTCAGGATATATGTCTACCTAGGAAGACCCCACTGTCCCTGGGAATCCACTTTTGCTGTCCCACTTCTTCCCTGTCACCCCTTGCCACTTCACTGCCTGGCCAGGTTCTCTCCCAATGCCCCCAAACCCACAGTGCCTCCACTAGAATACATTAAAGTGCTGGTTCATAGAAGAGGCATGTTTTCTTGCTTTCTGGAACACTCCTTCACCCTTCACACAGCTAAATTCTTTTCTTCAGGGAGTGAAATGCCTTTCACCACTGCACAGGCTCCCTTAGGGCTCCCTTGTCTCTCCGTCTGAGAAGAACCTCTCCCGCTCTCTCTCTTGTCTGAAGTGTATTCTCCATCCTCCACAGGCTACTTCAGCTCATGACTCTCTTTTTTTTCTGTGGACCCAGACTCCACTGCAGAGGTAGAGGTGAAAGGGTATCAAACAAGCCGTCCACCGAACTCACAGGAACTGAAGGCCCTGTGTGCACACTGCCACTCCCCATCTTAGTGGAGAGCCATCTAGGGAGCTTTGTAAGCTCTACTATTCAGGTTGGGCACCATGGCATCCACTCTTACCCCCAGCTGCCTGGGAGGCTGAGGCAGGATGATTGCTTGAATCCAGGATTTAGAGACTAGCAGAAGCACCCCAGCAAGTACCTGCTTCAGAAAGCAAGTAAGCAAACAAAGACCCAGTGACAACAATGAATTGCTCCAGTCACACACAGGATCAACTAAATTAGAGTCTCTGAGGCACAGTGCCCATGGGTTAGTAGGTTATAATACTCACAAATCTCCAGCTGAAAGCGATTCCCAGCAGGTGGGTACCAAAACCAAGCTGAGGTTCTATTGAGCCTAAGCTGCCACCTACAGGCTAGAGAGGGTACTGCCTTCAGCTGCAGGAAGAAGAGAGCAGGTTGATATGTAGGTGTTGAAGCTCTGGAGTCTGGAGTTCCAGCCACCCCTAACTCTCTTGTATGATCCTGCACTGAACCCCAGACCAAACCTCTCCTCAAATGTTCCGCATCTGTAGGCCATTGTATTCACCAGGCCACAAGAGCTCAAATCTACCCTCGGCACAAAACTGCCTTCCTGGCTCTTCCAAGCCCACCAGACAGCCGCTTCCTCCTCAGAGACTGTGTCCTTTTGAGGTAAGTGCGTTCTCACGCCTGTATCCTACTCCCTCTGCATGCCAGGCTAACAGCACATCTAGAATTTCGTCTCAGGTTTCAAAAACATACAGAGTAATGTGTTTATTTAAACACATAACTTTAAAACCTTTTTAAAAATCTTTTTTTGTCCATTCTGCTTGGGGTGGGAGTGGAGCACAAAGCTACGTCTCAACAGGTTTGTGGCACTGGGAACTGACTGTGATAGGTATTTCTTAAG
Source organism: Chionomys nivalis (assembly GCF_950005125.1). Classification (NCBI taxonomy): domain Eukaryota; kingdom Metazoa; phylum Chordata; class Mammalia; order Rodentia; family Cricetidae; genus Chionomys; species Chionomys nivalis. Next base: position 48,659,914 of record NC_080092.1, read on the forward strand.
GGTGAGGCATTTTCTACGTGCCTCTATTTCTTCATCTGTAACCTGAATACTTGCAGTATCCACCCTAGGATCCAGCCACAGTGCTGATAAAAAAAGGTCCCACACAATCCTGTCTGTTAGAAACAGACGTTCACAAGGGCTGACTGAATCATCTGACGATCAGACAAGACAGAAGCATGAAATATGCTGACTTCTGTTCATTTTACTTCCATCACAGCCTGACTTGGTTCATGCAGGTGAGTAAAATTGGTCCTGAAAGCTAAATACTAAGGGCATCTGCAGCCTTTAAAACTAAGTTGCACTTTTGGAGAGTGCCAGCAGAGGGCAGCGCAGGGCCACAGATGAAAAGATGCGCTCCTGGGCCAAGCACACTGGCTAAGGAGGTTGCTTTGGTTTTAAACACCTGGGTTTTCTTGAGCCTGGAGTGCCCTGTCTGCTAGTTTGCCAGTCTGAGTTTAAATGCTTTTCTGGTTCCCATCTACAACCGGGGATCACTGTGGCATCTTCAAGGTGGGTTCTGTTCTCAGGTCCCATAACGCCTCTTCCTTGTGCTCTCTTCTCACTTGCAAGCACCGTGAATGTCAAAACACACAGCACTTCTGCTGGGTCTGCCCTGATGACCCTTCCCTTTGTCTCCACCAATGGCTCGTGCTCAGTATGGGAGATCTTGTCCCTCAGGAAATGTTCCCATGAGCCTCCTGTGCCCTGTTCTACACAACATCCTTTTGCTAGTCCAAGGCATAACCTTCAAAGGGCTTGGTTTCTCTGAGAGACTGAAGCACTGTGACATCTCCAGGTTCATAATGACCCAAGTGTTTAGCAAGGGTGAACACGACCTCACATCTCTCTTGAGAACTGTTCCCAAATCTCAAATCCACATTGCCCAGTCCGTGCTCCCTTCCTAGAGCCCTCTCCCTGCCAAGGCGACTCAAACCACAAGGCTTCCTGTAGGAGCTGTGACAAGAACCCAGCACTGTGGTGATGGCCCCAATCCAACTCTTCTGTCTTCAACCCATCCCAAGAGACAAATAAAGCAACCACAGGGACTCACTTTCCAGGCAGTCAAGATATCAAACACCCCTTCTCCCTAGCAGGCACTCAGACGATCCTGGACTTGGCAACAGCATGCCCCATTGACTTTAGGGCTGCATGGACCACCTGACCTGCAGGTTCTCATTTAAGAGCGTTTTGATTATATGTGCCCTTTCGGGAGAATAGGCGAAAGGGTTCCTGCAGGACGGTGCAGCATCAGAGACAGGGAGGTCAATAGGATCCTTGACTTGAGTGCTACAGACTATTTTAAGAAATGGCAGAGGAGGGATATGGGGAATCAAAGGATTTAATGCCAATTAAATCAGAGCGATGGCAACATCCTTGGAGGGGGATGCACTGCTAAGGTGGAACTGAGATGAGCGAATGACACAGGTACTGAAGACAGCAGGAAGAAGAGGGCATCTCTGTCTGTGTATCACCCTAGGAGAAAGAGAGAAACAGGGAAGAAATCCATGGTGGAATCACATTGGGAGCCTCAGGTTTGATGTAGTTTATGCCCTAACAGGACAAGCATGCAAAAAAAAAAAAATGCAGTATGGGGGAAGAAACTCTGGTTAAAAAAAGATGTTAGGATCACAGGATTTATTCAAGAGGTCACTTGATGGCCTGTCAACAGATCCCAGGCAATGTGATGGGGATGCAGACAGTGGCCCATCTTTCTGAGGTTGTGGTGAGCAGAGTCGCCTCAACACCAAGCAGCTAAGGCACCCAAGGCAGGCAAGGACCCCTGACCACACTGTTTAGGAACAAAAGGCCACACGGCATATGATTCCACCCATGGAGAATGTCCAGACCAGGTAGAGCTCCACAAACAAAAGTCTGATGAATGGATGACAGAAGGGGAGGGGAGGGGAGCCTGGAAAGTGCCACCTAGCAGAGAGGGCTTTGTTGGAGGGTGTTAAATTGTTCTAAATTTAAGCAGCAATCGACGGTTGCACATTTCTGTGAATACGCTAACGTTACTGAACTTTTAATAGGTGCCCGTTAAGGTATGTGAACCCCATTGGAAATGTGTAGAGAGAGGCAGGGAGGTGTGTGATAGAATTTACAAATCCCCTACTAGAAACGACTCCACAATGCACAAGGGTTATAGTCATGGGCCTGGAGATTTCATAGTGTGGGAAATTCTATTCCATTATTCTATCCATGCTGCAAAGGGAAGGTTTCTAACTCACCAACAGGAGTGAAGGAAAAGCAAAGAATTAGAGAGAAAAAGAATAAGACATCCCCTTCCCCCCATTTAGTTAGACTTAATGGTTTTTAAAGAAGGGGCTCAACAGGTCATGTGACCATGACGGGATGCTGTCTTATTTTATGGATGAAGGAACAGTCTAAAATAGCACCAAAGGCTTGAAAATGAAGCCTATCTCCTTTGTACACCAGGTCATCAACCCCACTCTCTGATTTAACCACTGTGACTAGGTTTTGGTGTTGTTTTGTTTTGTCTATTGAGACAGGGTTTCTCTATGTAGCCTTGACTGTTCTGGAACTCACTCTGTAGACCAGGTTGGCCTCAAACTCATGCAGATCTTCCTGCACCTGCCTCCTGAGTGCTGGGCTTAAAGGCATGCGTCACAACTTCTTGTAGATCCTAAAAGTAGATTCCATATAGGCATGAGGTCCTGTAAAAACTGTTTCCCTGCCTCTAGTCTATGTCCCTTCATGGATGACCTGAAGTTTTCTCAGTAACTCCTCAGTCACACCGCTGGAGGCGGAAGGACCACATTAGCTGGGGGAGAGAGAAACCAACATTACAATCAGAAAGATGCATGGTGGCTGATATCTAGGAAGATGCTGTTTCCGCACATGGTGGCTAAGTAGTGAAAAAACTATCTGGAAAACCCCTATGGTTACCCTTTCTGGTGGAAGGAGACATAACCACAGAGCTTCCATCCGCCGTGAAATACTCCATCTCACTGGTGATGGGCTGCTCCGTAGCAGCTAGGGTGCTGCCTTGAAACATGGCACCAAAATAGGAGGAGGACAGTCCAGGCGCCAAGTCCCCCTTGAAGACTCTTCTCAGAAGTATTTTTAGTTGTGGTAATTGTAGGTGGGGAGCAGAGCGCTAGAGCCCTCAAAATAGGTGGCTCTTAAACACGCAAGGTCAGCAGGTGCCACCTCCGTAAGCAAGCCTGCAAGAAGGAAGGGCTTAGCTGTGCACCGGGCAGCTCTCCAGACAAGGCCGTCTTGCAGAGTGTTCTGGGGTGACCTTCCTCAGGGGATTAACGTGCTTCTCTCCTTGTGCCATTAGCAAGCAGCAAAATATCTGACACTTGGGATACTGTGTGTTGTGGAAACGGGGAGAGTAAACACAGAGGTCTGGTGGTCGCTCCAGTGAGTGTTGGGAAGAGGAATTGGGAAGGGGAACACTTCAATGTATCTCCAGAGGTCCAGCATGTTGTCCAGTCTCCTGACACATGATCTGGGTCCGAGATGTGGAAATGGCCAATGGAACTTCAGATCTTGATAAAAATGGTCACTAACACTATCTAACTTATGTTCAACTTATGTTCTGTGCACCCTCAGGGATACGGTTTGGAATGGCCCCCAAGGCCCATGGAGTAAAGACTTGCTGTCCAGCACAGTAGCCCCTGGGAGGTAGGAGAACCTTGGAAATGTGGGACCCAGTGGGAAGATTTCTAGTCCCTGGGGGTATGCCAGCCCCTTTCTCCTCCACTAGCTTTTTTTTTTTAACATCCCAGCCACATGGTGAGTTGTCTTGCTGTGCCACGTGCTCATGCCATGGGATACCCATCAGAGGCCCAAAAGCAATGGGTCTCCCCAGTCCTAGACTAAAACCTCTAAACCGTGAACTCACATAAGCTACTTTTCTTTACTTCAGGTTGGAGGCCTCGGGTCTGAGCTAACAGAAAACCGGTGACTGCGCCACGTGACATTATGACCTCATCTGCCAGGGAAAGGAGCTCTAGGACTGAGCTTGGATCTGCTTTCTGGACCCAGATATGCTTTCTTTTTAGATGAATAGCAAATTCTGGTAACAAAAATCAATCGCTTGTGAGTCTGGTGACCACCAACGAAATTTCGGTCACTCGATTAATGCTATGCGTCCCAGTGAAACACATTCTAAAATAGCAAGGAAGAACCGTTTCATTGAGTACTTACTCTATACCAATGGCATGGGAGGAGGTGGCAAAACGTAATCTTTGCTCCCAGGAAGCTTTCAGACCAGTGATGAGGCTGACCTGACCAACAGGCAAATATCAGTCTTGTTCTGACTGCACTTGAAAAGGTCACCCCTCCACTGTCACCGAGTCTTGTTTATAGTCTCTGTGAACAGGTCAGACCATCTTCCACCTGTGAGAATCCTCAGACACCATCTAGGCCAGTGACTTTCAGTTCCACCTGCACAGCAAAACCATTAAATGAACTTCGGAAAGGGGTCAAAACCCAGAGCATGGTCCCATCCCCGAGGGCCATTTGCAGGACTGGTTGGAAGAAGAGCCCGTGCGGCAGTGTTTTGAGAATCTACATAGGTTATTGAAAGGCAAAGGCAGGGCTCGTAATGCCTGAGCCAGCTCACATTTCTACTTTCTAGGAAGGCAAAGGAAGGACCCACAGAACCAAAGGGACACCACTACAGTTAGCGCGCACAGTGGTTTCTAGCAGTCTAAGCCAAGCTATGCTCCTACATCCCCTCTTCCACGTGGAATCCTCATGGTATTCCATGCCCACATGCACCGCTCTGCATCCCTAACGTGTTTTTAAAAATGACTCTTTGCGATACCGTTCAAGCTGTGTCCTCAGCTGGGATTCGCTGATGAAACTGATGTAGGAGGAAAGTGATGCTGCGCAGTGCTAGGAAAGCGACGCCAGAGGGCACAGTTTAAATTAAACGCCACCTTTAGCTCTTTGGGTTCTTAAGGATTCCGAATTTTCAATCCATCTCTCTGCTTAATGAGACTTTTTTTTTTTTGTATAAGACAATTAATCTTGCTCTCTTTATAAACACAGTCTAAATTGACATGTGATATTCTGAAACAACAGGGGGAAAAGATATATTCCCTTGTCTCCTCAGCTCAGTCTCAGGATGAGAAAGGTCCTTGGGATCTGACCAATAAATTACCCTTAATTAGAGTTTTGAGGAAGGGTTTCCTGGCTCTCAAATTTGGGAGAAGAGATGCGAAAGGCATTGCAGGGCTGATGAGATGGCTTGGTGGGTAGAAGCCCTCGGTACACAGGCCTGACGACCTCTGTCCAATCCTCAGGGCCCCATGACGGAAGTAGAGAATAGACTCCTGAGAGCTGGCTCATCTCTGATCGTCACACATACCGTGCCATGGCATTTCTGCCGAGACTCATGCATAACCATCACACACACACAAACACACACAAACACACACATACCACACACTCACACACACCACACACACACTCACAAAAACACACACACACATACTCACACAAACACACACCACACACACACATACACAAACACACACACACACCACACACCACACACACACACACTCACACAAATGCATACACATTAAATTTAAGAAAGAAGGGATTGAAGATTTCTTTGGTGAAATGAGAGGACCTGGGATCCTTCAAACCCTCCCTTCTGGACAAAACACAAGGCTGTGCATTCCCTTCTTCATTTATACATAGAATAAAGGAATGAAGGTAAAGCTTGAAGGTAAAGTTGCTGTCATTGGGAGGAAAGCAAGGGAGAATTGTAGTTTTTATTATTGTGATTCATCTTAAAAATTTGAAGTAAGTAAAAACATTTATTAAATCTGACTGGTATGTCATGAATACTTACTAAATTGTTTATTTACCTTTCCTGTCAAGTTGTCTTTCTAGAGGAAAGCAAAGGTTTCTTTAAGGGATTGTAATTCTAGTTTCAGTGTCTGATTTGTGGACATAAATCTGTTAGATATGCAGCCCCACTGTGATGGGAAAGGCTTGCATTGTTTATATAGGGAGACAGGTTCAGAACTCGGCTTTTGTTGTATGTAACATGTACATTTAGCAGGAAGGATTCGTTAAAGAGCTGATCGAGTAAGGGCTGGTGAGAAGGCTCTGGCTCTCAAACCTGACGACTTCCACGCATGAGCTGTGGGGTACATGCCCCCCCCCACACACATCATACACACAGCCCACAAATACACATCACATGACACACACATGATACAAAACTTTTAAAGAGTTAAGTAATAGGATGGAGAGATGGCTCAGCCGTTAAGAGCATTGCCTGCTCTTCCAAAGGTCTTGAGTTCAATTCCCAGCAACCACATGGTGGCTCACGACCATCTGAAATGAGATCTGATGCCCTCTTCTGGCCTGCAGGCAGACACACAGACAGAATATTTTATTCATAATAAATAAATAAATAAATAAATAAATAAATATTTTAAAAAGAAGAGTTAAGTAATATTCAGCTAAAATATTTGCATAAGTAGAATATGTTGATTGAAAAAGTGTTTAATTTAATATAACGTCCTTGTTTTTTCAAGATATGATGCTTTGCAAAAACGTTTTTTTCTTGAATTTGCTTAAACATGTGACGACGCACACAGTCATGTGAATTCATGGGACACGTAAGCAGTGTGAGAAAGGTTGACAGCCTCCCATCTCTCATTTCAATTCCGCACCCACCCTACAAGTTAGCCAAGGCGAGCCCCTTGACTTTATCCTTTGGTCTCTTTCTCTAATATAAATAAATAAATAAATAAATAAATAAATAAATAAATAAATAATGATGCACACAGTCATGTGAATTCATGGGACAAGTAAGCAGTGTGAGAAAGGTTGACAGCCTCCCGTCTCTCATTTCAATTCCGCACCCACCCTACAAGTTAGCCAAGGTGAGCCCCTTGACTTTATCCTTTGGTCTCTTTCTCTAAAATAAATAAATAAATAAATAAATAAATAAATAAATAAATAAATAAAATATAAGAAATTAAACCTTGTTCTTGAAATTTTTCAAACCAATTAAAAATTTGTGATTAAGAATAACTTTTAAAAACAGTACCACAGTCATTTTGGAAAAATGCACCAAGGAACAAAACCAAGATAAAATAAGAACAGTTAAGTGGGCATGCATTTCTAATTCAGCTTGAGCAGACTTGGTACGTTTTAAATTCTGCATCAAAGAATTTTAGGTTAGACTCTACTTTCTAGCATGTGTGTGCATGTCTTCCCTTCAAACAGTCCAGTCCCTTTCTGTGAGTGTCTTGATGATCTCAGGGGACTCAATAATTTCAGTTGATAAATCACCAAAACTCCCCCGAGACTCACAGTGGGAACCACCCTTGTTCCCCAGGGCATAACAGGGATATAGTCAGAGACCAGGGCATTCCACTGCCTTCTCCCTGATTTCTGGATGGTCACAGCTTATCACCCCCACCTCCCACCGCCCTGTCTCCTCTGTCCTTGCCTACAGCACCTCCCTTGCCTGACTTCGTCTCTGCCTCCAACTGGCAGAAGAACTGTCCGTGTCACTCACTTCGTGGGTAACGGGAGCTCCTCAGCTGTTCGGGTCTTGGTTTGGAAGGACATCTCAGTGTTGTCCTGGCTCCTACACCAGCCAGCCTCCCAGAGGGCTTCACCTGTCAAAGTTGGGGGTTGACTTCTGTTTTCTCATGAGAACTCTGTAGGAGAACTCAAAATAAAATAAATCATTATAAGCGCTAGAAAAAGGCTTAACAGAACAATTCCAGTTCTCTCTTGAGATTCCTATTTCAGAACCATACTTTCCCTTAAATCTGTGGGTTGGGGGGGCTCACCATGTGGTCCTGGAAAGTGTGCAGGGGAAAAGCCACACAAGAAAGAGCCAAAGGAAGGGTTATCGCTCTGGGATGAACAAAGTTCAGAGCCGGTGGCAGGATGGGAGCTGCCCATCTATGGAGAAGGGACATTTTAGTCAAGAATTGCCATGAACTTCCACAGAGCTTCAGAGACAGGAGTGGGGTTTGCCTGGGTGAATAATTGGTCCTTTCTCTCCTCTCTCCTTCATGTCTCTTTCTTTTGTGATTCTCCCCAATCTTAAATACCCTTTTATATTTGGTTATTTGGAACCAACTTAGCATCATAATCTTTACCCAGGCTGTGCCTGTGCTCCCTGGAGGACACTGACTGGTGGAACAAGCCAACAACTTCCATGGAGTATACACAGCTGACAGTGAACCCAGCGACAAAGCAGAGGCTTAGGGTACAGGATGGCTGTGGCAAATGATATTGGGGACGAATATTCGTGAGGAAGAATGGGTATGGGAGGGCATGTTAGTTTTGCTGTAAGCTAAAAACTGTCCTTAAAAGGTGCATTTAAACTTAAAACCATGTCAAACACTCCCATGAGGGAAAATTATCTACTCTGCCAGTTTATACAATACTGGCCTTAAACGAAAACAACAAGGAGAAAGAGACGAGGACTTTGAAGATTGTCCCCAGGGTCTAATACCAGCAAGCACCTAGTGATCTTGTAAGGGGACAAGGAGCCTTGGACAGGCCACATTCCTGTGCCTGGTGCCAAGGTCCTTTGGCATTATCATCTTACACAGGGAGACGCAAGAATGGTCTTATAATCCAAGGCCTGGGCTCCCCTTCCTTGATCCCTGTGGGGTAAGAAATCCGAGGACAGAACGAGCCTGCCAGGCATGGCCTCTTGACTCTGAATCTGGCTGAGAGACGAGACCCGAGCTACAGATCCTGCTGGGGGATATTCTCGGAAATGCTGTCAGGTCAAGCCACCTCAGTTGATCTGCCTGACCCTGGATTTCTCTGTTGACCCTGATCTAGGAAACTCTATTATCAATCACGCTATTCAGTAGACACTATTCTTCCTGGCTTATTATTCCAAACCCATTCCACATCTTCTGAGTACTCCCATGTGCCACGTAGTACCCAGTCTCTCACACACGGTCTCCCATTCCCCTCTTCAGACTTAGGAAGTAGGTGCTTGCCTCCTGCATTATGAATTAAGAGCTTTTAAAGGAAGGAAACAATTTGTTAAAGTCACAAACACATGAGGTTTGGAGGCTCTGAAAAACCCTCCAACCAGATATACACCAAAGTCCATGCCTGCCTCCTGATGCTGTCCTTCCCGGCTCAGGCTGTGGCTGATGGCAGGATGAGCAGGAGGGCACTGAGGTTGTTTGAGGACTGCATCTGCTTCGTCGCACCCCAAGATGGGTTAGTTAAAAGATTTTTGTCCCCTATCTCTCCTGGTCTTTCTAGCGCATCCCATGTTCCTTCTTCCCATGCTCTACTCAATGGTGACCCTGGAAAGCTGACTCTCCTCCAGACTCATGAGGTTTTCTTGGACCATGTGGTAAACATGGCTTTTGTGTTCCACCTGCTGGGATGACTCCCACTTCATTCTTCCAGAAAGACCTCTCTTTTAGGAATAAATTGCAGAAGCAGGAGAGATGGCTTGGCAGTTAAGGGCACTTGCTGCTCTTGCAGAAGACCAGAATTCATTTTTCAGTGCCTATGTCAGGCGGCTCACAACCAACAGTTACTCTAGCTTCAGAGGATGCTATGCCTTCTTCTGGCTTCTGTGGCCACTTACATACAGGTGTGTATACACATGTGCCCACATGCATCAATAAAAATTAATCTTTTAAAAAACAAACAAAAATTTTGTAATCATCTCTATCTAAGGGAAGCCTTTTCTGACTTCTCACGACTGTGATTGTGCCACCCGTGAGAGCCTCAAGCTTTGCCCCTTCCATGTTGGTGCTCCTCACTGAAGGTTCTTAGCCTTCAGTCGGCTCTGTAGAAGCCTAGCTGCTCACTTTTGCCTGGTCCCCTCCCCTTTATAGTAGGTAATAGCCTCAAGGTTCTAAGTGCATGTCGGGTGCTCAAAACACCTGTTGTATAGATTGAACTCAGGTTGAAAAGTAGAATTAGGATTTTGGAGATGATTAACAGAAATTTAGTCTACACTTGCCGACTCCACGGCTCATGGGTTATTGAACAGAAAACACACTAGTCAAGTCAAAATGAAAAGACAAATTGAGGTCAGACTCAGGGTGGGTCCATTGGCAAGTCCTCCACCTTATGTGAAACTTTCAAATTGTGAATTCTGTTTTCATGAGAAGCGGTTCAGGGGAAGTATGTCACAACACTGGGTTTGGTGACACATAAGACTACCAGGGGAAGACATTTATGCAAGGAGATGGAAGGGGACCTTTTGACTTCCAAGAGTCAAACTCAACTCTCTATGAGAACCTAAAATGGAGAAAAAGTCATTTTTTCAATAAAGAAGTAGAAACCAACTAGCAACTCATGCCGCTCCAGATAACTGGCAGATAAATAGCCCTTCTGGATGTGCCCCATGTGCTAAAAAGGGCCTTTCCAGTTAGTCGTAAACCAATTCCACCCAGCTATACCAAGCCAATGATAAGACTAATGCTTCAGGCTGATTGGTTAAAATAAGAAGGTTGTGGGACTGGAGAGATGGCTCAGTGGTTGAGAGTACTACTGGTTGCCTTTCCAGAGGACCTGGGTTCAATTCCCAGCACCTACAAGGCAGCTCACAATCATCTGTAATTCCTGTTCCAGGGGGATCTGATATCCTCACACGGACATGCATGCTAGTGCACATAAAGTGAAATAAATAGATTTAAAAAATTTGCAATTCTAAAATTACAGGGTTGTGCTGGCAAATATTACCATGCAAAGATCAAGTAGAGTTATGAGTTTAGGCTGGCGAAGGGGCAGGGAGTTACTCACGGGAACCCATTCACTCATTCTTCAGTATTAGTGTCTAATATGTGCCCCCCCCACTGTGCTAGTCACGAGAAGTCGACAGACACACCTCACGGGTCTTCTGACTAAGCAGCTGATCGCCTAGCTATGGATTCGGTGTTGCAGGACCGAGGGACATCTTTTAGAAAAGTTTTTGCTCGCTGAGAAACTCACGGTCACCCACATGCTAAGCTCCTACTCACAGGCTAAGCTTCTACCTTGCATTCGCCTGATGTTTTCTCCACTGGTATCTTCTACGGTACAGATTGCAGCTCAGTTCTTTTCTCATCAGAGACTTTTCTCAGCATCCCACAGGGTCACTCTTCTCCTTTGTTGCCCATCACATCTCTTTGCTTCATTCTCTTCACTTCTTGGAGGTCTTGCCTTTATTTGCGTACTCGGTTATCCCATCTCTCACAATTATAAACCTACGGGAAAACAACAGTTGGGCTTTTCATTTTCAGAATTTGGAATGCGACGCCTGGATTATAGTCAATATTCCCACGGATTTGTGGAGGGAAGGTACGATTCAGCTTTTGTGCGAGTGAGAGAGACAAGGCCCTGAGTTTGCTACTCCGAACTGCTAAAACAGTTCAAAGGCACTAAGAGCCAATGACGGGCATGAGCTGTGACTGCTTTATGGGAGAACCTGTAAAAACAAAATATTAAGCTGGAGCACAGTGAACCAAAATGCTGACCATGCCGAGTCAGGCCAGAGGGCATGGATAAAGATGCAGAAGCAGAAAACAGTTTGTCCAGGGAGATGGGCACCTGACTGGCCGGGAGCAAGAGTTTACAAAGGTAGATAGTGAGAGATGAGCCTGCAAAGGCCAGATAGCCCAGCTCAGGATAGGATCGCAATGCTAGCCACAGAAAGTATTCTCAAAGATGCAAAAGATGGAAAACTCAGCCAACTGAATAGCCATCGAACACAATTCATCATGTTTCAGGCCAGGGATATAAGTTTAGTGGCAGAGGGCTTGCCTAGCATGCACGAGATCCAAGGTTCGAACCCCAACGCAGAAAAAGAAATCATTTTGTTCTAAAAGGAATGAACCTCTGAAATTCTTAGGCAACACTATATAATATCCAGACTTCTCTTTTCTGAGTTAAATTTTTCAAATGTATTTTAATTATGTGTATTGGGAGCCATGAAGGCACCGGGGAGAAGAGCTCTTCCCTGGGGACCCTATATAGAGGGCACTCACGGCATAGGCAGGCACAGTGCACTTCACCAGATATAGTACAGACCGTGTGTGAACTGGCAGTGCTGGGACTTAATAAAAAAGTGTGTTACGGAGGAGGTCTGTTCTTAGAAAGACCGACTTCGCCTTTAAAACACTTTAAAGCAAACCCAAAGGGGGTGAAAACAAGCCTCCATCTTGCAAGCATTTTGGGAAAGTGCAAGGAATATTGATTGGTATTTTAGGAGAGGAAGTAGGCTCTTTTATGTCTCTTGCTTCTTTAAAAATGTATAAGCAAAGTCTCTAAACAACCATCCGCGTTAATGGCAAGGTGGAAACCAGGGCGGCTCTGTGTGAAGGAGGGTGACATTGCAGAACTTTTAAAAGGACCTGACGGAGTCTAAAAGCAGACATGAAACACTGGAAGCTTCCTCGGTACAGCTCAGCTTCTGTTTGTGGCTCCACAGCACATTTGCTACATCCACTCACTCCTCAAGGATCAGCTGCTCCTTTCCAAGTATTAAGATGTCAGCGAAAATCTACCTTCTGGGGAAACTCAATCTGGGGAAAAGAGCGGCTGACGCTTCATAAAAATAGCTCTCAGGCGTTCTAATTCCTCTGGTGGAAACAGGGTGAAAGAACAGAGCTGTGTGTGATGATCCCCAGGACCACGGGCTCAGATGCCCCCGACCTGGGGTCAGGAAGTCAGAGGGGGCCACGGCTGCGCTTCCGGGAACTCTTGAAATTCCCAGAAATTGAACAACAACAACAATTAAAAAAACCAAAAATAAACAAAAACTCAGGCCTTTACAGAGTTTTTAGGGAAAACCTTTCATCAGAATTTTAGATGTTCATCCCCCTCATTCCAAAATTAAGAACCATCACCTTAGTGAATAATGTCCACAGACTTTTTTTTCATTCTTAAAAATGATTTTTCACTGGTCAAGAAATTCTTAGGTACATATCATGGACGGGCATGTGTGTGTGTGTACGTGCGCGCGCGCGCGCGCACACACACACACACACACAGTCTTATGATGCTGCCCTGGTTGATCTGGAGCTCAATAGGTAGGCCAGACTGTTTTGAACTCACAGAGATCTGCCTGCATCTGCCTCTCAAGTGCTGAGATTAAAGGCATGGACTGTCACTTCTGGACCTTAAATGCAGAGTTTTAAGAAACCTCAGAATTAGCCAGGCGGTGGTGGCACACGCCTTTAATCCCAGCACTTGGGAGGCAGAGGCAGGCGGATCTCTGTGAGTTCGAGACCAGCCTGGTCTACAAGAGCTAGTTCCAGGACAGGCTCCAAAACCACAAAGAAACCCTGTCTCAAAAAACCAAAAAAAAAAAAAAAAAAGAAACCTCAGAATTATACACAGATGAGGCTCATTGCCCATCCTTCCATATTAGAGCTGTTCTTGCTCTTCTTGTCTTTACTCACATTCTCATAATTATACTCATATACAGAAACTACAGAGATTTAGGTATGTGCCATTAAATTTCCATGGTGCTGCGCATGTGTCTGCAACATGCAGTTGTACCCCACACAGTCTCGAGGCTACTTCCACAGTGCACATAAGATCTGCTCATCTCTTCACAGGCTGCGCATTACCCCTAGGCAGGCTGTGTTCAGTGTACATAGCCTCACCTCGACGGATGAACACTCAGTTGTTTCCAGTTTTCCTCCACCCAAGCAGCGACAGGAGATGACCATAATCACATAGGTCTCTGTGTGTGTTTCCCTAGCTAAGAGGGCTTGCTTGATCACGTGATATATATTGCATTTTTTAAAAATCAAAATTAAAATATAATTACTCCATTTTTCTCCTTCCCTGCCAACCCCTTCCATGTTCTCTCTCTCTCTCTCTCTCTCTCTCTCTCTCTCTCTCTCTCTCTCTCTCTTAAATTCACGGTCTCTGGCCTCTTTATTTACATATATAACGTATTTTTTATTTTTTATAACTAAATGTTTTCCATGCAATATATTTTGCTCATGTCTTTCCCCCTCTAAACTCCTTCTAGATCCTTCTCACCTCCCTACTCATGTAACTTTATGTTCTTTCTTTTTCTTTCAAAAAAAGAAAACCACAAAAGACAAAAAAAAACCCAAAACAATAAAAACAAATTAATACAAAAAAAAAGCCAAAACAAAACAAAAAATGCTTACAGAAAAACCATGGAGTTTGTTTCATGTTGGCCAACACTCCTGGGCATGGACCCTGCTGTGGAGTGAGGTTGATATACCCAGTGACATTTTATTGGAGATAACCGATTTTCTTTTTGCTAGGGTATCCATTGTAAATAGCTTCTTGGTTAAGGGTAGAACCCTGTGTCCACTTCCTCCTCTCGGTGTTGAGGCCCCACCTGGCTCGAACCTGTGCATGTCTTGTGTGTGCCACAATCTTCATGATTTCATATGTGCATCAGTCCTGATCTGCTCTAGGGATTTGGAAATACGTTATTAGGAGTCATTTTATTGCCATGTTCCTTTAGCAGAATAATAGTTGGTTTTCCCCTAGGCCAATGACCTCTCTAGTCTCAGGTTATTGGTCACTTTAAGGGTGCCAATTATGGGTTCAGTCTAGTGGAGTGGGCTTTAAATCCAATCAAAGAGTGATTGGTTACTTGCATAGCATTGGAGTCACGATTGATTGCACCAGTGCATCTTGCAGTTAGATGGCTGCTGTAGGTCACAGGGTTTATGACTGAGGGACAATGATGACTATCCTTCTCTTCTAGTAGTGTGCAAAGAACTTTCTAGCACCGTGAATGCTAGCCTGTAGGGGAGAAGCTTCTAGTTAGGCACCAGCTCAACTTCTCTATGCTCCGTGGCATAAGTAAGCACTGTCTTCAGCAGTCCGGCCTTATCATCAGGTCCTGGAGAAAAAGCAGTAGCCTTGCGAATGACCTTTGACGCTGGGGGATTCAATGAGCCCTTTGGCTAATGACTCAACAAGATGTAACCCTTTCCTGGCTCTGGAGGTTTCACTTGGTAGCATAAAATGTCCAGTTGGGACATTCATTGTCTCTCCTACTATTTGGTGATTCTATTTAGATTTTATATCTGTATATATTTTAGGACACTTCTATAGTTGCTTTCAATATGTTTTTCAAAATGGCTTTAGTGTTAGTTGTCTCTCTCCATATTCTCTCCTTTACCCTCCTTTCCAATCTCCCTATTTAACCCCCTTCCCTGGTCTCTATTTAATCTCTCCATAATACTATATCCCATTTCCCTTTCCTTGGGAGATATTGTCTTTTCCCATGATCCCTTACTGGGTATTTAACCTCTGAGGTTATAAGATGCTTTGTAGAAGTCCTCTCAAAACACTTCCTCACATTTTGCCTAGAAACACAGTCATCTGAGCTTATATCCAAGATGGAAAAACAGGAAGGAAGGAAAGAAGGAAGGGAGGGAGGGAGGAAGGAAAAAGGGGAAAAAGAAGAAGGTAGCAAGAAAGGTTCAGATTTGTCTAAAATTTTTATGCCATGTTCTATCTAAGCAACCCAATGTGACAGATATTCCGACTTGGGTTCTTAGCTTGATTCTACAGCTGCAGAATGCTTGGCCTTAGTGAACCAGGCTTCTATTTGTTCTTCTGTGAAATGAACTTTACTATCACTGTCTGACAGGTGTGCTTGCATACCTGTGTGTGTACATGTATATGTACATATGTGTGTGTGTGATATACATTAAGTGCTACAAGTCTAGTAGGACTAGTGAATTTACCCTCAGTCCTGAGATCCCTCCCACTCTGTGACTTGTTGGCAGCTCCTCCGGGCTCCACTGATGGACTGATTCTTCTTTCATTCATCCTGTAGGACAGCAAAGTCTTCCCCAGGCCTCTCAATCAAGTCTTCATATGCTCTTAAAAATTAAACTTCTCAAGCTGCTTTCACACCACTGGACAAGAATTTGCTTAGAAATGCTACCATAAAATAAAAAAGTCTTTTATAGAAAGCAATAAAGGATAATCAATAATCTATTGGTATTACCAGTGTCAGCCATGAGAGTGTTAGTGTTCAAGGACAGATTCCAATACTTTCCTCGAGAATGAGTGAGAAGAGACATGAAATACAAATGCAACCAACAAAAGCAGATGCTCCAAAGGTGAGTGATGGGGAACACTACAGTGTCCACTAATAAAGGGAGCTCTCTGAGTTGGAGAGTCAGGGAAATCTTTAAAGGAAAAAAAGACTGTTGCTAGGCAAAGGGGAGACAGTGCTTATGGCAAGAAACATGGGGTTGGTAAGAGTAAAGTGACAGAAGGCTCAGTGCTCTGTGGAGCTCTCTGGTGAACGTGTGACAACTGAGAAGAGCAGCGAAGGCCAGGGTGGGTGCACACGGTGCCACCCGATACGCTGGGGTTTGCTAGCAGCGGTTGCTTTCTGACCTCGGGACTGAACAGAAGCATACTTTACACTTTCCATTTTAGTAGTGTTTTGGGGCTATTAATTTAGTGTTTTCATGGGTAAAGTTGTATGGTACAAAGCTATTAAAAGGTTCCCTCTTATCCCTAGCCCAGTCTTGCCCTTTGTGTTATCAGCCTTTTGTGAATATTCCAGGGGCCTCTCCCACATAAGGACAATCCATTCGTGCCAATTGCTCGCCATAGTCATGCTCTGTAAAATCACTACCAGTGTTGAATCAGCAAATGCTGAACCACAGCTCTAAGGCAAATGCAGGGTTTGGTTCCCACAAGCTTCAGGTCATGGAACCACTGCTGACTAAGAGAGGACAGGTGTGTCCTCTCAAGTAACTTAGGGAGGAGAGAGGGTTGTTGGTGTTGTGTGGCAAGTGGTGGGACTTGTTGGATCCAGGTGGGTCTTGGGCTGATGGCAGAAAAAGACAGAGAGAGAGAGAGAGAGAGAGAGAGAGAGAGAGAGAGAGAGAGAGAGAGAGAGAACACCAGTGTCAGGTAGGTAGGAGAACAACAAACATCAATGAAACAAACTGAGGCCCATGGTAGAGTGAGGGGATGGGATGAGGACGGCAACTAATCAAGGAACACCTAAGAAGTTTTAAAATGTAGGGTTTCTCAATTTCTCAAAATAAGGTGAAGGCTAGACAGTAGCAGAATTGTCAGAACAGGAATATTCAGGATTTCCAGAGTCATGGCCCTTGTTTTAAGAAAGGTAACATTCTCAGGGGCTGTTTTAGGAGCTGATTGTTAAAAAGTCTCCCACCTACTCATTACAGGAACTTCATAGTGACATTTCTGTTCAGGTACCTCCTGTCCTCTGTCCCATCAGCTACATGGAGTGGATGATGTTTGGGTTGAAAGTGGAATCTCAGCCTTTAAGGATTTGAGAGCAATGATTGGGTTCATTCCTATCCCATCCCTGTTTCTCCATACAGTGTTTTGTTTCACCCCTCTCCACTAAAACAAACCTGGGAATAGGCTCTCTGACTCTATTTCCCAAGAAGGACCATAAAGAGTCTAGGGCTGTGTTCAAGGGTGACACTGAGTGTCACTGGTCTTGTAAAGCCCTGAAATCATCACTTCCTCTTTGAGAGCCTGCTTGTGGTTGTGCTTTCTAGGTTGTCTTAGACGGAGGCAGTAGTGACTCCTATCTCCTTCCTATTCTCCATAAGAAACGTGTGTATGAAGTGGTCATATATGTCAGAGAGAGCATTGAACACTTATGGACATCCACGATGTATCAAATGCCAAGTTTGTGTGCTGAGCGACTTATTCCTCCACATTCAACATTCTGGAATATCTTGTGGCCATGACCTTAGCAGGGATGTTGAGGAACAAAGGTTAACCTGAAATAATCTGCCCTCTCATAAGGCAGTGATTCTTAGTCAGGATATAGTTCCCTTCCCCATCTGACATTGACAGTGTCCGGAGATGTTTGTGGTTGTCACACCTCAGGTGAGTAGGCTCCTACTGGCTAGAAAGGCCGGAGCCACCTCTAAATGTTCTACAAGGCAGGTTTACCCCCCAACAGAATTTGTACATCAGCGGTTCAGAGGACAAGAGCCGGGGACTAGGTGTCTCTACTGTAGAATCTTGCTTAAAATGCAGTTAAAAAAATGTTGAAATGTATCTCAGTTGTTACCGCCTGTCAATCTGCTGGCAGCTCATCCTTGAGATGTCATGATTTACAGTGCAGGGCTTGGCATGGACAGTAATCAGATATCCATACATGGGAGTTCATTTTAGAGATTCATGCCTCCTGTTCCACTGTGTAGCCTTTCATTTTTCAGGCTTACACTGCTGACTCAATATATTTTCTTATTTTATAACTGTGTCTTCAAAGCTGTCCTTGACATTGACACTGAATGGAAGCCAACATGAACTCTTTTAATGTGTTCTGTAAGTTCAGGGGCTGTTGCTCTCTGCTCCACCCCTGCAGGAAGTGAGGTGAGACTGGTCCGCATGCACACGGGTGTTTACGGAAATAGCTGCAAGCATGAACAGAGGAAGCAAATACAGCAGGGCTGGTCACTTCCGTCAGCGGATGCACTGGTTATTGTCTATAGGAAACGGGCAGGCGTGATGGTGATGCATGCCTGGCAGCCCAGAGCTTGAGAGGCTGAGGCAGGAGGATCATGAGTGGAAGGCCAGCCTTGACCACAGAGTAAGAGTCTGTCTACAAAAGAAAGGAGGAAAGGAAGGGAAGACAAGGGGAAAAAAAAACATAACAGTAATTATGTATTGAGATATAAAAATTCCAGAAATGGATTTTTCTTCTATTTTTTTCTTTTATTTCCTTAGAAGATTAAGGAATTTTTCAACTGACTTTTTCTCTATTAAGTGTGCATTAAGACCAACAGGCTGGGGTGCAGGTTTTACTGTGACTCCAGTCCACCCAGGTTTCTTGTTAAATACAGATGCTGATCCAGAGTGGGGAAGAAGGACCACGGTCCCTAAGAAGCTGACGTTGCCCGCTAGAGGACCGCCATTGAGCACAGTAGACTTTAGAAGTCTCTCTAAGTAGTACCTGGGGAGAACTTGTTGCTATTTAAAATCTATAGGGTCACAATGACTTAATACCTAGAGGTTAGAGATTGCCTCCACTCCTGGAATGCAATGGGAGAGAAGTCACAGGTGTTTTTGCTTGTTTGGAGTTGCTTTGTTTTGTTTTTAGGAAATTGGCCAAAGGAAACATTTAGATCAGTGGGAAAGGACTAAAGAGTGGCCGTAGATGATCTTCGTTAGGATTTCTATTGCTGTGATAAAATGCCATGACCAGAAACAGCTCAGGGAGAGAAGGGCTTATTTCATTTGCAGATTGTGCTCCATGATCTTCATGACTCAGGGGAGTCAGGGCTAAGTGGTTCAAGCCAATGCTAACAGTTGCAAGTCCTCGAATGTTAGGTGATATGATGAAAGGGCGATACTTTGGAAAACTTCATCCCCCACAAACCACAGTGTTAGACATGAGGAGCCTCAGGTGATGGAGGCATGTCCTGTGAAATACAACAAGGAGAAACTCTCAAAAACGAGGAGGTCCACCAAAGCAAAAGACATCTGAGAGACTGCCACCGCCAAGAGGAGCCTGCAGACACCGAATAACTGAATACAGCATGGCATCCTAGAACAGAGAAGGAGAATTAGGCAAAAGTTAATGAACTTTAAACTCAAGGACTAGCAGGCATGAGCTATGGACTTCACTAGTAAACATGAACCATTTATTAATAAATATGGTATTTCCAATAAGAAATGTATAATCCTAATTGCTTATCAGCCTTTTGACTAAGATCAAGTGTAAAAAAATAGCATAGAAATATGGTCTTGATAATGGGGAAGTGATTATGCCCTTTTACATGAATCTAAAGCTTTTGAGGAATATAGTCTTTAATAATAAAATAATAAAAATGGTGTTAAATTTGAAAGCCTTAAGAAGCCAAACAAAATGGAGCTATATGAGAAACTGTCTTATGGTGCTTTGAGCCCTGCCTGTATGGAGGAGTCCAAATTTTAAAGTGGAGACTTCCTTCTTTTAGTCTGTTGAGAAGATGTGAATGGCAGCAGAGTTTGGCTAACATTAGGCCACGACGCACTAATCGCCTCCAATCCGTTCCCTCTCAGAAGTCAGTAGACAGCATCAATAGTGTGATCCCTGCAGCCCTTTGACTGTCAATCAGAAGTTGCACGCCCATCAGTTTTTAAGTGGGACTATGTCAGAGCTGTTCGTCATTTGGCCGCTGTGACGGACCTGCCAAGACTTGGCATGTGGACAGCGACAGAGGTGCTGAAGGAGTGTTCTGGGAGCCCAGCTCCCACATCTCAGCAAGTTTGCTGATGACGTCAGGTTTCCAGGTTTTCGGCAGCTTCTGTGAAACAAATCCTTAAATGATCTCGGGCGCAGGCAAGGAAAAGCAAGCAGCAGGCATGCTTCCTCTCTTTAACCAACAGATGCAGCTATGTTTATTAGACTTTATAATTCCTTCTATAAAGGATGTGGGGATGGAAGGCTATCAATTGCTAAAGAGTGTAACCTGCCCGGTTTTTTTCTATCAATGTACAGGATGGAAAATAAGATAAGCACGAGATGAAAGAGAGAAAGTAACCCACAGGGATGAAAGTGTACCTTCCAACATACTGAAACACGGGTGGGACTAGTGTTTAATCCTTTCCTTCTCATCGAGGGACTCAAAAGGAAACCACTTCTAAATGACGCTTTTCAAAGTGTCGGCTCACCCTCCTGAAATGAAAGGTATAATCCTCTCCTGATTCTTGCAGACATGGATCATCCAGAATGATTTCATCTCATTTAAGGAGTGGACTTTGCTGAGCTAAAGAGTTTATGCTCAAACTAGCAAGGAATCAGAGGAAAGAGATTTCTAATGAGGCAGCTGGCAGTTCTCCCATATTCACGCCTTAAGCACAGCCACAAGGGCCTGCATATCTGAGTGGCGTTTATGGAAAGCGGTGGCAGTGAATAGCCTAGCAGGAGCCTGTGGGGCTACTCTCCCCTCTTCACTCACCGTCACTCCAGGGGTGATGCTGGCCTCTGAGGCTAAGCGGCTCATAGTGCAAGGCATCCCCTCTTCGAGGACACGGAGGCTTCGGATATTTATGTTTCTCGCCGTTGTAACTGGGAAAGTCCAAAGATCCAGTTATGAAATGTCTTGGGAAACACAGTGTCCTTGGGGGGATTTAGGGCAGGTATCTTTAAGTGCATTTTCAATATCCACTCTTTATTCCTTTAAATATGTTGGGGGTTTTCACAGTGAATCTGAATCTCCCAGCAATGGAAGTAACAATGCTTTCCTATTTCAAACACCATCATAATGAATGCGTGTGTGTGTGTGTGTGTGTGTGTGTGTGTGTATTGTACACCTGTGGTAACTATCGGGCATACCTATGCAAAGTGACTAAATTCAACTTCTAAAAGCAGATCTGCTCCCCCAAATGATTTGTGCATTTTCCATGTTGGTAGACACTCTGGAGTAGTCAACAGATGTGGCCTTGGTTTTTGTCTCCACCAACACCACGTGAGAATCCCCTGCCATTGGTGTTTTTAAAAGTCCAGACACATGGGCCACAGAGGACAGATCTACCCCACACCTGGAAGGTCTCCCCCAACCCCCTCAGCAGCTGAAAAGCCTATTTCTGAGGCAGCAGCCACTCTGTTTAGTTCAAGGTCGCTATGCGGCAAATGTGTCCCCAGCTCAAGTTTACAAGTTCCAGATGAAGGTGGTTTGTCTTTCAACACAAACCATCTTTCACCAGGCTGCCCTCGAGCCTCCCAGGACAACGCTTAGCACTCTGTACTTAGGATGTGCCCACCCAAGTCGGGGGTAGGGACATTAGAAAGTGCAGGAGTAAAGAGAGTAAAGACATTTTCCTCTTGGTATTAGCAGATACCTGTCGATTAGGCTGACTCGCTTCTCTTTTATATGAACCAGGGTAACGCTGGGACAGTGTCCTTTTAGCTGCACTATTTTAAGCTCTTGGCTAAGACCTTCAGGTTTTAATGAATTTATTGGTAAAGAAGAAATAGGTTTATTTCTATCAAAACAATCATTTAATAGAATCATCACTAATTAAAAATACAATATGCAACACCAACATTCTTATGTGTTATTTCTGGGACACTTGACACAAGAGGATATTTCTTGAAATTGATCAAACATATGGACTCACTTTGGTGTTAGGCAGGGTTCTCCCTTCAGTTCTCAGACTCAGACTTAAGTGGATGAGGCAAGTGCCTTAATGTTCCTTGGGCAGAGTGACCTTTCTATTCACAAGTCAGGAACCGAGCTCTTGGATGCTCTGTGACTCAGTGAACTGATAGAAGATGCTCAGTATCCAGCCACCTCTTTCAGTTCCCATGGCAGCTATTTGATGGTCAAAATTCTACAGGCAAGACGAGGGCAGGTGGGTCCACTGGCAGCTACTTGCTTTGCCCCCTTCCCCCTTTCTGTCCACCTGCTTCCCTGGACCTCAGCACTCTTTCCATCCATTCACTGCATCCCAGGCTTCCTACCCCCAAAGACCACCTCTCATCAGACTCCCTCTCTGCTGACTTCCCAGCCCAGCCACCGGCATCCTCCCTCCTAAAGCCTGCACTGTTCTCCCTGCCCACTGGCCTCCTCCCTCTTACTCCTTCAGCCTTAACTCCTCCTCCAACCTTTACTCCAATCACCAGTCACCCTCACACTTTTCCACTAAGAGAAGCACATTTGCAACTTTCCCTGGCCTCCACCTGTCGGTAACCTCCAACGCGGAGCTTCCAGATCTCTGTGTCTCCCCAGTGCAGACTAACGATGTAATTTGACCATTGCTGTAGCCACAGGCTTTCCCTATTGAAAGACTTCATCTCCAACAATCCTTTTGGGCAGAGAGAAACAAAGGGTCAAAGGCCATCTGTAGCATTTCAGCTATCCAGAATAAAAATTGAAATGAAGACAAACATAACAGATCCAAGGTAGGGGTACAGAGCAGCTGCCTAGCAGGTGTAAGTAAGGTCTTGGATTTAGACTTCAATGCTGCAGGGAAAAAAGCAATAATTTAAAGTATTGAGTTTATATCCTATATAGGAAGGAAAGGGTATAATCAAACCATCTTTAACATAAAAAAAAAACCTTCATTTGAAGGCTTGAGATAAAGTTTAGTGGGAAAGTGCTTACCTAGCAGGTACAAGGCCCTGAATTTGAGTCTTTGTACAATAAGAAAAAAGAGAAATACCAATTTTTAAGAATCAAAAGCAAGACCATCTCTGTATTTAAACTGTTTCCTTGTGTAAGTTTTTTTCTATGAAAATTTAAAAGTGTAAGCTGTCATCGCTGCTGGCACAATCATTTCTTGGGGAATGTAGACACCATTCATGATGAAGAGGTTGCAAAGAGAAAGTTCCTTATTTACAACCGCTACAACCCAGTTAAGAAAAGGAGGTTTCTCAAGGCAATTCAAAGCAGAATGGCTGACAGCTGGAGGATAGCTTAGTCAGTAGAGCATTCGTTGACTTAGCACGCAGGGAGTCCTGGATTCAATTCCCAGCACCCCATAAACTGGGTGTGGCAGTCCACACCTGTAATCCCAGCGCTTGGGTGGTTAGAAGCAGGAGGATCAGAAGTTCCAGGCTCTCCTCCGCTACCTAGAGAATCAAAGGATAGCCTAGACTACATGAGACCTTGTCTCCACAACACAAACAGCAAGCCCCACAGGACTACTATTTGAATTCGCAGTCTCATTTCTAAGCATTGATTAAAGAGAATTGAAGTCAGGATCTTGAAGGGGCATTTGCATTCACCCGGTTTCACCGCAGCACTGTTCACAACAGCCAAGATGTGAACATGTGTGCATACAAACACACACACGCACACAAGCATCCTTCAGCACTAGCCAGAAGGTAGTCTGCCATGTGTGAAGGGTGAAGTGAGCTGGTTGCAAAAGGACACACAGTGCGCAATCTTACTTATATGTCAAAGCCATAGTGACACAGATAAGAAGGGCTGGAGTCACATGACAAGTAGACTTTAGGAGTGTGCTCTATTGCATTATATATCTGCAGTTTATGATGATGCACTGTGCAGTCAAATGTAGCTCTTATATGTTCTCGCCACATTCAAAGCCCACGGAAGTTGACCTCCAGCAGACTTCGTTGGCTGCTGGTGACACCCAAGAAAAGAGACACTGGTGTTTGCTATTTCTCATAAACACGTGGTGTAGAGAACATGGTCACTGATGGGGACACACGCTTGACCCCAGGAGACAACGCATGGTCACAGGTAGCAGGAAATGGAACAGGAAATGCTGGATCACCCGGAAGCCGTCAAGCCAATGGTAATCACTTTGGTAGTCGTTTCTCCCAGCAGAGGTTGGGAATAAGTCAGGGGTGCTGCAAGAGTGCCCCTCCTCCCTCAGGATGGACCCCTTGCGTCTTACGTAATAAGCAACACCAGCAGGAGCAACCACCATCACCATCTGTCAATCTCCCATCCTTTTGCCCTGCTACCCCTTCCCAGCCCTGTGCTCACTTACTCCCGTCTCCAGCTACTTCTTCCCTGATCCAGAAGAAAACAAAACAAAAACTGGAAAACCGTAGTTCCCCAATCATGTTTAAAAGTACACTTGCTATTCCCAGGGTGGCATGCCTCACTCTCAGTTCAAAGCCTGCTTCTATAAGCACGCATACCCTGTTTGAATCTATGTACATATATATGTAGGTAGATATTAGATCTACATTGCTGTGTAAATATAATTAGAATAGTGAACCAAGTCTATCAATGTGCTATAAAACATAGAGGACCTGGCACTATTAGAATAAATGAAGTTAAAATAAAAAAGAACAAACCCACTTCTTCTATGATGATCACCTTTACAGGGCAAACCCCCTAGGAAGCTGTTAACGGACAAGCACTGGCCAGGGTGTGTGCTTAGGATCCTGAATCAAATTACTGAGGGACGGCCCCACTTATTTGCTACATGATATTCAACTTCTCTGCTCACTCACGGCTGCTTAATAAAGATTCTTATCCTCCGCTTCTCACCAATTTGCCAGTTCATTTAACAGAATCTGCTCATGGACCAGAAGATGCAAATAATTTCAATGGGCAGTTCAGATTTTTGCTTAAGATTTGGTTTTTAGGAGCAAAAGGGAAAAAAGAAACCTGCCAATGGTGGAATACAGGGCCAAGCCAACAGCTCACTCTAAAATTACCATCATGTTATATCAGAGAAAGATTACAGTTTTTTTTTTTCTGGTAGCCTTATTCCTAAACTGTATTAAGCTTAAACATGATGAAGGGGTTGTTGGAGAACAGGTGGTGTTCTGGTTTTGATCTGGCTGCTGAATATTTTCAGCTGGGTGAAAATTCACCCTTATTATTTAACGTGTTTACTTTTGAGTATTCATGCATGTTTCAATAAATGTTTTTTTTAAATTCACGAGCTATCTTCACATATAGATAGAGAAGACCGGGGAATGGCTGCGAGTATACTTTAACAAGTGGTTAAAACCTTGGGATGCTTGCTGCATGAACCCCAAAAAGGTAAGTTCAGGAACGCAGTCTTGTGCCTTGGAAGTCCATTTTACTTGTGGGTAAATGTCTGAGCCCAGTCGACAACAGAATCTTTGTAGAAATGGTTTCAGATGGGTTTAGATTCAGGAGGTAGTGGGGGTTGGGCTGTGACTAGGCCTGATAGAAAAAAAAAACTGCTGTGACCATAGCAGTCCCCAGGAGACTCTGCTGAGGTCACCAGCTGTGCCTGTCTATCTCTCAGGCACTTCAGTTTGGGAGGTTAGAGCCACTTGTCACAACCTACTAACAAAGCCAAATAGTTACCTTCCATCTTTTTCTCTCCCCTCTGTCCCCACCAGTACACCTCAACTGGGGGGTCTATACCCCAGTTCACTCTGGGCCCCTCCCTCCTGCCCCCAAGTAGACACGCTATTCTAAACAAACACAGCTCTGCTTCCTGCTAGTGGGGTTCCTTTGAGTCTGTGGAGTGCTCACCCCTGCACCAGCCAGCCTCTCTTCCCTTTTCCAATAATTTGGGATTTCTATTTGGGCAGCCACCCGGGCTATGGAATGGTGACTTTCATATTCCTGGTTCCAGGGACACAGCCTTTGTCCTTTGCTTTTTCTCCCACACGTACATCTCCAATCCAGAATATAAGACACACAAGGCATGGCGGAAACACTGGAAGCTGTGAGCAGTCTGAGAGTCCCGGCAGTCTCCAGACGGAGCTTTGCCTCATGCTGATCTCTCTGCCTTCTCAGTAAAATAATATACAAGTTTATTGTTTCACCTTCCAGTTGAAATCGCTATTAACAATCTATTAACAACTTTCTGGTGGTGCTGGACCTTGAAGGCAAGGTCCGTGCATGCTAAGCAAGTGCTCCACCACTGAGCTACACCCCAGCCCTTGAAGGGATTTCTTATACCAGCTGTCAGTACTCACTAGCTCTGCCACCTTACCCATTCTTCTTGACATGCAAGGCATGAATCAATTGCTCCCCTCTCCCTCGTGTTCCCATTGTCCTTTGAACAAAAACATTTATTCTGTTTTGTCATATATTGTCTGGGTCCATCATCCCTTGTCAGCAATTCTAAAGTTCAGATGCATCAAAAGGACAAAACCTCTTTTTCCTTTTTAGAAACTTTGCATTTGGGTGACAATTTTGATTTTAAAATGAGGTAGAGGTATTTCTCTCTAGTATTTATGTAGTTATTTCACTGCGGGGTTATGAAGGTGTCTAACTTTGAGATGCCACACAACTTAAAGGGATGGTCAGTGATAAAGTCTGCAACCCCAGGCTCATAACCTCTGTGCCACGGATGGCACTAATCCAATATTTTTGTGGTTTGGAGAGAACATTTGTATCCTACGTAAAATACATTGCTTTGCTCTGCCTATTATACAGTATTCTTTAGAAAGAAACCATCTCCCAATCAAGACCACTCTAGCTCTTCAGTCCACCAGAGGATCCACTGACTGGCATGCAGGAGCTGGTGCCTTCAGAGTCGAAGAAAATGGCCTCATCACAGTCTTCATCTACGCTATCTCTGGGAAAGCAATCAATGCCTCTGGGATACCGTAATGATGGCTATATGACCTTTCTTGGTCGAAACCATACAACACAATGAGTGGTGCCTGACGTAAACTTTGGCTTTTAGCTAGTGATGACGTAATGCTTTGTGATGACGTAATGATGTGTGATGACGGACTCATGTTGACTCGCCAGCTGTCATAAGTGACCTCACTAAAGGGAGATGTTAACAGTAGGGAAATTGGGACAAGGAATGTGAGAGCTTACAAGGAATTTTTTTTTTGCTCAAACTTTCTATAGACATAAACTTTCCTTTAAAAGTCTACTAATACAAGCTTGTCATGATCGTGCACATCTGTGATCCCAGTGCTCAAGAGCCTGGGGCAGGAGAAGCTCAAGCTCAAGGCCATCTTACACTAGCAAGAACAATGGGGAGGTGAGTAGACCGGAGTATGTTACATGTGTACATACATGAAAGCCCCTATAATAAATCCCATGTCCTTGCACAATTAACTACTTTTGTACTAGTTTTTTTTATAAGTCCACACACACATTTTTTTCAGTCTAATGAAGAAATGAATGCATATTGGGGAAATCGGCTTACTTTTGATGAACCATTCAGTAAGAATAGCAGACCCTCTGTAACAGGAAATGTATTTGATGGGATGGAGTGGAGATGTGTCTACCTTTATCATGTAGTTAAAATCATCCCCACCTCCGCTACACACAAAATATCTGCCTGTTAGTGAGCACCCCTTCTTCTTCACTGGAGATCTGGATGAGAACCAAGCTCCCAAGACTCACTCTGGGGGCAATGTAAGGAAACAGGTAACAGATGTGTGGAGAGATGGCTCTTGTATTAGAGGCATATATAACTGCCCAAAGGAAAATGATGGACATTGGACATGAAGGAGCTTGCAAAGAAAAGAGCCAGGTCTTGAGGAGGGGAGAAAGTGGACTCTGCCTTGAGTGTCTACAAACACGTGGTCATTGGAGATGCAGACATTGAACCCACGTACTAGTTAGAGGGCATGTGAGGCTGGCGAAGTTATGGGATCTCTCCAAGACTGCATTACTTTCTTATAAACTGGAGGTCATGATAACACCAGCCCCATAGACCTATGCCAATTAAAACCAACCAAGTCAAGTACTCAGTCCCATGGTAAGAGTATAATGTTTAAATAGAGGTAGTTATTATTGGCCTTGTACGGACTATCATAGCCCTCTCTTAGAACTCTCCCATAAAGAAGTTTTCACAGACCAAGACCATTGTGTTGGTTTTGAAAAAACTGGGAGAAAGGCTGTGTCTAAAGGAAGAGTAAAATAGGGTGTTCTGCCCCACCCTACTCTGCTCCATCCTGAAGCTAGCAAGAGACTGTTGGCTAGCGAGGGACTCATAGCTCCAAGTTTTAAGTAGAAATGGTTGCCCAGGGTGAAGCTGGCAGGAAGATTTCATGATGCTGCCAAGGCACTGTTTGGAGGAAACAGATGCAAAGAGAAGCAATGAAATAAATTCTATGGTTGAGAGAGTGCTGTGCTCTTCTCAAATGGGAGCAGTGAGGCCCTGAGTAGCATAGGAACCATTCCAAGATGTGCTTAAATTTAGGTAGGTTGTATTTGATAGGCAGGGACAAACACATTCAAAAGACAGCACTCAGCCCGTCCATGCTCTCTGAGCAAGACTGTTTCAGAGTCAACTCAAATCACCTTGGCCTGCCTCCCATTGAGTCAGTGGCCTCTCTTGTCTCTGACTCCTTTACTCCCCATGCTGGTCTATACCACATCTCCAGACTGACTTCTCTATTACAGTGTGTGTATGGCCTTTCTCTTTCCTTCTAGACGATCCTGTTTCCTTGCTTTCTGACCCAAGGCCAAGGAGTTTTCTTGGGAACCTGTGGTCTTACTGAGAAGAACTCTCTTATGTATGCAAGCTTCTAGATCATTCTCCTCTTCAGGACCCCCTACTAAAGGAAAATACCTCAGCCAACACTTGCAGAAGGTTGACTGATTTGAAATACTTGCCTCGAGTTATTTTTGCTCTGAGTACGTCATCCATTTCTTGTGCATGAATCTGTTTTTAGTGCCTCTCAAAAGTTCCACCCCTTTTAAAACTTTTTTGTCCTAATCAAACACTTCTTCAACCATTAGTCTCCTTTTTTCACTACAGCTGACTGAGCTTTCAAACATGCCTTTCTGAAGCAGAGCCTTGATGAATCGTGGGTTTTTTTTTTTTTTTTTGAATATGTGATCTGTAGAGGAAGACTCTAAATTCGGATTCCACACATTTAAGATGTTGTATTATCAGATTAATCAGTAGGAAGAATTAATTAATTGTCCCACTGCTTTTAATGGAAGATCAGGGAGAGAAAGGATCATTTTCTTGATGCATGAAAGGGCTGTTCAATCATGAACAATTGAGTTAAGGAAAGAATTAGCTTGCATTTGAAATATGTCATTTTCTCCCATTCCTAGAACACAGACAAGGGGCTTGTTCCCTGAGCTCAGAACTTGATGTTGGTCTATTTTACCCTCCATCTTGTCACTAGTGTGTTTGGTTTGATTTTTTTTTTTTGTCAAAGCATATACTTATAAACTAATATGAAGCTTCAAGTTCCTTTATTTTAACTACCCTAAAAAGAAATCTAAGCCCTCAAAGGGACATGAAGGAAGCCAGTGCTGCCTTCTGCCTTGATTTTATTTATTTTAACTGCTGGAAGCAAGTCAGAGGAAAATGACTGGGAATTCCTTTTAATGGTAAACCAACTTTTTGAAGTACCTGCTCTCTGTCCCGAGGAACAGCCCCGGATCTACCCTGGCCATCAACTTCCGAAGACCCTCTGGCTTCCTGCTCCTGCCATGGCTTTGAGTTCCTTCTATCTTGACCTCTGCTGTCTCAGCACTCCCTACCCACACTCACTTCTCAGTTTGCTGTGGTGTCCTGGTCCTGCCCTTACAAATTGAGTGGCACTAAGTGACTTACTTAATCCCTTTTGAGCTCTAGCATTCTAGAAAAAACAAAACAAACAAAACATCAAAGAGCACAAAGCCCCACAGAAGGAGAGCTGGGGGAAATACAGAGACCACTGAACCTGGAATCTGATGATATTTCTTTATATAGATGCTTGTTTCTTGCAAAACGCACAGTTGACAAAAAGATCAGCCCTGAGCATGTGCAGAGTGCCTGCCGTTCAATGAGAAAGAGGGAAAGAACCAGCTTGCTTGCTTGCTGCTGCTGCTCCTCCTCTTTCTCCTCTTCCTCCTTTCCTTCCTCCTTCTCCTCCTCCTTCTCCTGCTTCCCCCTCCTTCTTTTCTGTCCAATAGATTAAAGCCAGGGCTTTGCAAATACATGTGCTATCACTAAGCCATGCTCTCAGCCCTAAACAGCCTAATTTTTAAAAGCAGAGAAAAACCTTAAGTGGGACCTTCTCAAGAGAAGCTATACAAATAGCCAACAACACACTGAAAGATTCTCAACATCATGTCATCGAGCAAAAGCAAATTAAAATCATAGCAAGATGTTTCTTTAAGTCTAGCCGATAAAGTTAAAGCTGAAATTAACAAGTGGACAGTACTCAGTGTTATGAAGGAAGGACACAGAGAAAGTGGAGTCTCACACCTTGCAGGTGGCAGTGCAAAATTGTAAAACCAGTTTGAAAAGCTACCTCGTAGCTTATTATAAAGCAAATATAAGATTGTTTTACAATATTTACCCAACGAAATTCCATGTGAGTCTTACACTTATGTTCCTAGAGTCTTTAGTATGACAGCAAAAAACTGAAATGACTCAAATGCCATTGGCAGTTGAATGAATGGACAAACATTCTTATGACAAACTGCTACTAGGGACTTTTCAAGAGGGGTTTAAGGTCCGAGGTACCATAAGGTGGGTACCTTTGAAGACATTATGTTGACTTAAAGAAGGACAAAGCAAATGACACCACTGCATAAAAACCTGAACAAAGCAATTTTGTTTATGGTGAAAAAGTTTGAGAATATGGTCTTTCCTGCAAAGCACTGGCTGGTGGTGTATATAGGCATACAATACAGTGCAATGATATAGATTAGATTAGAGGTCAATAAAACAACTTTTAAAAAGATCATTTCAGAGCATCCAAAAGATTCTTATGTAGTGGAATTAGAAAAATCCATTCCATCAATAGTAAGGCATATTCCTTGGCATTTTTAAGGTTTTGGAAGCAAAGATGTACCTTAGAATGAATGACCTGTTAAAGTCTAACGGGCAGATTTTATTTTATTCTTAGACTATGTTAAATTATAGAACAATAAAAGTTGGTGACTTCTTTCTAAGTATTTTCAAAATTTTACAAAGTTTTTGCTATATTTACCTTATCTAAGCACTTCTTTCGTAGTTCTTGTATTGTTAGGGCTTCTAACAACTACTAATAACTCAGGGAGTGGGCAATCTAGCATCGCTCTGATTTCATGCTCTACAAAATGACTTTCTCTAACAACTACGCCTTGGAGTCGTTGAAGACAAATTAACCTGACTGCCAGACTCCAGCCCCGCTCTCTACAGCTCCGCAGTTGGGCCTTCAGCTTCCAGTTAGAGGTTCAGCTAGGCCACAGCCTTAAGGCCTCGCTAAGCCAAAGGCGGGAGTAACTTGAGTGTTGCCATGGCTACAGCTGCCAATTCTGCTCAATGCCTGTCCAGTCCTAATGACTAGTTTCACAGAACAGTGGGAACTGTCTGCCAAGTCGTTTCCATTCCCTCAAATTAGTGTGAACAATAACTTTGTGTTGGTTCACTTAGCATCCATTCCCAACCTCACCATTCCATGCTGTCCTCAATTAGAGAGGCTGAAAAGCCAAGTACTCAATTTCTTAGCTCCCCTGCTTACGTGTGGTAGCCATGTGACCTGCCCTGGCCAATGGACATACTGCAATGGGAGAAGGAACAAGAGACACTTTCGAGCTCTTGATACCCCACCTCTCTGTGTCTTTCTTACCTTGAACTTGAATGTGATGCCTGAATACAGAGATTCCCTCTGGCAGCTGTTAAACAGTAAAGGGGAAGAGCTCCATGCCAAGAGGGTGGAGAAAGAAAACAGAAACAGCCTTGAAACAAACCATGGTTACAGTTTTAATGACACCATCAATGACTATTTCTCTAGAAGTCCTTAGCTACTAGTGACTCACACTGAAATATTTATGCGTGAGATACAGTGTCTAGAACTTGCTTCTGTGCTACCCAGTGGAAGCTGGTGGGAAGAATAAATGATGTAACACCAAGAGCTGTGGAAACTGGATAGACATCCAGCCAAGTCAACTCTATTTTCATGTATAGTTTACAACCTCCGTAATAAAAGGACTAAGACCTCTGGCTGAGAATATCTCAGTCATCAAGTTAAACACCACCAGCTGGATCCGGGTAATGTCTCTTTAACACAGTCAAATATCTAACAAGAAGCAAGCTAAAGGAGGAAGGAATTGCTTAAGCTTCAGTATAAGAGGGCAAGCAAGGCCTGGGAGTTGCTGGAGGCATGAATGTGTGACTGGGAAATCTCACATGTGAACAGTCCAGGAAGTGGGAAACAAGGACCATAGATCTTTTACTCAGTCCTGGCCCCTAGGCCCCAGAATGGTATCACCTGCATTCTTAGTGGCTCTTTTCTCTACAGCCTTGAAAATGCCTGAATCATACCAAGTCCACCAGGCTTGGCTGACTCTTCCTCCTCAGCTAGACCCCTCTGAAAACAACTCCACAGACATATCCAAAGGTTGTCTCCCAGGGGACTCCAAATTCAGTCAGTCGACACTGAAGATTAAACACCGCAGTAGTTAACTACTGAGGGAATAGTATCACTATGGTTCATCGTGTTGAAATCATGTGTCCCTTTACATGCTGTAGTGAGGAGAGTGGTGGTCCTCCCCAAATCATGTCAGTAGAGTTAGAAGAAATCATTAGGCAAATCAAATTGAGAACTATTCTGTAAAATAGCCCAACTAACATTCTTCCAGAAGTGCCAAAACCCTGAAAAACAAGTGAATACCTGAGACACTGACAGCTGAGAGAGGCCTAAGGAGACCTGGGGACCAGAGGCAATGAGGCATGGGCTGGATTCTGAACTGCACAAATACATGTGTGGACAAACTGACAAAGTGGCAATAAAAACTGTTTAATTAACAGTATCAATACAAAATTCTTACTTTTGATGGATGTGTTAAGTGACAGGAAGCTGGGTAAAATGCATTCAAAATCTTTGCATCTTCTTTATGGCTTTTTCATGACTAAAGTCATTCCAAACCAAAAAAGATTATTTAAAAAAAAATCTGAAAGAACAGGAGAGTTTGGCTTTCCAAGGGCATTACCGATGGCTGAGCTACCATCAGCAAGGACCCACCCCAGAGCCCTCATTACATAAGAAAAGAAGTTCTCAATAACAAAGTTAGCTAGTGTGTTATTTGTTGTCTGGTGCAGTTAGCTCTTAAAATGCATAGCTAAGAATAAGAACCCTTAGTACTGAGCAGCAATTTAGAGGCCATGCTCTAGGGAGCCAGTTCCCTCCCCACAGTGCTGGCCAGAGGCATCATTCCAGCAGGACTTACATGCCAACCTCACCCCACCCCCATCCCCAGTGCTCATAAGGGAACCAGGACATGAAGAGGAAGGGCTGGCTGTCTCTCCTGGAGTCTGCCTGAAGCAAATGATTAGTAGCTCTTGTGATGTAGAATTGAGAGAGAAGCAGTAACTTTCTTTTTTACTTTAATTCTTCATTGTCAATGCTTTGTCACTTTAGTTCTTTGGGCTCAATAAATCGGGAGGTACAAGGGAGAACAGATTTCTTGCAATAGCAATAAAAACATACAATTCCCACCAGTAAACTAGTACCACTGTGTCGGACACATAAGGATAAAAACATGAGACTTTACAGGAGATGAAAGATGAACCTGAATGAAAACAGTGTCATTGTGTTCTCTGACGGAAAGGTCCTGGATATAAAGTGGTCTTTATCCTAAATTAATCTTCAAGTCAAAATATTACCAATTGAGAGTTGAGTGTGAAAATCAAGTCTCCCAAATTGTGTAAGATGAAAAGCATGACTGTAACTCACTTACAAGATAACAGATGAGAAACCTTCCATGATCAAAGAGTTTCTTAAAATGACCCCCAAAGCACCAGTTATCA
Source organism: Chionomys nivalis (assembly GCF_950005125.1). Taxonomy (NCBI): domain Eukaryota; kingdom Metazoa; phylum Chordata; class Mammalia; order Rodentia; family Cricetidae; genus Chionomys; species Chionomys nivalis. The sequence goes on from NC_080092.1 coordinate 48,693,967, forward strand.
AAGAGAAAATTGATAAATTAGGTTTCATCAAAGCTTAAACTGTGCTCTGGGAAAGACTATGTTAAGAGAATAAAAAGACAAGCAATAGCTAGGCCAAAAGCAATTACATATCCCATCTAACAAACGTGAGCAGCAACCTGGTTCTGGGGCCAAGTAGGAAATGGATACAATGGGACCTTCATAGTGATATCATTAAGGACGGCAAAATGTAGAGAGAGGAAGCAGAGGTTAAAATACTTGCTGTATATTTGAGAGATTGTCATTTGTGTCTCCAGAACCCACCTAAGTGCCAGGTGGGCATGGAAATCTGTTCTGAATTTTACTGAGAGATTCTGACTCAAAAAAGCAGTGGTGGCGCGCGCCTTTAATCCCAGCACTTGGGAGGCAGAGGCAGGTGGATCTCTGTGAGTTTGAGACCAGCCTGGTCTACAAGAGCTAGCTCCAGGACAAGCTCCAAAACCACAGAGAAACCCTGTCTCGAAAAAACAAAAACAAAAACAAACAAACAAAAAAAAAGACAAAGGGGAAGAACCATTGAGGAAGATTCCTAACTTCAACTTTATGTCTCTATACACACATAGGTACATACATCCCTATGCATCTGCCCATACCTGTGTGCACACATGTGAACACACATACATGCACATGCACAGTGTACACACACACACAGAAAGAGAGAGAGAGAGAGAGAGAGAGAGAGAGAGAGAATATTTCAAAGATGCAACAGCCAAACATTAAAGAGCAAGGGGGCTTTAGCAGTATAGGGTCCTATGTGACCACATGGGACATACTCTCATGAGGAGGGCCTAGCCAAACAAAGAATCTGCATCCAAAATATATAAAGAATTTTAAAACTCACTAAGAATGGTAATGTCTTAAAAATAGATAAATGGGACTGAGCCAGAGACCTAGGCCAGAGCAGGCCGAGACAGTAAACTCTACAGGAGTAGGACTGAACTAGTGACCTGGGTTAGAGAAGGCAAGAGGACAGCAAACTCCACAGGAGCAGGTACAAGGGAGCAACTGCTGAGCAAGTGGGCCAGAGTCAGAGACCATTGTGGGTCTGGGCATGAATCTGGGACCTTTGAGGGAGTAGGCCTGAGCCAGGACCCCTGTGGGTCTGGGCATGAGTTTGGAACTTCTGAAGGAGTAGGCCTGAGCCAGGACCTCTGTGGTCCAGGTGTCAATCTGGGACCTCCAAGGGAGTAGGCGGGAACTCAAAACCTCTGTGGGTCCAGGCATGAGTCTGGGACTTCTGAGGGAGTAGGTCTGAGCCAGGTCCTCTGTGGGTTCAGGCACACCTGAGTCTGGGATCTCCAAGAGAGAAGATCAGATCCAGAGACCTTTGCAGGACCAACCCCAAGTCAGGGACCTCCACAGGAGCAGATCCAGATCAGGGACATTTATAGAAATAGGTCTGAGCTGTCAACCTAGGCCAGAGCAGGCATGAGACAGAAAACTCCTTGGGAGTGGAGCAAACCTTGGGAGCTCTGGATTATCTCCAGGAACACGGAGTGACCAAGTGGGTAACTAGAACCATGGCACTGACTGTAGCACAAGGAACAACCACCTGAGCCTTGGATCCACTGGCACCTAGAAGATTAGTCACCAGAGTCACAGACAACCCCAACTACACCAATTAGAAGAAAAGATGAATAGACAAGGTAAGAACACATGCAACACCACAAAGAGCAATATGACACCAGTAAAATCTAGAGACCCTACAACAGCAAGACTTGAACAACCAAATATAGATGAAGCATAAGAAAATGACCTAAAAATTAATTTCAGGAGAATGTTTGACTTCAGGAGAATGTTTGAGACTCTTAAGTAGGAAATGAGAAATTCCCTCAAAGAAATGGAGGAAAGACAAACAAAAAATTAGAAGATATCAACAAATCACTTAAAGAAAACCAAGAAAAGAACAATCAAGCATATAAAAGAAACTATCCAAGACTTGAAAACTGAAATAGAGACAATAAAAAAACACAAGTCAAGGGAATTATAGAAAGAGAAATAATCAGAAAATGATCAGGAACCACAAATGCAAACATAAACAGCAGATGGAAAAGACAATCTCAAGCACTGAAGATACAATAGAGGAAATAGACTCATCAGTCAAAGAAAACATTAAATCTAACAAAAGCTTAACACAAAATATCCAGGAAATATGAGACACTGTGAAAAGACCAAGCCTAAGAATAATAGGTATAGAAGAAGTTCAACTCAAAAGCACAGAAAATATATTTAACAAAAATCATTGAAGAAAACTTTCCCAACCTAAAGAAAGATATGCCTACAAAGATACAAGAAGCATACAGAACACCAAAGAGACTGGATCAAAAAAAAAAAAGTGCCCTCGCTACATAATATTCAAAACACTAAACATACAGAATAAAGAAAGAATATTAAGAGCTGCAGAGGAAAAAGGCCAGGTAACATATAAAGACAGACCTATCAGAATTATATCTGACTTCTCATTGGAGACAATAAAAGCCAGAAGGTCATGGTCAAGCGTTATGCAGACATTTAGAGACTATGGATGCCAGCCCAGACTACTATACCCAGCAAAACTTTCAATCACCATAGAAGGACAAAACAAGATATTCCATGAAAAAAACAGATTTAACTAATACCTAGCCATAAACCCCGCCCTACACAAAGTACTACACAAAGGAAGTTGGCTACATCAACAAAAATATAGACAAATGATCTCACAAAAAACCTAGACAACAATGAGGACTCTAAGAGACACATACATGGATCTAATCTACATGGGAAGCAGAAAGTAGAAAAAGACAAGACCTCCTGAGTAAATTGGGAGCATGGGAACCATGGGAGAGGGTTGAAGGGGAGGGGAGAGGCAGGGAGTGGAGCAGAGAAGAATGTAGAGCTCAATAAAAATCAATAAAAAAGGCAAATTGAATAGATGCTTCATGAATGAAAATATAAGAAAGGCTAATAAACAGATGAAAAGATGTTCAACCCTGTTGGTCATCAAAGAGACACCATGAAATCCTAATGAGATACCATTTCACACTTGCAAGAATGACTTCTATTAAAATCCGCATACAAGGTGCTGGAGAGATGCCTCTTCTTCTAAATGACCAGGTTCAATTCCCAGCACTCACACAGCAGTTCACAACTGTCTGTAACTCCAGTTCCAGGGGATCTGACACTCTCATACAGACATACATGCAGGCAAAAACCACAATGTATATTAAATAACTCTTAAAAAAATACTGCATATAATACCAGCAAGGCTAGGTAGCACATACCTTTAATCCCAGCACTCAGGAGACAGAGGCAGCTGAATCTCTGAGTTCCAGGCCAGCTTTGACTATTGCTTTAGTCCTGTGAAGAGACATCATGACCATAGCAACTCTTACAAATGAAAGCATTTTGTTGGAGCTTGTTTACAGTTTCAGAGGTTTAGTCCATTATCAGCATGGCAGGAAGCATGGCAGCATGCATGCAGACATGGTGCTGGAGGAACCGAGAACTCTGCATCCAGATCTGTAGGCAACTGGAAATAGAAAGAGAGAGAGAGACACTGGGCCTGCCTTGAGCATTTGAAACCCCAAAGTCCACCCCAGTGACACACTTCCTCCAACAAGGTCACACCTTGTAATAGTGCCACTCCCTGGTGACGAAGCATTCAGATCTATGAGCCTCTGGGGGCCATTCTTATTCAAACCACCACAGCTACACAGAGCTATAAAGAGAAACCCTGTCTCCAACAAACAAAATTGCAATTCCAACTACCAGAAATAATATGGAGAAGATAAAGCTCATACTGCATAGGCAGTTTCTTGCAAAGTTAAACTTACACTTGCTTGTCAACCCTTGATTTTAATTCCGGGAAAAAACATATGTGCACAAATTCCTGTACATGTGTACTTAAGACAATGCTAATCATAAAAGTCCCAAACTGCAAACACTGAATCCTGCTTGGTAGGGGAGGATGAGTAAATCATGGTACAGTTATGCAATAGTGCCTCTCAGCAATGAAGAACGATCAGATGGATGACTTGGTAAGGAACGTGGAGAATCTCAGGGGTGTGGAGTGAAGCAGCAGCCTCTGGGCTTGTGAAACTATATGGTTCCATTTATATACTGTTCTTAGGAAGACTAGAGATGCCATGGCAGGAAACACATAGGGATCATTAGGTCAAGTCTCACAGCTGGAGGAAAGCATGATGGTGTAGACATGGTGGACAGTATCATTGTTTTGATTGATGAAGTTGTTCTGTGTCTTGGCTGTGGCTGTGTTCACATGAATTTATGCAAAGTCACAGGCCTGAGCATCTCCATCCAAAGTTAGTTCTAAGTTCGCTCAAGTTGCTCACACACATTTGAAGTTGAAGTTGGGAGGGGAAGGACATACTGAAATTCATCTAGAAGAGAAAGCACATAAGAAGAATAAAGATGCTTCGACGAGCCAAAAGGTGAGCATGTCTGAAGACCCGTTCTTCCAGTTGCAACCGTTTATGGAATTACCCTGGCTGCGGTGTGGGACTGGTCCAAACCCAGAGCGGTGGGCAGAGAACCCAAATGGATGGGAGAAGGTGAAGCCAGAGTAGAAAGCTTTGATAAACTTAGTTCATGATAAACTTAGTACTTTCAACCATACACAGGTGAGCTGCAGTCAACTCACCCTATCTAGAAAGTTCCTTAGAGGCAGATTCAGTCAATCAGAGGGGGAAAATATTTTTCCTGTGTCTGTACTGGTGATGTGCAGACACTTGCCCCTTGTTATTTCCCAAATAGAGTCAAGCAAGTATTTTATGGCCTTTATATTGCATTAAGAATTATAAACAGGTTGAAGATGATTTAAAATTCATGAAAGAATGTGAGAAGGAACCCTCCTTCCCTTCCTCCCTCCCTCCCTCTTCCTTCTTTTCCTTTATTTCTTCTTTCTTTTTTCTTTGTATTTCTTGTTTTTTCCTTTACTCATTTTAAGACAGGGCCTCATGAAGCTCAGATTGGCCTTGAACTTGCTACTTAACTGACGGAGACCTCGAACTCCTGATCCTTCTGCCTCTGCCTCCCAACTGTTAGGATGACAAGCATGTACCACCATGCCCAGCCAGTATTATTTTTTTTAACTGAAAAACTTCATATGTACCCATTAAAAGTGCACACGAATTAGTCTAGAGGGCCGTGTGCTACACTGCTTACAGCGAGATGGAAGCGAGAAGGGAGCATGGCGAGCATTCATGTGTCACTTCATCTATGTAACGTTTTAAAGATCTCTGATGTATACAGAAGTGCATTATTGATTGTAAAATGTGAACTAGCATCACCACCACTCAGTCAGCCTGAGGAAAGGGACATGGAAGAAGTGTCTCGAGGGTCTGGAGAAACATGTCATCAAGGAAGTCCAGGAGAGCCTGTCATATGAGAAGGGATCCATGCTAGGCCATGCCAGATCTTTCTTGGCTAGAAGGGCTTTTCATTGAGGCCAGACCTGTTGCTTTGCTACCCTAAAGCCAGCTCACCAACAAGAAGCAGTTCTTGAGGAAAAGAGAGACCTTCTGACTGTGCTCCAGACCTAGTGTATTTGTGTGTGTGTGTGTGCGCGCGCGCATGTGTGTGTATAAAGCAAAACCAAAGCAAGAGTTAAAATGTGAGAAGAATACTATATCCTGGGACTGGAGAGATGGCTCAATGGTTAAGAACGCTGACTGTTCTTGCTCTGGACCTGGGTTCAGTTCCCAGCACCCACATGGTGGCTCAAAACCATTCACAACTTCTGTTCCAGGCATCCAATGCTCTCTTCTGATCTCCATGGATACCAGACATGCATGTGATGCACATACACACAGGCAGGTAAAACAGTTACACACATAAAGTAAACCAATATTAAAACAAAGACTGCTGTCCTGCGACTTTAAACTCTGATGAAATCCAATGCCTGAGTCCACCGAGTAACCAGTCCCTGTGGGACTTAGAGAAGCAAGTCATTCATGCATGTTGCCAAGAGATGGTGTTGGATAAGAAAGAGAGGGATGAGAGAGGGAGAAGGAGAAGGGAAAGGGAAGGGAGGGGGAGGAAATGGAGACTGTTTCCTTTGGAGAAGCCATCTATACACAAAAACCAGGACCGAGTATTCCCCTCTTGGCTTTAGGATGCTAGAGGCTTGGATAGTCACATGATCTTACCATAGCTGTTTTACCAGGTCTCATGATTGCCCAGGTCACCCCCACCAGACGGTGCTCCTCATGGGAGACACAAAAGACAAGATACATAGAAGAGTCCATCTCATTCGCAGAGGAAGAGTTTGATACACAGTTCTGAAAAATGTTTAGTGAGTCTATGAATATATCAGGTGTATTTATTTCCATATATAAAACTCCTTTTGTTAAATTTACTGATGCCTCTAGCAAGAAGAGCGGAATTTAAAATTACTTTAACAGAACAAATGGCGATTCCGTCAGGATAAATCAAGACCTGCGTCATGTATTAAAGTTATTTTCTGAGTTTATAATTTTATTTGTAAAATATACTGATGCAGGGAAGAAATTCCTCGACTTGCACTCCTAATTTGAAAAGTCCTTTAATACCACCTGGGTTAATTGGAGCTCTACAGAGCAGTTCTGCTGGGTCATTTACCACAAGATTGCTTTTAAAATTGTTCTTAGGACAAACAAGGCCTTGCTACTTTAGATAGACACAACTTGCCACCAACAAGAACAGTGTTTTAGAATGTAACATACATAATATATAGCATTGTTCATAGAGACATTTATAACTTCATGGTTATAAGTCATCAGTTCTTGGAACTATTGAAAGTCATTTTTCAACATTAAAGGAAATTGATTTGCTCATGTAACGAAAACTTTAAGACAGTGGTTCTCAATCTGTGGGTCACAGCCCCTTTGGAGGTCCCATAACAGATATCCTGCATATAAGATATTAATAACAGTGCTGTTATGAGGTAGCAACCGTCAATCCTGAGATTCATGAAAGAAGAACAAGTTGCACAATTTTGAGCCAAACTGAAACAAGTTTTGATTAAATGCTAACCAGGATGGACTTTGGTCAGGACTTCTCCCTGGAATTCCCAGCTTAGTGACAGTGAGACAGGTGTTGTAGGGACTTTTATGGACAAATTCATAAACCATTGTATTTTCCCATGTGGCTTGGCTGTTATTTTCCAAGAACTACAACTCCCAGCATTCCAGGAAGTTACCTGGTCCTTGGGCAGATGGGGCTTACAGGTTAACTTTTGGACCTTTCACAACTAAAGAACTTTATGGTTGAGGGGTCAGCACAACACAAGGAACTGTATTAGAGAGTCCCAGCCTCAGGAAGGTTGAGAGCTGCTGCTAAGGGTACCATGTGGGACATTGCAGGGCAACTGTTGATTATTCTAGCTTATGTCAATATCACTAATTTTTCTCTTACCTTCCAGGAGATATGAGGGCCAGATGAAGACCTCTCCAGCTCTCAAATGTGCCCAAGGAAATCTAACATCTACCCAAAGCGCCGTGAGTCCATCATGACTCTGTTCCAAGTTTTCCAGGACAGCCTGAAGCTTCCATCTTGAGTGATTATTTCTAACTAGAGTGATGGGGGCAGGGGGTTGAAGAAGATAAGGCTAAAATGTTCTAGCTTCACAACAGCTAATGGTAGCATAGGATGTCAAGTGTTGTGTTTCCTGTCCACCATGTCCTCTGGCCTCTGGCTACCACACTAGTATGATCAGGAGGGAGCAGAAGCTGTTAAAAGTTTTTTTTTTTTTTTTTTTTTTTTTCAGAAAGTGGTAAACACAGGGACTCATGGCTTGTCAAGGTGTTGAGAGCAAGTGATTTAATGGGATGTGCTTTAAAGAAGAGGTGATGTAAGAGCCACACCATAGGAAGGAGGGCTGGGAAATACGGTGACTCTCATGAACTCTCAGCAGCATGGCACAGGCCTTGTAGCAGGCATTTTCTTTGGGCTGCCAGTTCACAGCGAATGACACCCAGACTTGTTATTAACTGTGAAAGCTCAGCATTAGCTTCGGCTTGTTTCTGTCTAGCTCTTATAACTTAAATTAACCCACTCTTTTAAATCTACATTCTTCCGCATACTCGTTACCTTCTTCCCATTTTGTCCATCCTGGTTATTCCACATGTGCCTGGCGAAGACTCCTTTCTTCTTCCCCAAGCTCTCTGTCCCCAGAAGTCCCTCCTGAGCTCTTTTTGCCTTGCTAATGTCCATTTAACTCTTTATCAAACCAGTCACAGTGACACATCTTCACACAGTGTAAAGAAATATTCCATGCAATACTTAATCAGCAAATACACGGTTATGTTTCTGGGAGGGCTTATGGGGCCCTGCCTCACCCAGGAAAGATAATAGCAGTCAAGAGCTGCCAAAGAAGAGGAAGCCAATGTCTTCAGTGATGGAACTGTGCATCAGTGCGTAGTGTTACACCTGTGCTCTGTGGGTGGTCCTGAGTGGCCCCATTAAACACAATGGGTCATGAAGAAGAACAAAACAAAAAGATGTGAAAGTGGAATGGGGACTTGATGGGTGGGAGGAGGGGGCTGGTGGAGGTGAGAGGAGGTGGAGGCATAAGAGTGACCAGAATAATATATTACACACACACACACACACAGACACACAGACACACATACACACACAGACAGAGAGAGAGAGACAGCAAGAGAGAGACAGAGAGAGACAGAGACAGAGAAAGACAGAGAGAGACAGAGAGATAGAGATAGGTAGTATATATTCTGTCCATCCGTCCATCCATTTATCCATCAATCCATCTATAATTCTTTTTATCTATCTATCTATCTATCTATCTATCTATCTATCTATCTATCTATCTATCTACCTACCTACCTACCTATAATGTAGTCAAAGAATAAATTAACTTAAAAGAGTTAAAGAAAAAAAGAAAAGAAAAGCAGTATGGTTCAGGCCACCCAGTAGTAAATTTCATCATCATGGTAAACTGTGTCAATCCACAGGATCCTAGGGCATGACTCATCATCAGAGAATAAGAAATTGACACCTGAGGTGGGGGTCCATGTTTCGAATAGTAAGGGCACCTTAGGTTTGTAGCTTCTTCATCAGCATTTCACTCAAGATCTGTTGACTGTCTTCACTGTGCGTGAGAGATGCGTCTGTGGTTAGACCCAGGTATGAACGAGAACTCTCACTGGGTTTCTATGCAGAGTGAAGACAGTAAATTTGTGTGCTATGTGAACATATAGATAAATTAAAGAACATATATGATAAACACCTTGCAGTGCTATGGAGGATAGGAAGGGCTGTAGCTATCGGTTTGAAGATCTAATTTCTCTGCTGGGTTGCAAGCTCTTAAATGCCTTGACGTATTTCCAAAAGTCTCTAATGATTTACATGTGGCAAATGACTGTGAAAAGAGCCTGTAAACCCTGTCTTTGGAAACAGTGGTCCCTTGCAGCTTTAGTGGCTTCTACCTCTGGTCTACCCTCTGTGCAGAAGGATGCCCTTCCTTCATTCTTCAGTGTGGAGAGCTCTCTCCCTCACTACAATTCAGAAGTTCAGAAGAGTGCAGAGAGCTCAACAGAACAACCTGTCATAGGAAAATAATTCAAAATTTAATTTATTGAAGATATTTAAACTTTCAAAGTGTGATCTTTTGTTTTTTGTTCCCAGAATTCTTTGTAGCTAGGTCTCTAGCTGTAACTTCTTTATAATTCAGAAGCGTACAATTTATGAAGTAGCTGATACTCGGACAGTATGTGGTGCTTTCAGAGGGAATACTCATCATTCAAGCATCCGTTGCAGTTACTTTTTGTAAAAAAACAGCAGGCATGAAAAATAGGGTTGCTCATTAAGCAACTTATGAGCCTCAAAAAAAACTGCATTTCTTTTTTTTATTAGATAATTTGGGAGTGTCCAGACTATGTGTCTGGTAACAAGATAGGCCCTGGAGATGGAGATGTAACGGCAAGCTAAAGTGGCCCCACTTTTGACTTTGTGATATTTATCAAATAGTAATCTTTCCCCAAGATTTCCTGAATTCTCTGTATCTTCTGACTCAAACTTTAGTGCACCCCCAAGTCATAGAGTCTTGACCACAGCTCTGGGTTTCTGATACAGTATATCAGGAATGGAACTTGATAATGTGTACAGTGACTAAATTCCTAAGTGAGGCTGAAGCTGCTGGTGTGGGTACACTTTGGGAGCTGGTATCCAGGATACAGGATTCAAGAATCTACAGGCAGTGTTGTGTGTGCCCAGGGCTAAACATCACTAAAGAACAACGTACTTATTAGTGTAGAGATTGCAATGGGGGTAGGGAATATTGAAATAAGCACAAATGTTACCCCTATGTTCAAGAAACCTACATTGTGATGAGAGAGGCATAATACAGCTTAAGTTTTTATAGACAGCTCAGTTACCTTGCTGAATAGGTGTTACATGGTTGGGGTCTCAGCAGGAATGGGAATGGCTAGATAAAACTGCACATTTTGGAAATGAATAATCTTTGGACTCATAGAAAAAAAAACCCAGTTAGTTAGCCAGGGAAAACAAACTCAAGGTCCATTTCCTTCCAGTGTGTTACAGGCAGCAAATTCAAGCATTAGTGGCAGTTCTTGTCCCCACGTCAGTTGCGGGTCTCCAGAGAACAGAAGCTGTATGAGGGATTGATTGGTAGATAGACAGCGCAGTCTTTGGAGAGATAAAGACTTTCTGAGCTGTAAAACAGAGACCACAAGATTGAAGAGGACAGTTCCCAGAAAATCTTGTATTTCCCCCAAATCATTCATTATTGACCCTCTTTCCCTGGATGGTGTTAAGCTCACTATATAGATCAGGCTGACCCTGAACTCATAGACATCTGCCTCCTAGATGCTGGGATTCAATGTGCATAGCACCATGTCCATCCTATTGCCTTTTCTTAATGTCCACTTAGAATCACTGGCCTTAGTGTGACAGCAGTAGGAATTACCTAGCTAAAAGTCAGCCACCCCATAATAAGTCTGAATCACGCAGGAGGATGGAACTCTGCTATTCCTATGTTCTCTTTCTTCCAACCTGCAATGTAATTTTTGTTAAGTCTGTGTGTGAGTGTTGAGCATATTCATGAGTCGGCGCCCCGTTACTGAAACAAACACCCAAGAAGGTCAACTTGTAAAGAGAAAGGTTTACTTTGGCTCAGTTTTGGATGGTCTTTGACTGATTGGCCTCGTGGGTTTGGGTCCACAGAGAGACAGCACATCAAGCCATTTGCATCGTGGAAAGGTAACAGAAGAAAGAGTAGGAAAAGTCAAAGTGTTACTAGCCCCAAAGGCCAAGAACACACACACAGTGCCCAAAAGACTTCTAACTAAAGATTCCACCACAAAGCTGGAACCTAGGTCATGGTGGTTGGGGACATTTCAGATGCAAACTGCAGTAGCAAGACTTAGGCACATGCCTTACCCAAGTGTACACAGGTTGCTGGAGTTCAGTCCATCAAATCCTCACTGGTTGTTGACTTTGAGAACTCTTGAGAATTAGCTAACATTTTCTCACAGGCTATGCTATATCATGGATATTTCAGTGATTTTTAGTTTGTTTTTCTTATTTCCTCAAGGGAGAAAGAATACGTGCTATAAAGTGGTGGTCTTTCGACAAATCAGTCAAAACAAACAAACGTGTGTGGTTGCTGGTGATTTATAATAAAAAGGGGCAAAACATGAGAAAATCTGAGAAAGCTTCTGTGTTCGGTTTTCCAGCTGGACCAGAACAAGCGGGTCTTCAGCATTTGGCTTCTGGAAGCGAGGTCTCTGGCTTTATTTCTCTCACGGTCAACTTCCTGGACTGTGCCAAATTTCAGCTTCTTCACAGGACCAGAACTTTGGATGACATCCTCATCCTTCCCTTCACATAAAAAAAACACTTCCTCCTCAAGCCCTAAAAATACCGCTCGGCCTTGGAACGCAGCCTCCTTTTCAGCAGCTCCTCACCAGAGCAGTTGCTGGACCTGGAGCAAGCCAAAACCCGGAAGAAAAAGAAGCTGTTTGGTGGAAGCCATTCCACATGTGGGTCTCCTTGAAATGTCCAGTTCACAGAAAGAACAAAAATCTTTCCTTTCTCTGCCACGAGCTTTCATCTCAGCCCTGATCACACTCTTTCTTTTCTTTTTTTTTGGGGGGGGGGTATGGATGTGGTATTTTAGTTTTTTGTTTCCTAGTGAGAAAAAAATTAGCAAAACAATATCCAAAGCATCTTGACTTTTCCTTCTTGTAACTGATAGGAAGCAGAGTTAGGCTACTTGGCAACTTTTCTCCAGCTCTAGAATTTAACTTTAGAAATCTCATTGCGGTCAAACAAAATAAAATTTCCCAAAGAAATGTTGGGTAGACTTTAAGTCCTGTATGAGACCATTCAAGAACCCACTGGAAGACTATTCTGGATTCATGTCAATACTGCGTATGTGTGTGTTTGTGTGTGGTGTGTGTGTGTCTTACCCACACTAGGCAAGGCTGCGATCTCTTAACTACACCCTCAGGCCTTGACAGTGTTGTTTGGCTAACAGCCCTATAACACTGACTGTATATATCACAGGCTGTAAGTAGGGCTGATGGGATAGCATGGGCACTGGGCAGAGGGAAAGCATAGCTGTTTTCAGTTTCAAGAAGGATCCACATGGGTTAGGGAGGGAAGGTAAAAGGTTAGGAGCCCTGACAGACTCACGAATGAGTTCTGGGCTTGGGGAGAGAACAAGGGGAGGAGTCAGATAAGGGGAGGTCAGTGTCGCTGGTATACACAAAGAGGACGGAAGCCCAAGATGTTAGCACAGAACTGTGAAAAATGAGGAAAACAAAAACAATATGGTCGAGGGAGGCAATGGAGTCTGAGGGAAGGGGACTGTGAGCTCAAGGTCAGGCCCATACCAAGACTCATTCTCAAAACAGCAAGTGAAGCAACCAATCATGAAACAAGCGGAAGGTTTGTGGTCAGGGAAGGGAGGTCAATGGTCTGAGGACAAAGGCAAAAAGAAGACGTTCTGGTCAGCCTTGTGGAATTCTGGAACAGGACAATCATTCTCTTAATGAGTCAGTCAGAGCAGCGGCTTCTGACTCATCCCACCTGAGCCCGCGTCCCCAGACTCCTCCCTCACACAAGACTTTCCCAGACCGACTTAGAATTTTCCCTCTTCCTAACTTCACTCTTTCTGCTTCCATTTTTGCATCAAGAATTTTTTCCCCCTGGACTTGCACCTGTCAAGTCCTATACATTCCTTCATAGACTCTCGGGGGGTATGGTTAAAATGCATTACATACATTTATGGAAATGCCATAACGAAACTCATTATGTAACAACAGCAGCAGCAGCAACAGCAACAACAGCAATAATATATGCTAACAAGCCTGCATAAAACCATAATAAAAGAATTCTGTTTTTACTGTCAGCGTGCTGAGTTTGAAGAGATTAAAGGAACAGAAGAGCGAAAATTTGGTGTGGGTGACTCTTTCGTCCCCTCTTCTCTGGGCTCTATATTTAAATTTCTTGCATTCTTAAATAACTATTGTTGTATTTTATTACTTTAGCTTCCTCACAATATTATATGGTGCCCGAATAAGGCTGCCAGTTTACTGATTTATATTCCATCTTCCTCACAACACTGCATGATGCCTGAGCAAGGCTAGCTGTTTAGTAATGTACACGCCGGTCAGCAGCTCAAGGGAGTTAGAACAGCCTGGAGGGAACTGCACTCAGGTGTGTGCATCGGGCATCAGAAGCAGTGAGTAGGGCAGGACATCTTGATCTGAGTTCCAGTGTGATTGCACGAGACACTTCACTCCCTTCTGGATCCTGGTTTCTCAGAGAACAAGTAAAGAGAGCTTCTCGGTCCCATCCATGCCCTGGATTAAAGAGAAAAGAGACCCTCAGAAGGTGTTCACAGCTTAAGAACACCACGTAAAATGTGGGATGACTGAAATCATGGGTGCTTACTACTTAGTCAGTCAAATAGAGTGCATCGACGCCTGTCACTATAGGGGTGGGGACCACAGAAGCCAGACAAGCACACTGATCATACTGTTCAGCTGCACAATGATATCAACTTGACACAAACTGATAACCAGATACTGGCATGTGAACAAGCGAACGCAGGCTTTTCTTATGTTCATCAAATCATTTTTCAAGATGGGTGTAGTGACACATGCCTATCATCCCAGCACTTGAGAAGGAGAAGTGTGTGTTTGGGGCTAGCCTGGGCTATGTGCAGAATGAGATCCTATCTCAAAACAAGCAAACAAAAAGATTTCTTCTTTTCATTCTTTTGGTGTACTTACCTCAAATTTCTGGCATGTTCATATACTTTTTTAATCAGGAGAAACAAATAATGTTTTAGTGTCTAGGGAGTTGGTCTCTTCTTCCAGAGTTTTCTGTTGTCACCTAGCTCCCTCCCAGCCAGATGCTGTGCTTTTTGCTGGGGGACTTCTGGGTGAGGGAGGTAAGGTGTGGCCCACCACCTCATAGAATTCTTTACATACAAACCTTGTGTGTTTGGTTGGATTTTAATATAGTACACTTTCAGTCATTTCCTGGACAATTCCATCTATGAGTAAAGGCAGATACAAACTTCTGTCTTTTATATGTATTTTAATAGAACACTAAATAATGTCACAGTCTTTTAAGAATAAATCTGGAACAACTGCCAAGTCACTTCATATACAGAAAATCAAGTTTAAAATGGTTTTTGAATGATCACATCATCTGTTTCAAAAATTTTAAGTCATGAAAATCCTTAGGCCTTTTACTGACTGTCATTTTATTCTTTTTGTTGTTGTTGTTATATTTATTTATATTCGGTCTCTCTCCTCTTTCTCTCTGACTGTCTTTGTCTCTCTGTTGTGGGAGTTGATTCTCTCCTTTCATCATGTGGGTCTTGGGATTGAACTCAGGTCATTGGGCCTGGAGGTATGATTCTTTACCTGCTGAGCCATCTCAATGGCTCCATTTTTTTCTTTTATCTCTATAAAGTAATTCCTTAGAAAATGCTATATCTGGATATTCAGATATATTTTGTACAGGTGGATTGCTGGTGCATAATTACCAAGTTTGGACCAGCCAAACAGCAAATTCCTGGAAAACAGTATCAACAGCCATTGCTTGGAAGAGCCATAGACTGGGAGTTTGGTCAACCAAAGAGAGAGAAAGAGAGAGAACTGACCTTCTGAAAACCCACAGGTTCAGTCCTGTGTCCTCCAGACCCTTGTCTACTGTCTCCAATTCTTTGTTCTTCCTTTTTTTCAATTGCAATTGGTTCTTTTCTATTCATAAATGAGATAGTCTTTTGAGATACAATCAACTTTTATTTTAAAAGCAGTAGTAGAAACTAGTTCTTCTTCCTATGAGGACTTGAAGTCTTTCTTTCTCTCATTTCTGTTCTTTTTGGTTCCACAAAACTCAAAAGGTACAAAAAGGCCTAGGCTTCCACTGTCACCCAGCATCCAGCTCCTCCCCAGGGACCAGCAGTTAGCTCATTTCTCCATCTACTCCCACCAGATATCTAGACTAAGCTACCATTTCTTCACATGTATCATATGTGACAGATCAGGCCTCTTTATGAACCAAACTACAGTTCCTTAGTTCAATGAAAAACCAAGAAGAATATGTGGGTGAGATCTGAGCTTGACTGTGATGAACGTGGGGAGTGATGAGGAAGAGTGGATTACATTCCATGAGGGCAGTGGGGGCTTATAAGGGGCCTGGTGCATGCTGGGTAACTGAGATGACCCAGAAACAAGCCTTACTGTAACAGAAAGTTCACCACAAGCACTAACAAAACACGGGGGCCATTGTAATCACAATTGTTGGTATCAACTGAGTGAGCAAGGGAGTACTACACACTGTTCTAAGCCTCTAGACATTTTCTTACTTCATCCTTGAATCCTGCTATGTGGTAGCACTTCCTTGTCCTTTTATATAGCAGGAATTGGAGTCTTGGGAAGGCATTCTAAGCTTCCAAGGGCGTGCAGCTTACATGTAGTCAAAAAGTAACCCAGGTCAACTGTGAAGGACAAGAATGTTAAGACAAAGACATGTGGAACATCCTGAATGTGTCCCCTAGGGTTTGGGGGGTACTTTCTAAATGTTAGCTCCACCCTTGGTTTTAGCGAGGGCAAAACACAACACAACTCCTTCACTGCAAAGAACTTGGACTCTGTACTTGTAAATCTTACTGCCATATTGTTTTGAGGTGACTTGAACTACTTTGTGTCAGTCCTCCTGTAGACAAGGCCAGTGGCTGTTGTTCCCTTGGAACCTCCTTGAACAGCATAGACCAATGCTCACTCTTGAATTTCCCCTATTTCTGAAGTCATCAATGAGACTTGAGCATAACACATAGCCCAGGGGCGTAAGCCATGAAAAGCATAAGACCCTGACTCATCTGAGCAGTGTTGAACCCCAGGAGGCTGAGAGGGGGTGTTTATCTTAACTTGTTTTCAGAGAGGGAAGTATGCTACCATGACTAACTGACTTGTATCTAAGGTGCAGGTCAGGGAATATTGGAGAATATTTACCAGTCACAAGTCATGAACCAAAAGGCATAGGGAATATCTGAGGCTTGTCTCTCAAACCCTGAGAAATGAGGCTTTGCATTTTTTCTTTACACTAAAAAGTGCTACATCAGGTGGTTTCTTCCTGTGTAACACAGCATTGCACAACTTTTGAGGGGGAGCTCACAGGTGGAGGAAACAATTTATACGTTATGAGATGATAGAGCCAGTATGAAATGATTTGAAAGTGAAGATCAGTTCAGAACAACACAGAGCGAGAAATAATGCTTAAGGAAGATGTTTGTGGGGAGCAGAAGTGGAATAAAAGAATATCAAAATATCAGCGCGGACACTAATGATGGCTGTTTAATGGAAACTAGCAGCATAGCTCACCAAAGCAGAACTGCCCAGCCAGTGTGTCCCAGCCTCAAAAAAGTTACAGATGCACCATGGAATGTTGATCCACGCGGCCTTAAAGTAGCAGTTGGGATGTGACCTTGGGACTGCCTTTAGCTGTAAGATAACTGGACAAGGGTCCCTTGAGAGTAGCCTGGGCTGTGCTCGAGTTTGGCTGTATTTCCTCTATCCCCACTAGAGGCAAGCACAATAGTGTCTCCGCCCTTGTGTTCAGCGGAACCAGGAAGGACTTCAACAGCCAACTGAAAGTGTGATGGACTCTGCCGTTGTCAAGAGACCCCTGTCATTGTTGGAAAGCTGCTGTTCCAGGATTCCTGGGGCAGGGCACCATGCCCAGAAGACAACCAGCTGAAGACAAGGTGCTGGAAGGAAGAATTGTGATCCCGGGTGATAGCTCATCTTGACAGCTTCAAAGCTTGAGCTTTGACTGCATCAGGCCCTTCTCTCAGTTTGTGACTAATGTGCCCTTTGACCAACTTAACAACCGAGAACTATTTTAGCATGCAGATATTTTAAAAATCATGGCTTCATCAACTTTTGAAGTATATAGTGTGTAAAAGAGTTCAAATTGGTTAATATTCTACTTCCATTATCCCAGAAAATTCAACGTTCTATTTTGTTAGTGAAAGAAGACAAGGAGCCTGGGCCAAGTCTTCAGACATCATTTTAACAGATATTTTAAAAAGATCACCATAGTGCTAATTATTAAGAATGCAGAAACTGCATCACGTAAATCTTCTTCTTTATGCTGTTTTTGAGACAGGGTTTCTCTCTGTAGTCTTGTCTGCTCTGGAACTCACTCTGTAGACCAGGCTGGCCTCGAACTCAGAGATTTACCTGCCTCTGCTTTCCTCCTGGGTGCTGGGGCTACAGGTGTGTGCCACTACTGCCCCAATAAAAAGCTTTTGATTAGAAAAGTGTCATATTTTGAGCACAAAACAAGGTATGGATGTTTGCATGTGCATGTGGTATGTGTGTCTGTGTGTCTGTGTGGGTGTGTGTGTGTGTGTGTGTGAGAGAGAGAGAGAGAGAGAGAGATCTAGCTTCCTTTTCTTTAAAAGTTTTAAAAATATGTTATTTAGAAATTAAGACACATTCCGTATTCAATATTTTCCTTAATATGGTAGACATTACATTTGCTTTATTTTATTAAGAAAAGAAGGTAAAAAGATATAAATAAATAGCCTTTCTAAGTCATCTATATAGATACAGCCAAATCTCTCCCATGCTTCTCTAGGGTATTGTACTCAGATTGTCATTTTTCCTTGATGTGTGATGATAGAGAAAACCATTGGGAAGTGCTCTCAAAACCACCTTTTGCTACTAGGAAATTCTCAACTTTCTTTCTTGCATGCACTACAGTGAGGAGGGGGCAGGGAATGGCATGTTGCTATTTTTAACAAGAGTCAGGAAATTTCCAGAATGTTGGGAAAACTAAGAGAAATTTTTTTTTCCCTGTTTCAATTGTTGTAGGCATGCAACTTAATTTTTGTTGGGCTGGAGAGGAAGGATTAACAGGTGAAAATCAAGCCTTGTAAATTTAAAATAAATGTATTTTATTTATATCATTTAATATGTGAAATATGCAAAAGTGATGCAAGGTTATGAATGGCATGTCTGGTGAGGCCAAAAAGAAGTCGTGAGGACAGCCAGGTACCCTGCTGGCCACTGCCTTTATCCTCCAGCCTGAATCTTCTCAAATTATCCATAGGAGATTTATCCACATACTCAATAAGAAAAATATTTCTAATTATATCCAACCATTCTTAATATGAATGAGAATCATGCAGAGACGCTGGATTGCCAAGAGAGTTTTTGCCAGACAATTCCTTTTGACTTAAGAAAGAAGAGGCAGCTGCATTGTTTCCATAGCTATCCATATAAAAGAGTCCCGCACAAGGCTGACTCGTCCTGCTTTAAAAAGCTCCAAGGTAGGTGGGAGCAGGACACTGGCCACTGCCTGGGCTGCAGCTCCCAGTGTGGTGTTCTTACATCTGCGAATTCTGGTGCCTTCGGCTTCCCATAGCCAGTGGGATTTTATTGCTCAACTTATAAAGTGCCTTCCTTTTTTTCTCATACAGGACCCTCTCGTTTCCCAGCCACATCTTCTCGTTTACCAGTAAGGTAAGGAAGGCTTGGACTAACGGGTCCCTGGAGGTGTGATGGGGAGTCTCTGGTTTCCTGTCACTTAGCATCCTTTGAGAAAGCGCTTGTCTCAGGAAACACTAACAACTGCATCTAAGGAGAGGGACTGGGAAGGGAGGGAGGACTTTCATCCCTGCACTGGTGACTCTGGCACTTGTAGCAAAAGACAAGGGAGCAAAAAGAAATGCTAATATATTTCTTATATATATTTAGTCTCCACAAGAAACACAACAAACAATCAAAAAAAAAAACACTACTAAAATCCCCATTGGTAGAAAAACTCAGATTTATTTTGTAAAAGTCTGTCTTGCTGTTAGAATTCATTCAATAAACATGATTTCTAGTGAGGAAGAAAATACTTAGAACAATGGCTCTCTTAAACTTTTTATAGGCCTGCAGAAAAGTTACTATATGAAACCAGAACATAGTGAGATATTTTAATATGGGAACAAGGCATTCAGTAGCTCTGTTAGTACTGCATGCTGCTTCTCTGGAGAGGGAGACTGAGGGAGTGGATTTAAATGAGTGATGAGCATTTGATCCTGCAGTAAGGCAGCAGGATTTCATCCCCCACCCCACATTGTTCTGCTACCTGTACCTAGAAGTAGCCAAGGACAAGCTGCCAGGTCTCATGTTCTGTACACGGAAACTTAGAGCATGGGGAGCCTTGCCACGTGGAGCACAAGGATAAGGGTGGGTGTGGGTTGCCTCCTTCATGAGTTTGACTTGGTGTAGTGTACAAAAACATCATGCTGGAATAGGTCTACCCAGCATCCAACCAAAAGAGGGGGAGGGCAGGTGGAGTAGGAGGAAACAAAATTAAAATTCTTCCAAAACTACTTTGGAAAAATTTGGCTGAATATCTACAGGAAGAAATAAAGTTGCCTTACTTTACACGGCCAGAAAGATGTGTGACATTAGAGTAAATGACATTTTATATGCAAATAGTAGCCGGGACCCTTTCCAGTTACTTAGTTGTCCTTTTAACATGGTTTTCCCACATTATCACCCTCGGGGCTTCGGAGTGAAAAGATGCTGGGATTATAATCCCTGCCCTAAAGAGGGAATCACTGAGGCTCAAAATGATCAAGAGACTTACCCCTGGTCACACAGTCCTGGGCAACATCACTCTACCTGTAATCTGGTTTCGCAGCTAGGATGCCTGTCTCAAGATGGGAGATGCTGGATGTCAAGCCCTGAGCACGCATCCCTGCAACCTCATGTATTTTTGTTCTTGTGAGGCTTGCTTCAGGAACTGCAGCCTGGTAGCAGTAGAACTCCTTAGTGTAATTTACAGCTGGACCCCGAGACAGACTCTGTGAAGATAGGCAGCTTGGCTCGGCTTAACCACTTGGCTCAGTGTTCAAGAGTGAATGTTGCTCTTGTTGAGGACCCGAGTTCAGTTCCCAGCACCCATATGGTGCCTCACGGCCATCTGTAACTCCAGTGCCAGGAGGGTTCTGTCACTCTCCTGACTTCTGCAGGTACCAGGCATGCACATAGTGCATGTTACAATGACATGCATACATGCATATGTACATACACACATACAGGGAAAATGGTCATACAGCACAAATAATAATAACTTTTAAATCTGCTGGCATACTAGACAGTGCAGACTATGATTTTTTTTAAAATCTCCTTTAGGGTCAGTGAGTTCAGCAGCCATGAGTTCGGACGCGGAGATGGCCGTTTTCGGGGAGGCTGCTCCTTACCTCCGAAAGTCTGAGAAGGAGCGAATCGAGGCCCAGAATAGGCCCTTTGACGCCAAAACATCTGTCTTTGTGGCGGAGCCCAAGGAATCCTTCGTCAAAGGAACGATTCAGAGCAAAGATGCAGGGAAAGTGACCGTGAAAACCGAAGCGGGAGCGGTAAGTAGAGAGGCTGACGTGTTGCACGTGGGACATTGCGTTCCATTTTGAAGGTTTGGTCACTCACTTGACACTGATTGTTCCATTTCCTATTTACCAGACCCTGACGGTGAAGGAAGACCAAGTCTTCCCCATGAACCCTCCCAAGTATGACAAGATCGAGGACATGGCCATGATGACCCACCTGCACGAGCCCGCCGTGCTGTACAACCTCAAAGAGCGTTATGCAGCCTGGATGATCTACGTGAGTGTCCCTCCACGGTGTGTGGGTGGGAGAGTTTACTGCCACCACCATGTGCCCTAAAAGCCTAACACTCACACTGATGTACAATTGTGTCACAAGTATCTTCTAGTCACTTGAAGTCACCAGTAAAATTACTAGTTATTATTGAGAACGTAAGGCACATCCTGAAAGCGACACTTGATATTCTCTCCCAAGAGAAGACTTGGGAGAGCCTTGGCTGTCTGACTTGACCACAGATCTGTTGATCAAACATGCTCAGGCCTTCTTTTCCCTCTCCATTGCCAATGCCTAATCATCTCAAACCAAGGAAAAGATAAACACATTGCAATATTTCAAAATGGAATTCTTAGGGATCAATTTTAATTCATTTTTACTTTCTCCCCACGTAACAGTAATTTGTTTCTGGTCCTTTCATCCTTGAGCTCCTTCCGGTGTCCCCAGGCAGCCTTGAGTCCTCTGTCCTGCTATTTCTATCCCTGCTTTCACATTGACTGTGTTTTTCCTGGTCATTCATTAACTTCTCCATCTCCTGCATTGCCTGTGAATGTCTCAAGGAACACTGTCTTACTTATGTTTTAGTTTGACTGCCTTGCAGGGTCCTGGCACCACATACACACACACACATCCAATAAACATTTTGAATGGCATATATTACATATTCATATTTTTACACAGTTTAGCTGGCACTGGTATTCAGCTAGGTGACTTCCACATAGGTCAGATGCTTATACTCCTGGTTGGTGCCAGTCCTTAACCAGTTGACAGATATCTTTTAAATCCCTGCATTGCAATCATGATGCATTTATTTGCTCTCTGTCACTCTGTAACTCAAAATATTTTACAGTGCTTCCCCATGGTGCTACATCTACATACTGTCCCATTTATTTTTGAAGGGCTTTTATCATGTTGTCTTAAAATGTTCCAAAGTCCCCAATCACCCCTTATTGCTGAATACATTTATGTTCAAATTTATAGTCTTATACATTCAAATTATCTCAATTCTGCAGAGGAAATATATTTCCATCTCTTTCAAACAACAAAAATGTCTCATTTTTTAAAGTCCACACTTTAAATCAAATGGATAGACGTGACTTTGGTGTTCCTGCTGTGTGAAAACCCCAAGTCCCAGGGGAAGCAGTAGGAACTCTGAACTGGTTATCCCCTCAAAGATGTTGCTATGTGCCAGTCTTCAGTTTCTGTGCTGCTTCCAGAAAGAAATGTACCATGGAAAGTACTTCTTTTTCTTAAAACTCCACTGAGTAGAACAGACAAGCAGGGCTCTTGGGTAGTCATTTCCTCTTTGCGTAAACAGACCTACTCTGGCCTCTTCTGCGTCACTGTCAACCCCTACAAGTGGCTGCCGGTGTACAACCCCGAGGTGGTGGCGGCCTACCGAGGCAAAAAGCGCCAGGAGGCCCCACCCCACATCTTCTCCATCTCTGACAACGCCTACCAGTTCATGTTGACAGGTGAGTAACTTGGCTATTTTGTATGTGCCTAATCTTTTCCCGCAGACCCCTAAAGAGAGTCTCAAAGCAATTTTATCAAACCACTTGGGATGATCCCTTCTCACAGAGGCTTGTGTGACATAGCATAGAATGGCTTCTGAGCTCTTTGATGTGTAAAGATCAACAATAGAGGCTACCTACGGCGAGACTTAGGAACACAAAAATACAAGCATGCCTGTGCAGATGTGCACACATGCACACAAAAGACACAGCCCTGCATATAGACTGGTTCTCTATTACCAGAAAGCAAGAAGCAGGAAAACAAACTTTGCTTCTGTGGTTTTTCCTTGGTATCATGAATTGTGACCAACAGTACAAAGGGTACTGCCTTTGTCAGAACCAACCAGTCAGATTTTAAGGAGTATCTGGCGTTACGACCTTCCGTTGTGACTACCTCTCTGGTGACTGGCTCATCTAGGTTGACCTCAAGTACTTGTGGCCCCATTGGAAATGGCCTGGAGAATTCATTAGGCAGTGTAAAACATCCAAACAAATTCTTGCTTCCACTTAAAACTATTCTGAAACCATGATACTGTGAAGGCTTCTGCCTTTGCTCCCTGTTACTCCCCACACATCAAAACATTGCCAATGTCGGAGCCTCATCAATCCTGTGGTCCACCATGAATGAGTCTCTAACTTAATGTGTCACCAAAAGGGGATGAGAAAGCCATGTCTAGTCTAGATATGGATTTAGTGGTAGAATATTATGAAGAAAGCTTTGTGCTTCAGTAAAACGTAGCCTTGTCGCCACCCCTTCGACCAAGGTTTCTCAGCCTTTTTCTTCATTGGAGGATTTTTTCCTCTTTGAATAAAACATTTGGGAAGATGTCAGAGTGGTGGTTGTTGGTGTAAATGGGTGCACCTGTGCTAAGTAGGGAAGCAAAAGAGAGAGAAACTGTAAGATGTTAGGCCAGTGTGCACCAGGCCCTAAGGCAGCTCAACTGAGAAATAGAAATTTCATGCCCTTAGACTATTCTAGCCATTTACAATTGGGTTCGAAACGACGCTAAGTGCCTGCATTTTCTCTTGTAGACCGGGAGAATCAGTCAATCCTGATCACGTAAGTAGGTTTCCATGCTTCTTTTCATGGCTGTGGAAGTTGCTAGATGTGGCAACTCCTCTGATTGTTTTGATTTGACAGTGGAGAATCTGGTGCCGGGAAGACTGTGAACACGAAGCGTGTCATCCAGTACTTTGCAACAATTGCAGTCACTGGGGACAAGAAGAAGGAGGAGGCTCCCACTGGCAAAATGCAGGTGAGTCTGACTGTCCCAGAGTCCAGGCTCTTTTGGGGACACTCTCAGGCTAGAAGTTCCTGAGCCTGAGATGTAAGGACTGATCTTTCCCTTGCAGGGGACCCTGGAAGATCAAATCATCAGTGCCAACCCCCTGCTGGAGGCCTTTGGCAATGCCAAGACCGTGAGGAATGACAACTCTTCCCGCTTTGTGAGTCTCTTGTCCACTATTGATACTGTAAAATATTTTATTTTTAATTTTGACAATAACAGCATATATTTATGGAAAACAATGGGATGTCTTAATATATTTTATACATCATGGGCTAATTAATCCAAGAAATTAACACAGCATTGCCTCCTATATTATATTCATAAATTCTAAACTCAAAGATAAAAATCCTTCTACTTGTAAAATAGAAGATTTTATTCCTGTTGCAGGTAGTCTCTGGCATGGTTTAAAATTAAAACAGTATTGTCCCAAGTGTTTTGAACATTTTCAACCATTTGATGTTATTGTAAACAAAGTAGACATGTTAGTTTTCCTTTCAAGGGTAAATTCATCAGAATCCACTTTGGCACCACGGGGAAACTGGCATCAGCTGACATCGAGACTTGTGAGTGCTTGTCTGTAGCGCCATTCTGTTCTGAGGTCTGCTAACGTTGCTGACAGCCAAACCCGCAGCAGGTCAGCTTTTACAGTTTCCTGCTGGCTATCTGCTTTCTTCCAGATCTGCTAGAGAAGTCCCGGGTCACTTTCCAGCTCAAGGCGGAAAGGAGCTACCATATTTTCTATCAGATCACATCCAACAAGAAGCCAGAGCTGATTGGTAAGGAATGTCCATTCCTTTCTGAAGTCACTATACCACGCCTGCCAGCGCTCAGCCTGATACTCCGTGTTTGAATTTTGCTGAGTTATTTTTTTAAAATTTTCATTAAAAAATAGCTTTATAGGGTTGATTATATAACTCAGAGCTGAGCTCAAGTTCAGTCTCCAGTATCAAAAAAGGAGGAAGCTCTGTAACTTTGTTAAAATTTGTGTTTGCTTATCATAAAAATTCTTAAGGAAGCAAAGGAAAAGTGAAAAACTATCTCCAATTTCTGTGAAATAACCATATGAACACTTAGATAAACATCATCCTATTCACTTTCTATACTTATATCATTATATGTGGATAAATGAATAAAATGAACACAGTTGAAGTATACACACACACACACACACACACACACTGAGTGTGTCATGGTTTTCTTCATATTACTATTGTGCCACAGTATTGTGGAGGGTTGCAGAGTGCTACATACTAGAGATAGGCAAAATTTGCTTAATAATATGCTTTCTCTTTTAAGGCTTTAGTTTGCTTCCATTTCTGATTTTTAAATACTCACCATGAGAAAGACTATACTAGTTTGAGGTAATCTTTAGTCTTTGAAAATTTCACACATGCATACCATTTGTTATATTGTAGCAATGTTTAAAAACTAGTCATTGACAGGGAATACCATGACATCATCTTCAAGGTACTTAGTGCACATCCATCATCCTTCACCCTCTTATTATGAATCTGAAAATCTTCTGCTTTGATGAAGACAGTGGCTGTCCTCATCTTTGCTCTTTTCCATGTACATAGAAATGCTGCTGATTACCACGAACCCATACGATTACCCATTTGTCAGCCAAGGGGAGATCAGTGTGGCCAGCATTGATGACCAGGAAGAATTGATGGCCACAGATGTAAGTAGAACCCAAAACAATGCTTGGGATGACTGTGCAGGGTCAGCGATGTGGTTCACTCTGATAACTATTCAGAGTCTCTAGAAGAAACAGTAAAGAAAGAGTTGAGGGTGCTAAAGAAACACTGGACCTCCGGACCCTGGGGTTAGATGCTGTCCCTCACCAGGCTTTTATGATTCATCATCCCAGAGGTTGCCAAAGTCCTTGCTGATTTCGAGGTGTGACTTCTCAAAATAATAAGAGTCTGAGGTTGACCATGTTTTAGCCTAAGCTTCTTTTTGACTCATGTGGTGACACACACCTATAACCTCACTGCTCCAGGGAGCATCCTGTCCATGCCCTTCCCTCCGGAAGTGCTGGTGTAGTTTCCTCAGTGTAACCAGTTTGTCATGAGCGATGGGAACGTGAGCTCTAAATAGCAGATCATAACCTAACAGTTATCATCTTGATTTTGTTGGCAGAGTGCTATTGACATTTTGGGTTTCACTAATGAAGAAAAGGTCTCCATCTACAAGCTCACGGGAGCCGTGATGCATTATGGGAACATGAAGTTCAAGCAGAAGCAGCGCGAGGAGCAAGCTGAGCCAGACGGCACTGAAGGTACGGCTGCGTCTTCCACCTGATGTCATGCGTTTTCTGAAACTCACACTCTGAATGCGTTACCCTGAGTTTTCCTAGGAAGGCACACTTGCATTTTAGATCTGAGCATTACAGAGCACTTAAATGATACACTTTGTAAAGCAGAAACACTATTTGGGGCAGTGAAGGTCTTGAACTCAGTGAGATTTTTAAAAAGACTATCAAAAATATACTGAGAACACTGTACAACATGCCAGAAGATGATGATGATGATTATTTTAAGAAAACGGACTTCTTTGGGCCCTAATACCATTGTATCCACCCTTTCTTTTAGTTGCTGACAAGGCTGCCTATCTTCAGGGTCTGAACTCTGCTGACCTGCTCAAAGCCCTGTGCTACCCCAGGGTGAAGGTCGGCAATGAGTACGTCACCAAGGGCCAGACTGTAGAGCAGGTAAATGCCTAATTAAAAACCACCACAAGGGATGAGAGTATTGTATATTCCTCATGTAATTTCAAGAGTTCTATCTTCATCTTTCAAGGTGACCAACGCAGTGGGTGCCCTGGCCAAGGCCATGTACGAGAAGATGTTCCTGTGGATGGTCACCCGTATCAACCAGCAGCTGGACACCAAGCAGCCCAGGCAGTACTTCATCGGGGTCTTGGACATTGCTGGCTTTGAGATCTTTGATGTGAGTTGCTTGATTGATGGAGCAGCTTTATAGCAATGAATATATTACTAAGATTTTCTGAGTATCAGGACCCTTTCTTGCCTGCTTGTCGCCTACAATCATTTCCTGTAGCAAACAACAAACATCACATGTAATGAGGACCCTGCAGGATGGAAAGAGCTTGAATGTGGAAGGGGAGCAGCTCTAAGACTCCCAAGATGTAAAAGAAGCTGACATTAAATAGCACAGTGAAACTTAGTAACCCATAATACGCTCTGAGTATACAGTGCAGAAATCACTGAGAGACACTTAGAGAGATAATAAAGGCTGAGAAAGGCTTGATAATTTAGAATCATCATTAATTAAATGAAATTAAAATTTAATGCTTGTTAATGTAATATCACGAAATAAAAATTTCTATTTGATCATGAAATACATTTCCCTGCTCATAGCTTTTTAAAAGTTTATCTCTTTTCTAATTATTATAATAAAACTTGGCTTTAACAGAAAGTATAGAAAAGCAAGGAAAAGGGGTCTAATCTAAGTAGATCTAGTTCATTTGCTATTCAGTAGGGTTTTTAAAGATAAAAAGAAGTGTGCTGTTATATTATATGTGGTCTCTTGTGTCTTGTTTATTGTTTTCGTTTCACACTAGATAACAATTGCTAATCACTTGAAATTCTGACCATAGTGGTGTTCCTGCAATATAGGCTTGGAACCAGCTTTTTTAGGGATTGAGAGTTTGCCCTTAGATGAGGCCTCTGGAAGACATAGGGGGTACCTGGAATAAACCTAGGGAGATTAAGTAGAAACTCAGGAAAACTGTGTAAAGCTAAGAAATTAAAAAAAAATAGAATTAATTCCGACTTAAGACTTTCTATAAAACAGCAATGAACAGTGACTTCCACGTGC
This sequence comes from Chionomys nivalis, assembly GCF_950005125.1. Classification (NCBI taxonomy): domain Eukaryota; kingdom Metazoa; phylum Chordata; class Mammalia; order Rodentia; family Cricetidae; genus Chionomys; species Chionomys nivalis. Next base: position 48,721,770 of record NC_080092.1, read on the forward strand.
CTCAAACCTTCCATGCTTATTTTGCATTGCAAAAGAGACTCTCTTGACCAATGATGATAATACCTTCTAAAAAGTATGGTAAATAAAATGCCTACTTAATTTCAGAGACAAATACGCATATCTATTTATTTAGTTCAACAGCCTGGAGCAGCTGTGCATCAACTTCACCAACGAGAAACTGCAGCAGTTCTTCAACCACCACATGTTCGTGCTGGAGCAGGAGGAGTACAAGAAGGAAGGCATCGAGTGGACATTCATCGACTTCGGGATGGACCTGGCCGCCTGCATCGAGCTCATCGAGAAGGTAAACCCCCTTCGTCTGCTCTGAGCCCCCTTCCCATGTATCCTGCTGCTCGTGTATACATACTCAGATGCCCTTGCCTCACCTTCACTCCAGCCGATGGGCATCTTCTCCATCCTGGAAGAGGAGTGCATGTTCCCCAAGGCGACAGACACCTCCTTCAAGAACAAGCTGTATGAACAGCATCTTGGAAAGTCTGCCAACTTCCAGAAGCCTAAGGTGGTTAAAGGCAAGGCTGAAGCCCACTTCTCCCTGATTCACTATGCGGGCACCGTGGACTACAACATCACCGGCTGGCTGGACAAAAACAAGGACCCCCTGAATGAGACTGTGGTTGGGCTGTACCAGAAGTCTTCAGTGAAAACTCTGGCCTACCTCTTCTCTGGAACTCAAACTGCTGAAGCAGGTGAGGCCTCCAAGTCTTAACTTTCTGTTAATATTACAACCAAGCTATTAGTTTGAGGCTGGTGAGAGCACCCCAGCAGAAGGTGGCACGCCAAACCCCTCATTCCTTGAGGCTATATGGAGCTTATATATTTGGGGTCACCTCCCTACTGACAGAGACCTTATCACAATGGCAAGAAAAGAACTATCAGGCTCTCAACCAAGGAAAAGCTTCGGTTTCTGTAATTCTTTCCTCCTTCTCCCACTGTACTAAATGTGAAGCATCTGGGGATATTACAGAAAATATAGTGACCAAATCCTACCTTTCAATGCTAGCTTCTACTGAAGATTTTTAAGTCACTGTGTGCCAAGTATCAATATCAGAAAGTTCACCTCTTCATGGCTAGGTGACTACTGTTCACATTATCTCCAAACAGCGAATTACAGAAAGTGGGTGTGAACTTAGTCGATAAAACAAGATTTTAAGGGGGTCCATATGGTGGGAGGATGTTCCTGGGGTGAGAGGGTTCCCCTTGGGCATGGAATACACAGAAATCAGCAGGATGGAGCCCCCTGACTCAAGAGTGTATTTGAATGATGCTATCCTTTTCCTTCCTTAGAGGCCAGCAGCGGTGGGGCCGCCAAGAAAGGTGCTAAGAAGAAGGGGTCTTCTTTCCAGACCGTGTCTGCTCTGTTCAGAGTAAGAGCAAACTCTAGCACCTCCAATTACCTTAGGAGTTTGGCTTTAGAAGTACAAGATCACATTTTTCAGGAGACTCTAGAAAAGCGCTGATGTTTATGGCTTCCGTTAATATGAAATGGGAGAGATCAGTCAGACATTATCTTATCTCACCTTTCTGAGCCATCACAGAATGAGGGGGACCTCTTATGAACTCTAGTGGAACTTAGTGATTCATCATTCATAACCTAATTGGGTGACAAGTACCAAGGCCAAGTACAGAAAGAGAAAGAATATATTAGTAAGACTAAGGAAACCGTTCTTTGTGGTGTTGTACTCCTGTAATCCTGGACTTGGGAGGCAGAACCAGGAGGACTGAAAATTCGAAAACAGTCTGGGGTACACTGACTGTTATAATAACACTGACTGAATATAATAACAACAGCAAGGCCAAAACTAAACCGAACTAAACCAACATCAAAACAAGTAAGATTAATGCAACCTAGCAACCAACCGAGCTAATGCATTGTTGCTACTGATCTAATCAGTGGTCAATATTTTAAAGTTATTACCTTATCCATGGAGCTCTACAAAATGTCCAAGGTCCAAATATGGTGCAGGATTGTATTTCCTTAATGAAGAATCATCGAGTTTAGTAAAAGATACAGGTACCATTTAATAGGTAGATAGATGTTTGAGGGGTCGAAGGACAGGGAGGAAAGCAGGACAATGCTGGTTTAAAGTGAAAAGAAGTACACCCCAAGTGTTTTGACACACATCCCTCCTGCCAACAAGAATGCATCAGGATAGACTGAGGACCAACATCTCAACAGAAGCAATAGGGTCTTCTTTGGATGAAAGCTGGTCCTCTTGTGCCAATGGCAGGCAGCTTAGATGGTGACGTATTTGTCTTGTAGGTGTGGAGATCTGAGTTCAGATTCCCAAAAGCCACATAAAAAGAAGCAGTATGGTGGTGTGCGCTGACAATCCTACCAATATGAGAGGTAGAGGTGGAAGGATCCTTAGAAGATGCTGGGTCAGAGAACTCTGGCCAATGTGGCCAAGTTCTAATCCAATGAGAGACCCTGTCTCACTTACTAGGAAGAAGACACCTATGGGCTGACACCCAGTCTTAGCTCCACAAGAGTGGTATACATGCATGCATACACACATGTAATACACACATACACCTATTCAATAACAGAAAGAAAGAACACCGGTGATGCAGTCAATCAACCCAAGCCATGGGTTGATTTTATAGACATCACCAACTGCTCATCCTTCTGCTGATACTCTGACAATGGTTTTCTGGTCTTACAGGAAAATCTGAACAAGCTGATGACCAACCTTAGGAGCACCCACCCCCACTTCGTGAGGTGCATCATCCCCAATGAAACCAAGACTCCCGGTAAGAAACTCCCAAGTGAAAGCGCAAAGCATGGCTGCCACATCTTTGTTATGTTCTGCTGTGAAATAAACATGCATTTCCAGGGGCCATGGAGCACGAACTGGTCCTGCACCAGCTGAGGTGCAACGGTGTGCTGGAAGGCATCCGCATCTGCCGGAAGGGCTTCCCCAGCAGGATCCTCTATGCAGACTTCAAGCAGAGGTCAGGCGCTCCAAATTATGATGTGTCTTTGATGCTTAGTATAAACAAGTTTTGACGTAAGCAGAGCAATTTAATGAAAAGTATACCTCTAGTGTTTTTATTTTGCCACAAAAGAACTAAAGATACTGAGTCTTACAATACTTTGAAAAGATACTATTTGCTAGGTGGTAGTGGTGCACGCCTTTACTCCCAGCACTCAGGAGGTAGAGGCAGGTGGATCTCTGTGAGTTAATGAGTTAGAGGCCACTCTGGTCTACAGAGCAAGTTCCAGGATAAGCTCCAAAGTTACACAATAAAACCCTGTCTCAAAAACAAGAACAACAAAGAAAAAAAAAAGAAGAAAAAGATACTCTTTGAACTGGGCAGTAGTGGTTCATGCCTTTAATCCTAGCAATTGGAGGCAGAGGCAGGAAAATCTCCGAGTTTCAGGCCATTTTGTTCTACAGGGTTAGCTCCAGAACAGCCAGGGCTACGCAGAGAAACTCTACCTCGAAAAAATAAAATTAAAAAAAGAAGAAAAGAACACTATATGTTAAGCTCTGTGCAAAACACTCACTAGTTTTTTTCAGGCTCATAGATACACACTCCAGATTCAGGAGTTAGCAGAGCTGCCCTTTCACTGCTCTGACCCATTTAACCCTCACCACCACTCAGTCCAGATAAGAACTACTAGGACCGCATTTTCTGACTAAATGAGTAGGGTTCAAAGAGATCAAATTAATGTTTAAAGTCAAAACTAATAAGTCACCGGGTTGGGATGTTGCACGTAGAGCTAGCTTCAAATAGGTTACCGTCTTGATTTGTTTGATTTCAGTTCTCTCTCACAGATGAACTTCCCAGGATTCCCTAGAATAATAGGGGGCATGTCATGGTGACAGCTCTTAGTTAAATCTCTTTTCTCCTCCCTGATATGCTGATCTTGAGAATCAAGAAAAAGTTCTGAATGGCAGCTGCAGGGCACTGGTCTCTGAGTCTAGAGCTGGTTGATAAAGAATAGCAGTGCTCAAGATGAAGGGCATCCAAGGTTTGTTATTAGACTTATAGGATCATTTCTCAAACCCAAAACCTCATCTACTATATTCCTTATTATTTTTATTATTAAAATATAATCACATCACGTCCCCTTTCCCTTTCCTTCCTCCAACTCCTCCCATGTTTCCCCTCCCCTTTTTCTTCTCAAATTCATAGATTTTTTTCTTTAATTAATAGTGTTACTATATTCATTAATTAAAATAATCAGATTTCTTGGACTTATGATCTTCCATTGAAACACATTTACCAAACAAAAATAACACATTATATTACATAGGCTGTATACTCTTAAATGTGAACAAAATGACATAGTCCTTGAGGACAGAGTCTGATTTTTTTTTTTTTTTTAAAAAGCTAGGAACTGGATGGGTATGGTGGTACACACCTTTAATCCCAGCACCCAGGAGGCAGAAGTGGGTGTATTTCTGTGCCTTTGAAGCCAGTCTAGTCTACACAGTGAGTTCCAGGACAGCCATGGCTATATGTAGAGAGACTGGCTAAAATGAGAGAGAGAGACAGAGACAGAGACACAGAGAGAAGAACATTGGAACTATAAAGGAAGGCACAATGGATTAAAAATATATAATCAATAGGTTGAAAAAACAAGCAGATAATGTCTTTCAGTGAACAAAACAACAATTAGAAAAAGCTTTGAATTTTAAATAAATCATTTAGAATTTGGTTAATGTTTGTAAAACAGATCTTCACAAACTACACTTACTTTAACAGATACAAGGTGTTAAATGCAAGCGCCATCCCCGAGGGACAATTCATCGATAGCAAGAAGGCTTCTGAGAAACTCCTTGGCTCCATCGACATTGACCACACTCAGTATAAGTTTGGTCACACCAAGGTAATCCTCCCTAAATCCAGCCTCATGTCTTCCTGTCCCTTTGAACTCGGTGTGAAGTTTCTGATCTGCAACATTGCTTGCACACAGGTCTTCTTCAAAGCTGGTCTTCTGGGGCTCCTAGAGGAGATGAGAGACGACAAGTTGGCTCAGCTGATTACTCGCACCCAGGCCATGTGCAGAGGTTTCTTGGCAAGAGTGGAGTACCAGAAGATGGTGGAGAGAAGGTATAAAAATGTGTGGCTTATTCACCTCTTGTGTCTTCAAAAATACACTCAAGGTAGCTGACAGTTAGGACTTAGCTGTGGTAAGAAGACCAAAGTAAGAAGGAATAAATGAAACTTCTATGAGAAAGGGGCAGAGAACTTAAAGTCTGTCAGCACTGAACATCTCCTGAGTGCCTGGGTGTGGGTGAGGAGTTGAGGAGTATCAAGCGTAGATATTTTTTGATCAAACAGGAGAAAATATACCAATGAGTAGGTAGAGATGAATTTTTGCCCTTTTTTCTAGCTATGACATGGTTTTATTAAATATCATTAAATGGGAAGCCTTAAAATGTATAGTAGTATCAAAAATGGTTTTACATAATATCTAAAACTATTTCTTCAGTTGAATCATTTCTATTATTGAAATATCATAATTTAAAATAGGATATTTGTGAAGAACTTTTCACAGAAAGTTACTACAGTGTCATTAAAGGTGTTGACTTCCTGCTAGTCTGACTGATGGAGGGCAAGAACTAAAAGATGACAGAGTTTGATGTCTCAGGAGCAGTGATGAAGAACATTTCACATAGCCACGTATACACCCACACATATGAACAAATCTGTATACACACATAAACGAGTTACATGAGACAACCTTTATCACTTGCAGTTAGGCTTAATTTTTCTGACCACACTGCGATGTTGTACTTGGGGAGCTAACTACCTATATATGAAGGCTAATAATTTCTAAGTGGTCTAGATTAAGGTACCTTCATAGCATAGAATGCAAAATTGACACAACATTAAAATGTAAAACTAGAGACTGTCAAAGAAATCTGATTTTTAAAGTCACCTCTGTCAAGGACTATGGTATTTTGCCATTTTCACTGCCCTTTGCTATCTGAATGAGAGTATTTGAAGCACTGATGAATAGCAATGCCTCCCAAAGGGACCTTGATTTGTGACATTGGTATCTGTTGTGTCTTATTAAAAATGTGAAATTTCATGTCCATGTTAAATACTCTAAGTCTGAATTTCTGGAAGTGGAATTCAAGAGTCAGTTTTGTTTTTGTTTTGATAATCTCTTTGAGTGATTGTTAACCATGTCCAAGTTTGAGATGCAATGATGTAGAGAAACAGATGGTTACAAGTTCTTGACCATCACCATGAAATATAATTTTTCTCATCTTCAAGGTTGAATGCAAGTGAGGAGTGGGGTAGGATGGAGGGAGAAAGAACCTCCAACCCTCGCTCCTGAGATTTACTCTTGCTTTATAGTCTACAGAGCATCTAATTAGTAAACACTGCATTTCAGGGAGTCCATCTTCTGCATCCAATACAACATCCGCGCCTTCATGAATGTCAAGCACTGGCCCTGGATGAAGCTCTTCTTCAAGATCAAACCCCTGCTGAAGAGCGCAGAGACTGAAAAGGAGATGGCCAACATGAAGGAGGAGTTCCAGAAAACCAAAGACGAGCTCTCCAAGTCGGAGGCAAAGAGGAAGGAACTAGAAGAAAAGATGGTGTCACTGTTGAAAGAAAAAAATGACCTGCAACTCCAAGTACAGGCTGTAAGTTGGGGCTCTATCCTCGGGTATCCCTAATCAAGATGAAGTGCTGATGCTCTGACCACGATAAGGGAGATGTATAATTGGCAGGGAATCACTCATTGTAGAGAGATGGCTATCAGAGATGGCTAGAGACTCCAAATGGCCACATTTCTCTCGCTGCCCAATAAATACACCCAAACCAGTGCAATGACAATGAGGTAGAACTGTCTGTCTTCTTCCAGCCTACACCATTTTATCAATCTACAGGAATTGTGGCTTCTTTTCAGTTTGAAGAGAATTCTCAAAGATGATTAATACAAACCAAACCCAAAAAATAAAGGGAAGACAACATGGAGAGAGATTTTTTTTTTTCTTTAAAGCTTCCTTGAAGAACATCTTGACATCCCTTGGCCTCACATTACCGTATAGACAGCTGAAGGGTGATAGTGTTCTACAGCAGACTGTACTGAATTACTGCTTGCTACTGATCTCATGCCTGTTAATTCTTCCCTCTCCACGGGCAGAGGCCTATTAAGCCACACCCACAATTTTACCTTAGCTTCTAATCTGTTGTGCCTTTCTCCCCACCTTTATTCCACCAATTTATTAACTGTTCACTCATGAATCAGCTATTGTCAAGTTGTGGCAGTGCAATAACTCCCCCAGGCTTACAGAAGGCTCTTCTTTCTGCTTCCTTCAAATCTGTACCCAACTCCTTCCCATTCTCCATAGGGAGTTACTCAGATCCTGTCCACACAGCTGAGTTCATGACATGGAGCACATCACAGTCTTTTAGGCACTCAAAGGATGATGGCAGAGGACCATTAGCATGCACACACACACACACACACACACACACACACGTTTCTCATTTTCTGCCCTCCCAATTCTCCTTAATTCAAAAGAAAACAGGTTGCAAGAAATTTCATTTTAAGACTTTATGCCTCGGTTTGGATTCGGGGCATCTTAAATAGAACCATTCTCTAGTACCACATAGAAAAATATATCTGCATCTGCAATATCTTGCACTTTCCCTGCACAAATGTTTCCCTCCCCCACCTGCCTCCTTGCGTTTACGCCATAAACTGATTTCTACACATTCCACACCCACCCATCTCTCAAGGGACAACTTGAAAACTAATTTCATGAAAGCATCATGGAGCCAATGTGTTAGATGTCTAATATTATGAATTATGTTTTAGATTAGTGACAGCCTATGAGAAATGGGTGTTCTCGTCTATTATAAAGCATAAAGCATAGTGTCACAAGGAAAAGAAAACAACATAGTTTGTTTTTCCCACATATGCAAAATGCATTGCACACAGTAGGTGGTGTATGAGACAAAAATCCTTGAAAACTTAAATAAATGAACATAAGAAACCCAATAGACCAACTCAAGGAAGTTAAAGTCTTATCATAAAAATATATTTGATTCTTTCTTTCTAATGTTGATTGTATCGCCAATTCCAGGAAGCTGAAGGTTTGGCTGATGCAGAGGAAAGATGCGACCAGCTGATCAAAACCAAAATCCAGCTGGAGGCCAAAATCAAAGAGGTGACAGAGAGAGCTGAGGATGAGGAGGAGATCAATGCCGAGCTGACGGCCAAGAAGAGGAAGCTGGAGGACGAGTGCTCAGAGCTGAAGAAAGACATCGACGACCTTGAGCTGACCCTGGCCAAGGTGGAGAAGGAGAAGCACGCCACAGAGAACAAGGTGTGAGACAGATTCCTGGAAAGTTATGACTCTTAAATTATGAAGTAAAACATAGAACAAATATGTTCAAATATAACATGTAATGCAAAGCGCGTTTGCTTCCTAAGGTGAAAAACCTCACGGAGGAGATGGCGGGTCTGGACGAAACCATCGCTAAGCTGACCAAGGAGAAGAAGGCCCTCCAAGAGGCCCACCAGCAGACCCTGGATGACCTGCAGGCAGAGGAGGACAAAGTCAACACCCTGACCAAAGCCAAAATCAAGCTTGAACAGCAAGTGGATGATGTAAGTTGTGTATTAATAAGAATAATTTCCTTCTAAAGGAACTATACATTCCTTTTGACACGGCACTATATTCACTTAGCTTGAGGGGTCCTTGGAGCAAGAAAAGAAACTTCGCATGGACCTGGAAAGAGCCAAGAGGAAACTTGAGGGTGACTTGAAGCTGGCCCAAGAATCCATCATGGACATTGAAAACGAGAAACAGCAGCTTGATGAAAGGCTCAAAAAGTAGGCATGAAAAAACTGCTTAACGCTTTGCTTCCAGTGTTGGCAATGAACAGAATTTCTAACTTGTGTTTCTTCTTTAAGGAAAGAGTTTGAGATGAGCAATCTGCAAAGCAAGATTGAAGATGAGCAGGCAGTTGGCATTCAACTGCAGAAGAAGATCAAGGAGCTGCAGGTAAGTCAATGGCTTCCATCAGTCTAACTCATCAGGAAAAACATGACTGACTCAAGAAGCTGAGTCTGTACTTCCTGCCACCCCCAGGCCCGCATCGAGGAGCTGGAGGAGGAAATCGAGGCAGAGAGGGCCTCCAGGGCCAAAGCAGAGAAGCAGCGCTCTGACCTCTCCCGGGAACTGGAGGAGATCAGCGAGAGGCTGGAAGAAGCTGGCGGAGCCACTTCTGCCCAGATCGAGATGAACAAGAAGAGAGAGGCTGAGTTCCAGAAGATGCGCAGGGACCTGGAGGAGGCCACCCTGCAGCATGAAGCCACAGCGGCCACCCTGAGGAAGAAGCACGCGGACAGCGTGGCAGAGCTTGGGGAGCAGATCGACAACCTGCAGCGGGTCAAGCAGAAGCTGGAGAAGGAGAAGAGCGAGATGAAGATGGAGATCGATGACCTCGCTAGTAATGTAGAGACAGTGTCTAAGGCCAAGGTACATGGTTGGAAAATTGATACTCATGATTCTAATCCACATGGACACATCAGTTTGCCCAGGGCACTTCATATACATTAAGTCACTCATTATTTGCAGTAATACAGAAATGCGAGAAAAGGCAAGCACATCACACCATCCCACTGTTAGCAGGTGACTTGAGCACAGGTCATCTGTGTTCTTCAGGTTTCCAGCTGCATAGGACAGGTTGCTCATATTTTTTATTATATGACAATATTCTAGTACATATAAAAGCGGTGAAGTATTTTTAATATCCTCTTACAGAACAGACCATATAATTCTTACAGAATCATAAAATCAGAATTTAATCTTCAAACTTTTCTATTGCTATTGCACATAGCTTTATAATTTTACTTTAAGGGAAAGACATCGTCTAGATTACATAATTCATAGGATAATTTGATTTATTTGTTCAAGCCAATGTTTTCCCCTTTGTAGAAGAATTAGATACAACGATGGTTATTCTCCCTGAGTCTCATCATTCTTTCTTTCATTCCCTCTTTCAGGGAAACCTAGAGAAGATGTGCCGCACCCTGGAGGACCAGGTGAGTGAGCTCAAATCAAAGGAGGAGGAACAGCAGCGGCTGATCAATGACCTGACGAGCCAGAGGGGACGCTTGCAGACCGAATCTGGTAATTCTCTGTCTTCGACGGTGTCTGAGCATAGAGATGAGGGAGTTAAGAATAAATGACTTGGTGATATGAGCAGCTGAGAACGTGGCTGATTCACCAGAAGGCTCAGTCTCCGCCTGCATCCAAGGTCACGACTAGTTCAAGCTCTGATCCACAAAGGTCACGAGGATTTAGCTACAGAGCAGTTGCTGGGATCAGCAGTCACTCCAGCGGAAAGCAGGGCTTCTGTCTCAGCCTGTGTTGTTTGTTGTTGCCATTCCTATTTTGCAGTTCAGGGGATCAAACCCAGGGCCTGACACAGGCTAAGCAAATAGCCTGTCATGAAGTCATGTCCCCAGCCCTAGTTATCCTTTCATTTATTTCAGCATGAACGCAGTCTCTGAATGGGGCAATGCACATACATGTCCATCTCTCAATCACCTCTGGAAGTCCTCAGTGGACAATGCCTCACCAGCCTGGAGTACCGAGTTCAATTTCCAGATCCCAGATAAAGATAGGAGAAGAGAACTGATTCCACAAAATTGTCCTCTGAGTTTTCATATGTCTATTCTAGCAATCACACACACACACACACACACACACACACACACACACACACACACACATGCATATATGCCTGCATGTGCAAGTCTCTATAAGTAGATTTTGGATACTTGTTTGGACAGCCAGTACCAAATTTTGCATAACACTATATAAGAAAGATAACATGATGGAGCAGGAAAATGAATTTAAACTGTATTTATTCATCTGGATCACTAAGAACGTTTTATTAGATCACCCAAAGATTTTGCACAGAGCCTGAAAAGGTCAGCAGATAATTTAATCATCCGAACTCTCAATCTGGGGTGCTGAGTGTTAAATTTACTTCTCAAATGGGCTTCGGAACGTGTTCCTCCCTTAGAGAACATCAGTGCTGGTTCTTCTGTTTCCCAGGTGAATTTTCGCGGCAGCTTGATGAGAAGGAAGCGCTGGTGTCTCAGTTATCAAGAGGGAAGCAAGCCTTTACCCAACAGATTGAGGAGTTAAAGAGGCAGCTTGAGGAGGAAGTAAAGGTGATTATTGATCTAAAGCTGGTGATCGAAAGCATTTTGTTCTTAAGTATTGACCCTAAAAGGAACCAGTTCCATCAGCTCTGAGGAGAGGGAATACTTAAATATCTAGTACAATGAAGGTGTGACCATCTCCATAGGCCAAGAACGCGCTGGCCCACGCCCTGCAGTCCTCCCGCCACGACTGTGACCTGCTGCGGGAACAGTATGAGGAGGAGCAGGAATCTAAGGCTGAGCTGCAGAGGGCACTGTCCAAGGCCAACAGCGAGGTGGCCCAGTGGAGGACCAAATATGAGACGGACGCCATCCAGCGCACGGAGGAGCTGGAGGAGGCCAAGTATGTGCCTGTTTGGGAGAGAATGGTACAAAAAACTTTACACATCCATGCTGCAACATTGCAGACCAGCTTCTGTTTGCCGGACTGTCACAGTAATCCCTGAATAGAATGAGCACATCCCTGCTCCACTGACTTAAAATCCAGCGGAGGTAACAAATAATTACTAACCACAGAGCTTGCTGTTCTTTGTCGAGTGCCCCGGGTTCATTGATGCTACTTTACCAACTGGTTCCTCTGTAAGCCACAGTCTTTGTAGGTCTCCCACTAGTTCACTCTGGGTTCTTAGCAAGACCGTCCCTAGATACCTAGTGTTCTTGCCGAAGGAGTACCATGTTTTATGTCTCTTCATGGCCCTTACATCCTAAAGCTGTTACTAAGAAACTTCAGACTTGACTGCTGTTGATTGCTCTCACTTGTTTGTAAGCTTCCCAAAGCTGGTGACATTTGTCCACTGCTGTATAGTCATGTCTGGTTCTTAAGAGATCCCCAGTGACTTTTATCGAATTATTAATCTTTAATTAATATACTACATTAATACAATTAATATACAATATAGTTATACATTATACATTAATTGTATAAGATAATTATTAATATTTCATTTTTGATATTCTTCAATATGGTGATAGTTCATATTTTTAAATATGGTTTCTTCTTTCTAAAATTTATGTAATCTTCAAGGAAGAAGCTGGCTCAACGTCTGCAGGCGGCTGAGGAGCACGTGGAAGCCGTGAACGCCAAGTGTGCTTCCCTGGAGAAGACGAAGCAGAGGCTGCAGAATGAGGTGGAGGACCTCATGCTGGACGTGGAGAGGACCAACGCGGCCTGCGCTGCCCTGGACAAGAAGCAGAGGAACTTCGACAAGGTGACTCCCGAAGCATCCTCTCTCTGCCCTGCGTACCTTTCCCTCTCCATGGCAGCAGCTCACTGCTCTTGGTTTTCCAGATCCTGGCAGAGTGGAAGCAGAAATACGAGGAAACACATGCCGAGCTGGAGGCATCCCAGAAGGAGGCCCGTTCCCTTGGCACGGAGCTCTTCAAGATGAAGAATGCCTACGAGGAGTCTCTGGATCAGCTAGAAACCCTGAAGCGAGAGAATAAGAACTTACAGCGTGAGGCCCTTTCTCTCCCAACAGTACCCATGACTCGGAGGGGTCGCTCCTCTATGTCATGCTTTGACCACATCCTTACATGTCTCCCTCCCATTAACAGAGGAGATTTCTGATCTCACGGAGCAGATCGCAGAAGGAGGAAAGCGTATCCATGAACTGGAGAAAATAAAGAAACAAGTAGAGCAAGAGAAATGCGAACTTCAGGCTGCTCTAGAAGAAGCAGAGGTACAGGCTGCATGCTTGGTTAATCAACATTTTCAGGGAGAATTGAGTTCACCCACAGGGCGAGTAAATAGATGTGGGAAACACGGTTATCTGTGTGTGGCAAAACTCCAGCTTGCTTCTTTGTTGTTTGCTGATGTCGCCTCTCTCTGTCCTTAAGGCATCTCTGGAGCACGAAGAGGGAAAGATTCTGCGCATCCAGCTGGAGCTGAACCAAGTCAAGTCTGAGATCGACAGGAAGATTGCCGAGAAGGACGAGGAGATCGACCAGCTGAAGAGAAACCACATTAGAGTCGTGGAGTCCATGCAGAGCACGCTGGATGCGGAGATCAGGAGCAGGAACGACGCCATCAGGATCAAGAAGAAGATGGAGGGAGACCTCAATGAGATGGAAATCCAGCTGAACCACTCCAACCGCATGGCTGCCGAGGCCCTGAGAAACTACAGGAACACACAAGGCATCCTCAAGGTTGGTGGCACCAAGAGATGGTGCCAGACGAGGGGGTGACTTGGCCTGAGGACACAGTGTCTCATTGATTGTTTATTGCACAGGACACTCAGCTGCACCTGGATGATGCTCTCCGGGGCCAGGAGGACCTGAAGGAGCAGCTGGCCATGGTTGAGCGCAGAGCCAACCTGCTACAGGCTGAGATCGAGGAGCTGCGGGCCACGCTGGAGCAGACAGAGAGGAGCAGGAAGATTGCAGAGCAGGAGCTGCTGGATGCCAGTGAGCGCGTGCAGCTCCTCCACACCCAGGTGGGGTTTTGTACAAAGACTTCCCAGCAGTAAATGCTTAGGCTTAAGCATCTCGGAATGTAAAAGCCTGGACTTTTCATAAGGCTACCAGATTTTAACTTCTGCCAAACTTCACTGTTATTGAGAAGTTTTGCACTGTTTTATGTTACCAATCGTTATTGATTCTCTCTCTAGAACATTTTAAGGGTGCCCACACTCTACTATATCAGCATATCTATTCATGCTTACTAGCCACATTGACATTTTTATTGGGAAGGAATGGCATGTTACAAACATCTGTTGTAATGTTACTATGCACAAGGATGATAAATGACAACTATAAAATCATAAAGCTGTCTCATCCGCCTCCAATGCACGCAAAGATGCTGACTATTCTGCAGCCTTTTTATCTCTTTCTATGGACAACTGTGGTCTAGAACAGAATTCTTTAATGTTGAAGGGCATTTCTTTTACTTACAAATTTTTATCTTATAGTTTTCAAGAAGTAACTACCACTAAGTGTTTTGATAACATCAGAAAGTGTAACTCTTCTTTTTAACCAGAACACCAGCCTCATCAACACCAAGAAGAAGCTCGAGACAGACATTTCCCAAATGCAAGGAGAGATGGAGGACATCGTCCAGGAAGCCCGCAACGCAGAAGAGAAGGCCAAGAAAGCCATCACTGACGTGAGTAGAGTCACATTTATGCAGACTGAGCAGCGAGACTTCCTGATGCCGATAGCTTATCTTGATATTCTTATCAGGCTGCCATGATGGCAGAGGAGCTGAAGAAGGAGCAGGACACCAGCGCCCACCTGGAGCGGATGAAGAAGAACATGGAGCAGACGGTGAAGGACCTGCAGCTACGTCTAGACGAGGCTGAGCAGCTGGCGCTGAAGGGCGGCAAGAAGCAGATCCAGAAACTGGAGGCCAGGGTGGGTCCTTGTGTTCGTCCTTTCCCACGTGTTTCCAATGCCTCGTTGGAACAAAATTCTTCAGAGCCTTTCCTTTTGTAGGTGCGTGAACTGGAGGGCGAGGTTGAGAGTGAGCAGAAGCGGAATGTGGAGGCAGTCAAAGGTCTGCGCAAACACGAGAGGAGAGTTAAGGAGCTCACTTACCAGGTAGGCAGTGGTCCTTAGCAACTACTGCCCCTCCAGATGTGTGAGATACTCACAGTGGTAGCATGTGCTTTGGAAGTAATGCCCTGTGGTTCTTACAATCTTGCAGACAGAAGAAGACAGAAAAAATATTCTCAGGCTTCAGGATTTGGTGGATAAACTCCAGGCAAAAGTGAAATCTTACAAGAGACAAGCGGAGGAGGCTGTGAGTATCTTTAGGGGAAGGAAGAGCGAAGTCCTCGGATTGAGAAAAGTTACCAAATAATTTATTTGCTGCCTCATTTAGTATATACATCATTTTCTACATACAGACTCTGTACTTCAGGGCTGTGTACATCTTTGTACTTTTTGCTTATTGCTTCTAGTAATAATAGCTTGATTTTAAGGGAAAACCTCAGCGTCCAAAGGAAACCTGCAAAAAATTTAAAAGCAGAAATAATACAGGTTGTTCTCTGAAGTCGTGGTGGGACAAAACAATACAGAGATAAGAAATATACCAGAACTCCCCAGACTTCCAACCACTAACAAGCAAACTGAAAAATAATTCTTGGAGGCTGGAGAGATGGCTTAGCAGTTAAGAAGCCTGGTTGCTCTTCCAGGGACCTGTGCTCAGTTCCCAGCACCCATAACCATCTGGAAC
This sequence comes from Chionomys nivalis, assembly GCF_950005125.1. NCBI lineage: Eukaryota > Metazoa > Chordata > Mammalia > Rodentia > Cricetidae > Chionomys > Chionomys nivalis. The sequence goes on from NC_080092.1 coordinate 48,737,120, forward strand.
TCTAGTTCCAGGGGACTTGACACCCTCTTCTGGCCTCTGTAGGCCCCAGGCAAACAAGTAGTTCACAGATTTTTATGCAGGAAAAATATCTGCACACATAAAAAAATAAAAGTAAAAAATAACTCAGGATGAAATATACATTAGAAAAGCATGATTTCCAGATAATTATTTATTATAAATAAAATTACAAGTAAGGTGCAACTTTTAAAAATATTTATATTGGAATACTAAAATTACTTAGAGGACTAATCCATTGCTTTCTGAGTTTTTAGCATTAATCAAAAATAAAAATAAACAAATAAATTCATATCCAATCTAGAAGTTAATACTAACAACACAAATGGAAGCAAAAAGTTCTGATAAAATAAAGGTAGGAATTAACTGATTTGAGTGTGCTATTTCCTAATTTGGCATTTTAATAGTACCTAATAGCTTTGGAGAATTAATAAAACAAATACACTTATAGCTAGCTTAATGAAGAAAATTAGAGGAAATGCAAGTAGAACATCAGTAATAAGAAGGGAAACACACCTTGTCCATAGAGGAGTGCTTTTAGTGTAGTGTCTTTAGTTTTAGTGAGTGGAGATCAGAAAGAAACTGGCCATTTTTTTTTCTGAAGAACATGTGTTACCCTGCTACTGTTGAAAAGGACCCAGGTCCGGATAGGTCTTTCAAAATTTCAAGGGACAGATAATCCTCAGCTATGTGAACTGTTCAAGAGCAATGAGAAAAAGAGGCGAAGCTTTCCAATTCACATTACAAAGCTCGCATAACCCTCATACCAAAGCCCGTCCAAGGGAGGACGGGGGAAGAAATGAAGGCAGCCTTACTCCTGACTGACATCCCAGCATGGGTGCGTTACCCAATACTAAAACCCACTCAGCACTAAAAGCCGTACTTAACTGAAGGAATTGTCCATCAGTGGATAAATAGGCTTACGTCCTACAATGTAACCATCGGGAATCTGGCCAGACAATCGTGATATCAAAATCAGGAGGAAAACAACCACTTTGTGCCAAAATGATTGCAGTAAACGTCAATGGACATTTCAGTGTTTTAAATGACTATTAAATCATCCTTGATGTGATAAGGAATAACTAATTTCAGTTAACAGTTATCACCTAACAGCTAGCATTAATCAGCTGGCCTTTTCATGTTCTTGACTTCTCTGATCTCCCTTTCCCCTCTCCTTTATGACATATGTCAATTCAGATATTTTGGTCGTCAGGGCTGGAGAGGTGCTTCAGTCACTAAGCACTAGTTGCTCTCCCAGAGGATCTGAGTTTGGTTCCCAGCACCCATGTCAGACAGTTAACAACAAACAACCTGTAACTCCAGCTCCTGGAGATCCAAGCCCTTTTCTGGTCATCAAGAGTGTCTACATACACACACGAAAACAGACAGACAGACAAACACATACGCAAATAAGATCCTTACAAAAAGATATTTTGGTTGCAAAATGGAAATGAGATGATTTTGGGACACCAATCTTGAATGATAAAATTACTTTCAATGGTAAGCAAGATCTCGATCTTGGAGAGGGTACGATGTCAACTCCTGTTTCTGCCAGTCTACAGGGCTTAGAAAGATTACAGCATGGGTTTATTATGATTCTGTTTCTATTCTCAGGAGGAGCAGTCCAACACAAATCTGTCCAAATTCCGCAAGATCCAGCATGAACTGGAGGAAGCCGAGGAGCGGGCTGACATAGCAGAGTCTCAGGTCAACAAGCTGCGGGTGAAGAGCCGTGAAGTTCACACGAAAATCATAAGTGAAGAGTGAGCGAGTCTCAGTGCTGTGGGATGACTGAAGAGAGGCACAAAATGTGAAGCCTTTGGTCATGTCCACAGAGGATTCTGTTCCATCCTATTGAAAGGAAATAAAGAACACATTTGTTCTTTTGCAAACAGCATCCTTAGACTGGCCCTGTCTTTTGTCAGAGTCAGAGTTTGAAAACTCCCAGGCTGCTTAATAGTCACAGCCAACCTGCTACTAAAAAATATGCATGCATTCACATGTGTCTTTGGTTTAGCGAGGCATTTTAAGTTGATAAAGGTGTCACTTATCAAGAAAGCCTGTCCCAGTGAATAGAACTCTAGAAGTCATTCCTATTTCTTCTTAGTTGTCCCTGGTATCTTGGTATTGTCATATCCCAGGTAGTCTCTACATCTTTTAACACAAACCCAGTTTTCCAAATCTAGGAAAATAATGGTGCTAAGGCTATTTCTACAGAGATAATTCACATTAACCATGTCACTGATTCTCTTTGTTTAATAACTGCATAAAGAAAAAAACACCAACTATTCTCCAATATCTCATGAAAACTCTTTTCAACATTAATATTAATACTATGAATATATAATTAATACTACAGTATATGTATGGGTCTTCTGTATGATGATATCAGTTGGAAATAACTCTTTCTTATGGAAGCTGTAGGTGCCTATTAAATCTGGGCACATAGAAAACTTTGTTCTTTAAGTTATAATTTGGTATCGATAAGCTATGTGCCTATTTTTCGCATTCTTTATAGCCTCCTCTGGAATCATACGAAGAGCCTAATCAGTGGTTAAGAGACCAGAACAAAAGTCTCAAAGCAGTTTACTCAAATGCATATAAAAACAGACGCGATAGCTATCTAGATTATTGAGACATTTTCCTAGAAGATTAAAGTTTTAGAACTGGAGGCAGCTTTGATGCACGGCCAAAAACACAGCCTTCCTAGACAGCATCTGGTAAAAGCTAAATGCTAACTTCCCATCTGAGCCGAAAGCAGAAGTGTCTTGGCTTAAGTGGCAATTTCAATCAGGCACGTGGAGGTAGCTTAGCAGGGAAACCAGTTTGCACTGGTCTTAGGAAGAGCATAGGATTGCTCTCCTGGCTGTATTGGCCTATCTTTCATCCTCCCCACCCTCCACTTTACCCATCATTGTTTAAGTATCTTATAACAACAACAAACAAAACAAGGCCCTGCCTTCTCCTCCCTGGAAAAAATTTTCAGAGTAGATCCAAAGTCCATTTAAAATTCCTATCAAATCCTATTTGGAGGATTATGACAATATTCGCTCTGAGAACTGTTAGTCGCATTTCACAGGTACCCAATAAAGAGACAGATATATAAGAAGCAAAGTGATGTACCTGATGGAACAAAGCAGCTAATAGTTGGCCGGGAAAGTTCCTGGTGGATGGTTGCGCTGCCCTTCAAACCTCTTCTTGGTGCCTTCAATGAGTCCACTCTAGACAGAGGAGTGTCACCAGCGGGTGCGCTGAGCTCACATCAACTGCCCAAGTCTAAACTGCTGTAGGACCTGTGGGACTCTCGTCTTTTCTTTGAACTTGGTTGCTTTGTTTGAAAAATGAGAAATGCGGATCTCACAGTCCCTTGCAGTAATAAAATCATATGATCACCACAACCTGCATCTCTAGGTATCTACTTTCACGTGGCAGCTTGTTTTACCTCATCAGTGGAATAGAGCTGGGTGCCAAACAAGACCCTGGGGGCTTGGTATCAGTCACGCAATGTTAGCTATGAGAGAGATGCAAGGATACTCAGACAACAAAGCAAACAAGCGTTACAAAAGGGAACAATGTTCAGGTGTTGTTTGTAAAGATGCACCAAGGTGGCTGCTGGGGAAGGCAAACTCGTTGGCATATGTCGTCAAACATTTCTGGTTTTTAATATTTCCTCACATACATCCACTTCATAGAGGAAGCAGGGTTTCACAGGCAACTTGATTTCTCTTTTCTTAATGAGAGAATGGGTGTGTGGCTACGCGGCAGACTGGGGATCGGTCTCTCTCGAGTGGGAAGGGGATGATTGACAATGAGTCAGAGGTAGCTGACCGCAGGGAAACAAAAGCAGCTGTCTCTTTGGCTGTTCTTCATCAACCAGATTTTGAAATTAAGCTTTGAAGCATCCTTCAAAAAGGACAATGGATTGTAAAACAAATAAACAAACAAACAAAAAAATCCTGTCTTCTTCAAAGGAAGCAGCAGTGTTTCAGCGACACTCGGTAAGCTGCAGAAAGTTTCCTCTGTGGTATAGTATTGCAATTGTGCGGGCAGCTGAGAGCCTTCCCACAGGGCACTCAGTGAAACACAAGAGCTCCAGGCAACAAAGTCCAGGGATTCCAGAACTCAGCAGTCTTTAAAACAACACCTTACATTATTCCAAGGACGGATCATTTTCCTATCACCAACGACTCAAATTATTTATAGGAGATTGGTTCATATACTTAACCCAATGTGAGAGGAAATCTTTCTAATTATATCCAAACATCTTTAATATGAAGGGAATTAGGCTTGGAGACCTTCATTGCCAAAAACACGTTTTGCCAAATATGTTTTAAGAAAGAGGAGGAGGTTACGTGTTTTCCATATTTGATCCTATAAAAGTACCCTTGGTATGAGAATGACTTGTCTTTCCTCATAAAGCCTCAAGGTAAGAGTGTGTGAGGACAGGGCTCTGTGTGGACGGGAAGGGATGCCTGGCTGCTAGCGTGCATGCCACACATCCTGGCTCCCGCTGCCCCTGGCAGGCCTTCCAGAGAAGCACCAACTTACTCCGTAGCAATTGTAATTAGATGTTGTGGTCTTCCCAGTCATTTCCTGGGTTCCTCACATAAGAACTGTGCTCTGATTGGGAGTCACTAGCATTTACTCAGAAGGCATTTATTCATTTATTTATTTTTTTATTTACAGTCCTGACCTACTGTCGAGGTTGCATCACTCAAGGTAAGGCAATTTTATTTTTTTCTTTTAATTCCTTTTGGAACGCAAGGAATCTTCTTTAGCATTTGGAAAGTGTCTCTTGGGGTTGAAGAATGAAAAGCATTTCAATGTCATGGCTGACCATGCTTTCTACTGAAAATCTCTGAGGGGGTTTAGGAAACGAGGTCTCATTAATCCAGACCCTTTGCAGTGTCTGAGTGGCTTCCTCAGAGTCTTGGGAGTTTTGTGCATGAGGTTTTTCTCTGTCCAGTTCTGTAGTTTGTCTTGTAAGTGATGACAGCATGCGGTGCACCACAGTCTACTCATTTCAAAGGAGAAGTGTAAGCATCCTACGTTCCAGCTTTTAGCACTCATTAAATAAGAACTGTGAGATGGTGTTTAGATGGATAGGTAGGACATCTCAACCCTTGCCTCACCAAAGCATAAGTCTGCGTAATGCCTCATGACCTGTCAAGTAAAATGGAAGTGATGAGAAAAAGGCTTCAGCGAGACAAAGCACTTTAATTTTGCTATACCAGTTATTGAGGCTTAAGTGGAGAAATGGAGAAGAGTTTAGCCCAAGGAGCTTTCCCAGGAAAGGTGTGTTTTGAACTTAGAATACAGATTCTATATGAAGACTGTTGGCAGGGTCCATGAATGGCAAGAAGGAGGTTTGAAAGTAAAAAGTTGGGAGAAACATCTAAAGGAATATTAATAAAAGAGCGAGAAAGCATAGTCAAAATTCTGATACTGGGATAGGATTAAAGGCCTGCAAGGAAATGTGGGTTTTGACATAAACGATGTCAAAGCAGGCTCTTCACATCTCTACTTTCTCTTCTAGTGTGTAATGTTTGTCATGGCTGAGTCTGTAAGGGAAATAAAAACCAAGACTCTCCACATACAAGGGAGTTCCTAAAACTTTAGCCACAGATCCCGATTTTGCCAAGGCAGCCAGCTCGGAGCCCTTCTCAGCATCCAGCATGTGTTCGCAGAGGTGTGAAGGGTGCCAGAAAGAGGAGGACTCCCTGCTGCAAGGTGCTGAAATTCCAGAGGGGAAGAAAGAAAGTACAAGCAAGCAGCCAGAGAACATTTTAGCATCTTCTTTACTTGGTGTTTTGTAGGTGCCAATGGTAGGCAGCTTCTAAAGGTTAATATACATAACAAAGTAGACGCAGGAAACAGCCCTGCCATCTCTCACAGTAGGCGAGCAGCAACCAACCACCTCTAACTGCGTGATTAAGTACTTGTCAGCACTGGCAAGGACCAGGGAGCCTGACATTTCAACCACGTGGTAGCCAGGGAGGTGGTTAGATCTGGAGCAATGCATTCACCCAACTGTCAGGGAATAAAAAAAAAAAAAAAAAAAAAAAAAATGCATGTGATTCTAATAGCCCGGTTTTTAAATTTATACCATTTGTCCCTCTTCCAGGAAGGTTCTCTCACTGGGCTGCCCACCAATAGCCCGCAGCCATGAGTTCGGACGCCGAGATGGCCGTTTTCGGGGAGGCTGCTCCTTACCTCCGAAAGTCTGAAAAGGAGCGAATCGAGGCTCAGAACAAGCCTTTCGATGCCAAGTCATCCGTGTTCGTGGTGGACCCTAAGGAGTCTTTTGTGAAAGCAACGGTGCAGAGCAGGGAAGGGGGCAAGGTGACAGCTAAGACCGAAGCAGGAGCTGTGAGTAAAACATCTGGAGCTGGGGACACCACACGCTGGGCTAGTTTGATTGACACTTAGTTCCTAACCTAACATCTCTTATTTATGGACAGACTGTAACAGTAAAAGATGATCAAGTCTTCCCCATGAACCCTCCCAAGTACGACAAGATCGAGGACATGGCCATGATGACCCACCTGCACGAGCCCGCCGTGCTGTACAACCTCAAAGAGCGTTATGCAGCCTGGATGATCTACGTGAGTTCTCTCACGGCCTTTCGCTCCAGAGAGTAATTAGTATGGTTTTCAAGAAAAACAGTAGCTAATGAATGTCCCATCCAGTAATTATGTCCCTCTTTCTGATGCAGACCTACTCGGGCCTGTTCTGCGTCACTGTCAACCCCTACAAGTGGCTGCCGGTGTACAACGCAGAGGTGGTGGCGGCCTACCGAGGCAAAAAGCGCCAGGAGGCACCGCCCCACATCTTCTCCATCTCTGACAACGCCTACCAGTTCATGCTGACAGGTGAGTGGTTCACGTGGCTTTCATATCCATTTGTGATTTGAAATGCTATAGTCCAACGATATTAGAGCCCGAAGGACCTTTGGAAAGAATCAGTTGTTCGTGATTGTTCATGACATTCTCATTGCTCAAGGAAGGGGTTCTCGAAAGCAGAGAAGGGTAGACACTGTCAGCCAAGAGCTAAGCTCAGCTCAGTTGCTTCTCCCTCTCCCTCCATGACCCCAGCAGATCTTGCATCTTCCTCAGGCCACTCGGGGTCTTACAGTCTCCTTACTTGGGAACGTCTGCTTTATTTTGTGTTCAATTAATGAGAAAAAGATACCTGAGGAAAACGTTGCTTGAGGAGAAGTGCAAACCAAGTCACCCATTCCCTCATGGCCTCAGTTTCTTGCTGCTTGTACTGGACACTTTTGAAAGAACTGTCATTTTTTTTTTTAATTTTTTTTTATGGTTTATTTAACTTTATTTTATGTGCATTGGTGTGAAGGTGTCAGATCCCCTGGAACTGGATTTTCAGACAGTTGTGAGCTGCCATGTGGGTGCTGGGAATTGAACCCGGGTCCTTGAGAAGAGCAGTTAGTGCTCTTAACCGCTGAGCCATCTCTCCAGCCCAAGAACTGTCATTTTTAAAGTCATTTGAGTGTGTTCTTGTTGGTGGCTTCTTCTTAGTAAAGATGGTGTTTGGAGTACCTAGAAGTTTTACAACTAGAGGTATTCACCCCACAAAGGATTTCCCTTTGAGAATCACTTTGAGATGTCTACATGATCATTCCTTAACAATTTGAGAAAGGCCAATCAGAGGGTTGCAGTCTGAGCCCACAGGACAAGAAATTTTTTCTTTGTGAGGTTAATTCACCCATTTAGAAATGAAATCTTAACCTTGGCTGATTAGCACCATTCTAACTTGTAAAACCAGGACACAACATACATTTCTAGAAGTGGCTGTTTATCAGTGGGAAGTGTGCTGCTGAAATCTACAGACGGGGGTGGAGGCATGAGTCTGACTTTGGAGCTTGTTATCTTTTATATGAAGCCAATAGGGAGCTCTTCCTGCCGTGATGTAGCTATGACAGCCTCTTATGGGTTTCTTTCTTGACTTCAAAGACCAGAGAGTCAATCCCAATAATACAATCCCAATAATACAATACAGAAAAAAAAAAGCTTCCATGAAAAATGTGACACTTTGAGACTCACGAAAAATTTATGTGACTCATGTATGGCTGACTACATACTGTTTTTCTTCTAGATCGGGAGAATCAGTCTATTTTGATCACGTATGTATTTCTATTCTGAAACTTTCTGGTTTTTTTTTTCCTCACTGGGAAAATAAGAAAATCTAAAGAGAAAATTAGTGAATACTAAAGGAAATGACACAATCAGTGAGGAACTAGCACTGTTTCAGAGTCACCCTAGAAAGCAGATTGAGTCCAGATGTAAAACAGCAGCGTTGCAATTTATCTTGCTGGCTGGTATAACCTTGTGTCATGTGGCAATCCCAGATGTAGGGAATGCCAGATTTCCTCTTGGAGCTTGGCCAGAGCTCAGTCCAGTTCAGAGAGCAGCATACAGCCTAAAGAAGGTACAGCTTTTGGGGGTGAGCCCCAGCCATGTTATTTGAGGCGCCCCCCCTAGGGAACTTCCAACACCTGTGAGATCTAACTGGAGCCCGATCTCCAGTCTCAGGCAGCCAAGGAAAACACACATTACTGGGGCTTCTTATTCATCCCTCAGTTTGCTGCATGGCTGTTGAGGGGCTGCTGGGTGGACTCTTCAAGAACAGGTCTCAGCACCTCGCAAAGAACCTGGAACATTTTAAGTGAATGAACAAATAAATGAATAATAAATGAATTTCCCTTTTTGTCAGTGTAAGCTAAGGGAAGCAATATGAGTTATTTGTAGGAAGAAAAGACCTAACCTGGAGGACTATGACAGAGATGAAAAGTCAGACACATGAGGGAGCAAATACTGTCGGCAGGCATAGTTTCATCGGCCACAAAGCTTAATTTTCCATGTATTGGTCTTTATTAAACAGTGGAGAATCCGGGGCCGGGAAGACTGTGAACACGAAGCGTGTCATCCAGTACTTTGCAACAATTGCAGTCACTGGGGAGAAGAAGAAGGAGGAAGCGACTTCTGGCAAAATGCAGGTGGGTCTGACTGTCACAGTCAGAGTCCAGGCTCTTTTGTCTGTCTCAGGCAAGAAAGCCCTAAGATGTGAGAACTGATCTTTCCCTTGCAGGGGACCCTGGAAGATCAAATCATTAGCGCCAACCCCCTGCTGGAGGCCTTTGGCAATGCCAAGACCGTGAGGAACGACAACTCTTCCCGCTTTGTGAGTCTCTTAGTCTTCTCTGACTTCAGAAGAAACCGTATCGGAAGCACTGCGTCCAGTCCTCTTTAGTGCATCAGTCTTTGATGCTAACATCCTCTCTTTCCCTTCCAAGGGTAAATTCATCAGGATCCACTTCGGCACCACAGGGAAACTGGCTTCTGCTGATATTGAAACATGTGAGTAACTGGACCTTCTAACCAGAATCCAAGAATAACAAATGAGGAATTGGAGGGACACTCTGCAGCTCCTGCTTAGCAAGGAGCCCAGAAAACACCTCCGCTGCCAAATAGGCTTGCAGTGAGTGCCAGCCTTGGGCAAAGCCCGCAGTGTGCCTTTACCCACCCAGGCATGAGCTAACGAATGAGTCTGTAGGAACTGTCAGGCCTTCTTGGACTCGTTTGAAATACCCTGGCTCAGAACACTTTCAAAATACTCAAAGAACAAAGTAACCCAGGGGTGTTTGAGTTGCCCATGGGTTGAATGTATGTGACTCTTCCATTCCTGAGCCTCACTGACTATTTTCCTTAGTAGCTCCTATAGTAGAATGCCAGTATTAAATCATATTCCAAATGTCAAGGTTCTTCTCTATGAGAAGTGAGCATTCCTTTAGGCAAGTACATTTTACCTTCATTCTAGAGGGGTTGAAAGAAAACTCAGTGTTTATAGAGATGTAACATGAGGGACCTCATGACCACCTAGCTATAATCTCCAGGGGTCCTAAGACTTAGCTGATGGCCTCAGGTTCTACAACCACCCTAAGACACTTGATAACCCCCTTCTTATCTGTGTTGATTCTCCATGACAGATCTTCTGGAGAAGTCTAGAGTCACTTTCCAGCTAAAAGCTGAAAGGAGCTACCATATCTTCTATCAGATCATGTCTAACAAGAAGCCAGATCTAATTGGTAAGAACCTTAAATTCATAAACAGAAGTTAGTGTTTTTATTAACATTTTCTAATACTAAACATGTACCCTGAATCCTGCGTACCCAGAAATGCTCCTGATCACCACCAACCCATACGACTACGCCTTTGTCAGTCAGGGGGAGATCACAGTGCCCAGCATTGATGACCAAGAAGAGTTGATGGCCACAGATGTAAGTCACATATCATGTATGAACATAGCAGCAATAGCCTAGTTAGGATAAACTACAAATTCTGCCAAGTAAGTAGTGTCTTCTGCCCTTACATTTGTCCTCTCTTGGCTCCTCTTAGAGTGCCATTGACATTCTGGGCTTCACTTCTGATGAAAGAGTCTCCATCTATAAGCTCACAGGGGCCGTGATGCATTATGGGAACATGAAGTTCAAGCAGAAGCAACGAGAGGAGCAAGCTGAGCCAGATGGCACCGAAGGTACCAAAACCAAACTAAACTCTCTCTATGGGTTTACAGAGGAAATATAGTCCAAACTCATGTCTCCCTTGTAACTGAGCTTCTAGTGGGCACACACAAATTTATCCCCACATAGAGTGTACAAAGTAATCTACTCAACACTCGGACATTGTGTATTATGGGGCCCAGAGAAGGTAATGTTGGGACCCTGAATTATATTTCTGCAGTTGCTGACAAGGCTGCCTATCTCCAGAACCTGAACTCTGCTGACCTGCTCAAAGCCCTGTGCTACCCCAGGGTGAAGGTCGGCAATGAGTACGTCACCAAGGGCCAGACTGTGCAGCAGGTGAATGCACGCCCTCTGTGAAGCACACCCCCCCAAGACCCCCTTGATCATTAATGATGCCAACGAGAACTACTCTGTCTCTAAAGGTGTACAACTCAGTGGGTGCCCTGGCCAAAGCCGTCTATGAGAAGATGTTCCTGTGGATGGTCACCCGCATCAACCAGCAGCTGGACACCAAGCAGCCCAGGCAGTACTTCATCGGGGTCTTGGACATTGCTGGCTTTGAGATCTTTGATGTGAGTTGGCAGAAACCTTGTAACAGCAGAAAAGTTTGCAAGTCTTCTCCTGTAGTCACCAAGGGAATGCCTAGGACAAATGACCACATTATAAACTGATTCATGCAAGAGGACTTGAAATCTGGGGAAGGGTGTGAACTTTGGAGTCAAACTCCAGCTGAGTCATTGCCTCACTGTGTGGTAGCAGGACTAGCGTGTGCCTGGTCATTGCACAGTCTCACTGAGGACCTATCTGTGTAACACCCTCCTGTGGAGCTTTCTGTCAGAAGACAGGTGTACTTAAAGCCCCGAGTATAATCCCCAATTTACAATCAGTGATCAATAAATGATAGAGATGATTGATCAACAATAGCATCAAACTGGCACCAGGAAAGGCGATGGCAAATGAACACAGGCTTTGAGATTCCTGTCTGCTTATTTAGGGAGACAAAATATGTCTTGACACTAGGGTAACTTCTGCAATGACAAGGTAGGGTGAATGGAAGCGACAGAATAAACTCAGATATTTCTGCCTAAGAAAGAGTGCTCTGCAATCCAGTCAGTCAAAGTAACTGGCTCTCTAGCCTACCATTGTATTTGTAACTGGTCTCCTTCTGAAATCATATTTGAGAACTTTTTTCTATGAGTGTATTGATAAGATGATGAAATTTGAGTAAGGGGTGTTTGCTACAAATGGGACAAAAATCCCATCCTCCTCAGAGAGCAGTTAGCCTGCCCAGCTGAGGAGAGCCTGGAGAGGCTTGCATTAGAAACCAACAGCTCCTTTGCTTCTCCACTTGCTTAGTTCAACAGCCTGGAGCAGCTGTGCATCAACTTCACCAACGAGAAACTGCAGCAGTTCTTCAACCACCACATGTTCGTGCTGGAGCAGGAGGAGTACAAGAAGGAAGGCATCGAGTGGGAGTTCATCGACTTCGGGATGGACCTGGCCGCCTGCATCGAGCTCATTGAGAAGGTTCGTGCGCTCTTTCCAGATCACAGCTGTGTGGTGTGGAAACGAAAAACAGTAAAATCTTGGTGTGTGTGGTGGCCAGAGATTACTACTTATGAATGAAATGAGGGAAGTATGCTGGTAAAAAATGAGACAAAACGTTTTCTTTTAAAAAATGTCCATTCTCTGACAACTTTACAGACACATATTGCTCCCCTCCCCAACATGCACACCAGCTCTGGACTCCTCCTCAACAAGTCAATCTCCTACTTTTTTTTTTTTTTTTTGGATCCATTGAGCATGGGGGGGAGGAGATGGCCACCAAATCATGGGCAACTTACCACTGGCGTCACCACAGAAGAGAGCCCCTCCTTCTCCAGTTGCAGCTCCTCAGGGCAGGGCAGGGCCTAGGGAGACCTCCCATTCCTAGGTGAAAGATGAGCAGCCCTCATCCCATGCAGGTAGCCACAGCTGCTGAGCTCATGAGGACAGTGGCCAGCTCTGTCAGTTCCAGAAGACAGTGCTCCACAACACCCATCCCCCAGCTTCAGGCTCCCCCATTCTTTCTGTCCCCTCTTTTGAGACAGACTATGTTCTACAGGGTCCACAGTTTTATGCCTACCCAGAGCTTACAATCAAAGCCTTAACACTGAAAGATATCCTTAAGTATAAAAGTTTAGTACGTATTAAAGTATTTTTATTTACTTCTCTGGCATCCTTAGATTCACTATTATTGACCTCTGAAATGCAAATTTCTGATGCTGTCCACTGAGGTTTCCAAACTCTAGCTATGCCAGACTCACCTCAAGCCCTTAAAACAGTGTCCCCTGCTCTCACCCCCATGAGTACTTTACAGCAGATGCTGAATGAGTTGTGGTGTCTTCACTCTTAGCAAGTAACTCTAGTGCACCTAGTTACAAAGCCACACTTTGAAAAGTTCTGCTCCAAGACTTTTGGGGTAAAGGCATAAAGTCCAGAGAAGTATAGCCATTATTTGTCATAGCTAAGAGCCTCATTAAGTCAGTGACCTCCGCCAAACAAATGAGTTTTCATTAGCTCTGTGGAACTAAAGACTGAATTCAGCCATTCAAGTCGCCTGTCACTTTTGTGAGGAGATTTCATGTGGCATTTATTTCTGTATTTATTCTTCTAGCCAATGGGCATCTTCTCCATCCTGGAAGAGGAGTGCATGTTCCCCAAGGCAACAGACACCTCCTTCAAGAACAAGCTGTATGAACAGCATCTTGGAAAGTCCAACAACTTCCAGAAGCCCAAGCCTGCCAAAGGCAAGGTGGAAGCCCACTTCTCGCTGGTGCACTATGCGGGCACCGTGGACTACAACATCGCCGGCTGGCTGGACAAGAACAAGGACCCCCTGAATGAGACTGTGGTGGGGCTCTACCAGAAGTCTTCAATGAAAACTCTGGCTTACCTCTTCTCTGGGGCAGCAGCAGCAGCTGAAGCAGGTAGTCATCAGCCAACTATCTTTATTTAATGTGGAAATTCTAAGCAGAGAAGCCCGGCTTCTGACTGATCAATTGTGCTCCTTGCCCCCTCAGAGTCCGGTGGTGGCGGTGGAAAGAAAGGGGCCAAGAAGAAGGGTTCTTCTTTCCAGACCGTGTCAGCCCTCTTCAGGGTAAAAACTTCATTTTCTCTCTGAATGGCTTAGGCTGTTAGATTTTACGCTGCTGTAGACGGAAGGGTGGGGGAGTAGATACTGTTTCATAATGTGGCTGACGTAGGCGGGGTGGGGAGGCATTGAGTGCACACTTCCCAGGGAGTGAGTAGGGTGACACAGCCTTGTGGTGGCTTGTAAAAGTAAAGTGAGAAATTTGGAGGCAAATTGGATTAGGAGCAAAACCAGACCAAAAATCTCTGTACATCTTCCATGCAGGATGTAACACTGTTCCATGTATGGATCTAGCACCTTTGTATGTTTACAGTGCCATGATAAAAATATACAATATGCCAGGAAATTCACCAACACTGAGCAGCCAGTTCAACAGCTAATAGGGAAACAGGCTCCTGGTGTACAAACATGGTGTATGAAATGTATCCCAGGAGAGCATGTCAAAGAACTTAGAGACCCCAGACATGACTCTGGAAAATTCAAACCTGGATACTATTCAGTAGAACTGGACCAAAGTGGTGGCCCATGGTCATTATGTCTGTAAATATGAGCATCTGAAACAGCACATAGTAAATAAGATATATTCTATGACTCCACAGGAGAATCTGAACAAGCTGATGACCAACCTGAGGAGCACCCACCCCCACTTTGTGCGGTGCATCATCCCTAATGAAACTAAGACTCCTGGTAAGATACTTCCGGTACCTACCCAGACAAGTCCCAGTGTGTTTGCTTTAGAGACTAGACCATGAAATACATGTGGCTTTTTCCAGGGGCCATGGAGCACGAACTGGTCCTGCACCAGCTGAGGTGTAATGGTGTGCTGGAAGGCATCCGCATCTGCCGGAAGGGCTTCCCCAGCAGGATCCTCTATGCAGACTTCAAGCAGAGGTTGGGTATTTTTTCACTGTGAATTGTTTAAAGGTTTTTTTTCTATTGCTTTTTTCTTTTAACAAATAGGAAAGTAACACATTCAAGTGACTTAGGGACACACTGTGATGTCCTTTGACTATACAAAGAATAGATTAAGGGCAATATGGTTTCTTTATTTTTCTGTTAGAATACCCAACAGCAACAGTGTTTCTAAGGTAGGGAGTTTTCTTGGGTGTCAACAACTATATCATTTATTTGGTTGGTTTAAACAGATACAAGGTGTTAAATGCAAGCGCCATCCCTGAGGGACAATTCATCGATAGCAAGAAGGCTTCTGAGAAGCTCCTTGGCTCCATCGACATTGACCACACTCAGTATAAGTTTGGTCACACCAAGGTAATCCTCCCTAAATCCAGCCTCATGTCTTCCTGTCCCTTTGAACTCGGTGTGAAGTTTCTGATCTGCAACATTGCTTGCATACAGGTCTTCTTCAAAGCTGGTCTTCTGGGGCTCCTAGAGGAGATGAGAGATGAGAAGTTGGCCCAGCTGATTACCCGCACCCAGGCCATGTGCAGAGGGTACTTGGCAAGAGTGGAGTACCAGAAGATGGTGGAGAGAAGGTGTGTATACAGAAAACATATGAAGGTCATTGTTTTAGTCCCTTTCGTTCTGATTCCCATTAGAATTCAACTTTGAACGTTTCTGTTCCCATCACAGGGAGTCCATCTTCTGCATCCAGTACAACGTCCGCGCCTTCATGAATGTGAAGCACTGGCCCTGGATGAAGCTGTATTTCAAGATCAAACCTCTCCTGAAGAGTGCGGAGACAGAGAAGGAGATGGCCAACATGAAGGAAGAATTTGAAAAAGCTAAAGAAAACCTTGCCAAGGCAGAGGCCAAAAGGAAAGAACTGGAAGAGAAGATGGTAGCTCTGATGCAAGAGAAAAATGACCTGCAGCTCCAAGTTCAGGCTGTGAGTCTTTCGAAGCCCGCCCTGATGCTAAAATCTCTGCGCAGTGATGAGCAAGACAACGCCCAGAATTCCACACAATCAAGTGACTGGTGGCTGGTCTTTTAAATCGACAACTCCTTAAAGTGTTCTAGAACATTCCACACACAACATTACTGCAAATCAGTGCAGTAGGATACTCAGTTGCTCAGAAGGAAAAACAAAACAGTTTTCCTTTCTTTTAAGTGATTTTTCTAGCAGACTGAGGATGGGAAGTAAGGGGATATTTGCTTTCCCACAATTCTACCTATTGACAAATGTCAAAAGAATATTAATAGTGAATAGGGAGAAGAGCTTGCAATAATAATGTATCAACCCCAAACTAATAGTCCAAATTTTAAACCTACACTTCTAAATACTTCCTACACAATTTTCTTTTAGAAATTTTAGACTACCAGAAAGAATTAGAGTTTGCAAGGCTTTCTATAGATAGTGTTCATTTCTATGCACACTATGAGATATTGTGTTGATAGTCTCCCTCTGATGACCCAATAAATATCCAGAGACTTGAAGAATAACATGTGACCAGGGGCTACCTTCTAATCTATTTCTATCTCCTCCAAGCTACTGTCATAATCAAACACAGAAACATGAAAAGGTCGCTTTTTAGTTTTCTGAATTCAGAAGAAAAACAATCAGTCCCACTGGGTCTATGTATTCTGAATACATAACAGAAATGAATCACAAGCATCAAGGTTGTATCTCTCCTGTGGTTTGTATAGATAAATGAGGAGTCGTTCATCCACCATCAAGAATAGAGATTATTGGAGAGGGTGCCTAAGCTTCTTCCCACTGTACTATGCTAAATATATGTAATATATGTTTATATATATATATATGTATGTATGTATGTATTTATATTAGCAGCATTCCATCTACTAACCACTTAGTAACCGTTGCATGAATTTCAGAACCTAGAGATACATCCATTCAGATACAGAGTTTATATTCCAAATCCTATCTTTTCTTATGAAAAACAAGGTTAATACTTCTCCAAGTACCACCTGTCCCAATGACCCATTCTTCTTGGTTATTCTAGCCATTTTATTTTATTTTAGTTTATTTTTGGCTTTTTGAGACAGGGTTTCTCTGTGTAACAGCACTGGCTGTCCTAGAACTAGCTTTTGTAGACCAGGCTGGCCTCTAATTCACAAAGATCCACCGGTCTCTATCTGCTGAGTTCTGGGGTTGAAGGCGTGTCTTCCATCCATTTTAAAAAATACAAGCTCCATTGTCATTGGAGGACACTCTTTCCTTCTAAGTCATTTTTTGATGTCCACTGTCCTCCTAAAAAGATCTTGATTCTCAGTTCTTTATTTTAATGTGCATTAAACAAAGCACACCAATTTGAAATTTTATGTTTATGCATTAAACATATGTTATAGCAAAACAATGGTATCAGAATTTCACCAGGGCCAGGAACTATGTCTTACATTTCTTTGTTAATATTCAAGTTCATAGTCAGTGCTCAGTGCTAGAAAATTAATTAAAAGAAAGCTGATGCCTTTCTTGCTTGCTTTCAAAATATTAATAAAATCTAAAAGGTCCAGGGAACTTAAACCTAAAAATGTCTATTATCTTCCCCTCAGGAAGCAGACAGCTTGGCTGATGCAGAGGAAAGATGCGACCAGCTGATCAAAACCAAAATCCAGCTGGAGGCCAAAATCAAAGAGGTGACAGAGAGAGCCGAGGATGAGGAGGAGATCAACGCCGAGCTGACGGCTAAGAAGAGGAAGCTGGAGGACGAGTGCTCAGAGCTGAAGAAAGACATCGACGACCTTGAGCTGACCCTGGCCAAGGTGGAGAAGGAGAAGCACGCCACAGAGAACAAGGTGTGAGACAGATTCCTGGAAAGTTATGACTCTTAAATTATGAAGTAAAATATAGAACAAATATGTTCAAATATAACATGTAATGCAAAGCACGTTTGCTTCCTAAGGTGAAAAACCTCACGGAGGAGATGGCGGGTCTGGACGAAACCATCGCCAAGCTGACCAAGGAGAAGAAGGCCCTCCAAGAGGCCCACCAGCAGACCCTGGATGACCTGCAGGCAGAGGAGGACAAAGTCAACACCCTGACCAAAGCCAAAATCAAGCTTGAACAGCAAGTGGATGATGTGAGTCTAATACCATACACACGTGTTAAAAGTTTTTAAATTAAGCAAGCATGAGCTTGTCTCCTCATGATGTATGAGCATTAACAAAGTTTATCCCCACACGAGAACTTCAGAACATAATGGTTGGTATGGAGGCCAAAATGCACACACAGGATAATCAATAAAGACAAGTGACTGGGAATAGCAGATGCTATTAGTGAGAAGAACCAAAGGCACTGAGGATTTGTTCATCAAGACATTGATGAACACCACACTCTTTAGCTGAGCTAGGAATCCTTGTGGCATCAAGAACACAAAGGAGAAGGTCCATGTTTAGGCAGAAAGCACAGCAAAGTGTCCACAGGCCTCATGCTCAGAGGGGTATGGATACTCTGTATCCATACTGCATACAGGTATGGATGATAAGCTGGTTGTACATGTTGACCTGATATTTAACAGGGAACCTATTGGAAATGTGTGAATACAGAGCACAGTAGCCAAGGTGATGGTGTGGAAACATCCCCTGGCTGCCCGTCATGTGTGGGAAATTCTGCTCACAATGGATTCAGTGGGAGATATAGGAACCATGATGTGTTACTAGTAGTCACGGCACACATTAGTATATCTCACCTTTTAAACACTGACTCTTAAGTCTAAGCACACAGAACAACGACAGTACTGATGAGGAAGATTTTCCTAAATCCCCAAACTGCCAGAGACCATCTGATAGGCTAGGAATTAATGTCACCAAGTTTAACCTGGGGCAAACATTGCTCCGTTCTAGGAACCACATTCACGAATTGTTAACTTTTAGCTTGAAGGCTCTCTGGAACAAGAAAAGAAAATCCGGATGGACCTTGAAAGGGCAAAGAGGAAGCTAGAGGGAGACCTCAAATTGGCCCAAGAATCCACAATGGATGTAGAAAACGACAAGCAGCAGCTTGATGAAAAACTTAAAAAGTAAGCAAGAAAGATAAATGTCCCAGGGGGAAATGACTATTATGGCTCTGTGGCTGACACAAGGGCTTTCCCTGTAGGAAAGAGTTTGAGATGAGCAATCTGCAGAGCAAGATTGAAGATGAGCAGGCCCTTGGCATGCAGCTGCAGAAGAAGATCAAGGAGCTGCAGGTAAGTCAATGGCTTTCATCAGTCTAACTCATCAGGAAAAACATGACTGACCCAAGAAGCTGAGTCTGTACTTCCTGCCACCCCCAGGCCCGCATCGAGGAGCTGGAGGAGGAAATCGAGGCAGAGAGGGCCTCCAGGGCCAAAGCAGAGAAGCAGCGCTCTGACCTCTCCCGGGAACTGGAGGAGATCAGCGAGAGGCTGGAAGAAGCTGGCGGAGCCACTTCTGCCCAGATCGAGATGAACAAGAAGAGAGAGGCTGAGTTCCAGAAGATGCGCAGGGACCTGGAGGAGGCCACCCTGCAGCATGAAGCCACAGCGGCCACCCTGAGGAAGAAGCACGCGGACAGCGTGGCAGAGCTTGGAGAGCAGATCGACAACCTGCAGCGGGTCAAGCAGAAGCTGGAGAAGGAGAAGAGCGAGATGAAGATGGAGATCGACGACCTCGCTAGTAACATGGAGGTTATTTCCAAATCCAAGGTACGAACCTGCTATAAACGTCCATTCTGTAGGATAGGTGTGACCTGACAGAATGAGGTAATCACAAGTTGGGACTAGGAAACTGGGAAATAAGCCTGGTATGCTCACCCTAAATGAAAATACCTGTACCCAAATAATAAAGCAAAATCAGAGCTTTTTCAGAAAAAAAAAAAACTATCCAGTTATACATTCTGAGGTTTTGAAATGCTTTATGTCAGTCATTTTTCATTTTTACTTTAGGTTCAAACAAAAATTGCTTCTCACAATCATGCAATGAGCTTAATCAGGCATCATTATCTTACACCACAGCTAAGAATGTAGAGCAGGCACTGGGTTCACAGAACAATGTAGCAGCAGTGTGTTCAGGTCATTGTCTTGTTATCCTTCCCATGGTACCTGAGGCTCATTATTACTTCACTGCATGCCAGTTTATTCTCAAATCAACAGCGATGCCTGAATCACTCAAGCTTTCCTTTGGTGTGAGGACTTGCCTGAGTGCCTCCCCCAACTCTCTGAATGCAGGGCAACCTTGAAAAGATGTGCCGCACACTGGAAGACCAAGTCAGTGAGCTGAAGACCAAGGAAGAGGAACAGCAGCGGCTGATCAACGAGCTGACGGCCCAGAGAGGACGCCTGCAGACCGAGTCAGGTAGGCTCTTTCCCTGGAACCACAAACTTACCTTGCATTTTCAATTTGCTGAACAGTATACTGAATTATTTGAGGTCCTATATTACGTTCCTTGGAGGCATCTTTTTATTAATCAGTAGAGTAAGCTTGCTCTTTTACAGAAGAAAGGTAGTTCAGTAGATAGGTGGGTATATAGGTAGACTGGTTAGTACGGTTGCTTTTGCTTCTGGCGGTAATCAAAAAGTTATCAAATATGAGTTGGGCATTTTGGCATGTGCTCATAGTTGTGTCCCCAGGGAGTTGAAGTAGAAAGATGCTCAGTTTAAGGCCAGTCTGGCATACACTGTGAGCTCCAGGCTAGACTAGGCTACATATCAAAACCTGATCTCAAAATAAAAAGAACAGACTTAATCAAATGCAAAGTGTATCCCCACAGTAACTCCTCGCTTTTCAAAATTTCTGTCACAAGCTGACTGTTACTAATTTTTCTCATTCACCTGCATAGTGTTAGTCCCAATCTGAAAATGACACATCATGGAAATGATGGGGTATTTTGTCCAAGTATGAATTTCTGGGGATGAACATAGTTTAGTGGGGAAGCCAATCAGGAGCAGAAGAGAACCAGCCAGATCAAGAAATCTCTGCATGCATACCGCTTACCGATTTGACCAACTTCCTACTGGAATTTTATCTTCCTCTATAAGGGCTAACAGGTTGGAAGTTGTTTCATGGGTCACATGGGCTGTCAAAGTAACAGGCAGCCACAGGGTCAGGGAACCACTCTTGCGACATCATTCTAACACTGTGTCTCTCGTGAGACTCAAAGACTATTATTGTTATTAAGGGGGCAGGATGTTCGGTGTAAAACAAAAGCGAGTCTCAGGTTAGGATGCTCCCTGGAATTTTCCCTCTTCAGCGCACATTTTCATTCTTACCAGTGGAATGACCTTAAAGAGTGAATGCTTCTTAATAAACTTCAAGACAGGAAAGACTTGCAAGTGACTAATTTTCACAGTGGGCACTGACAGGCTTCCCTCCCTACTCAGTTTGAAAGTTGTTTGTTGTTCAGAACCAACTTGTTTGGGGACAGAACGACGCTTGCTTGTTTGTAACTTGAACATACTTCTCAGAGTTTCTTCTGCGCATCCGTTCTGCTTACAAGGTCAACTATTTGACGATTCCCATTCCTCAGACCCACCCTCCCTCCCTATGCACTTAATTGTTTCAGGTGACTTTCCAACACCATGTCTCCTTAGCCAGAAAGCATCTGGGGGCCGTGAATGTTCACTGTGCAAATTTTTCCTACATGTGCCTTCACCTCTTTCAACTGTGATCAGATCTTAAACATCTCCTAAAGCCTTCTTGATTGATTGTCATAAACTGAGAGTTTGGCTCAAAGTTCCCCATATTCTCATTTGACATAGATTCACTCATCAGTAGTGACGTGGATGTCGGGGCTTTCAGAAAACCTACACCTGTCACCTGGTTTGAGACTCCACGCCCTTTCTCCACTCCAGTTTTTATTTTAGAGCTCTAATGTCTAGAGCCAGGCTGAGTTTTCTGGACCTTGGTCTTTCCAGGCGAATATTCACGCCAGCTAGATGAAAAGGACTCACTAGTGTCCCAGCTCTCCAGGGGCAAACAGGCGTTCACACAACAGATTGAGGAGCTGAAGAGGCAGCTGGAAGAGGAGATAAAGGTGAGCCAGATGGATCCTCGTTGTCATGGCTATCATTGTTCTTGTAGTTCTTTGGTTGTTTGTGTTTTTACATGTGCTTTTACAGTGTGTGTGTGCGTGCACGTGTTTTCCTTCTTGCTGATGGCCTTTAAGAGCTTAGAGAATAAACACTAGTTTGAACACAAAAGAATAAAATCACTGACCTCTTACTTTTCAGGCCAAGAGTGCCCTGGCTCACGCTCTTCAGTCTTCCCGCCACGACTGTGACCTGCTGCGGGAACAATATGAAGAGGAGCAGGAGGCCAAGGCTGAGCTGCAGAGGGCCATGTCCAAGGCCAACAGCGAGGTGGCCCAGTGGAGGACAAAATACGAGACAGACGCCATCCAGCGCACGGAGGAGCTGGAGGAGGCCAAGTACGTGCTTGACTTGGCTAACATGGCAGCATTTACCTATGAACAACAATCCAAACAAGAAATACAAGCTCTTAGGGAGTCCAGGGAAAGAATGGCAGAAGGAGAAAAGGTGCAAGGCAAGAGGAAGCTGAACAGTAATTTTTCAAAGGGGGAACTTTTGACCTCATTCTGTCTACACTGGTGCAGATAGAATTATTATAATAACATATCCAGGTAATTATATACCCTAGTGTGCTTCTCCTTTCTCTCTCAACTACTAATGGAATAATTCACCTAGAGGTATGGGTGCAAAGAGAAAAATAATCCAGATTGATTGTAGCTCTTTCTCTCTACATGCAAGAATACGATATAGGAAGAAGTAGAAATCTGTGGTTAAGACCAAATGTGGGGCACAGAGATGCTGCAATAAGGGAGAAAGCGTACTGTTTTATAAAGGAATAAGCAGTCAATGCAATTTAAACATTCAAGGCTGAATTTCTGTGAGAAAGAACCTAGGTAGGAAAGAATCTAACTCAACAGTCAGTTTAAGATGCCATCACATGTCCATTCTCTGAATAGTGTACAGTCTATATACTGATGAAATTAATGTAATGGTGACTTTGAAATAAACTCTCACAGCTACAATTATATTGATTTTTGGAAAAGATTTTTAATTGATGGATCAGCAAGAAGCTGACCAAAAAAGAAGAGATACAATTATGTAGACCAAATCAAGGGTGTTACATTTGAATTGAACATAGCCAACAGTCGAGTACTTAACATGTGTGCTGGCCTAGGAGAACACAAAGACTAGCAAGATGCAGGCTCTACCCTCTGAGCATTAAAACTCAGTGGAGACACAGACATAGCCGACAGCAATCCCAGGTAGATTCTAAGTTCTCCAAATGAAGGAAGATGTGTGAAGTCTTGGCTCAGGCTCCACAAAGTGTAACGCTGATGAAATTTGGTCGTACTTAGCAGCTGGTGGCAGGAGAGCAGCAGTGAGTGCCCATGGACTCCGCTGGTCAGGGCAAGCTTCACCGACTGAGGACGTCTGGCCGTGAAAACACTCACTTGCTGCTGTTTTGAACCACTCCCATCTATTACCCATCTTCACTTCCCAGGAAGAAACTGGCTCAGCGTCTGCAGGATGCTGAGGAGCACGTGGAAGCCGTGAACGCCAAGTGTGCTTCCCTAGAGAAGACGAAGCAGAGGCTGCAGAACGAGGTGGAGGACCTCATGATTGATGTGGAGAGGACCAATGCAGCCTGTGCTGCCCTGGACAAGAAGCAGCGAAACTTTGACAAGGTCTGCTTCCCAATCCTTCTACAGTCTTTAATGTGATCAGCCTTCCAAGACACTTGAGTGCCGTCTTCAGCTCAGTTTGTCCTTGTCCATTGGCAGAGATTGTGCGAGAAAATACCCGTGAGCTTTGCTAGCTCTTTTCTTTCATAATTATTTTTCAATCCAGGATCACTTGGATCAAACTAAGTTTCTAGAACGCATGCCTTCTACCTTCTACCCCATCAAACTTTATCTGCTGCGTGTTTTCTCATCCCTTGCTTTTCAGATTCTGGCAGAATGGAAACAGAAGTATGAGGAAACCCACGCTGAGCTTGAAGCCTCTCAAAAGGAGTCCCGCTCTCTCAGCACAGAGCTGTTCAAAGTGAAGAATGCTTATGAGGAATCCTTAGACCATCTCGAAACCTTGAAACGGGAAAATAAGAATTTGCAGCGTGAGTGCATATCTCGTTTTCTTTAACAAGAGGCTTGAAGGAATGCTTCCAGTCTCTATATATTTCTATATGCTTTTTTCCCTGACAGAGGAGATTTCGGATCTCACTGAACAGATTGCAGAAGGAGGGAAACGCATCCATGAACTGGAAAAAATAAAGAAGCAAATTGAGCAGGAAAAATCTGAACTTCAGGCCGCTTTAGAGGAAGCAGAGGTAGACATTCTATTGTGCATTTTACAACAATTATAAGAGGGGTTAGACTCTATGGTTGCAAGAACTTGTGAATCAAGAAATGAAAGATTATTCTTTATTCTCTCCGCTGAGGATGAAGATAAAGAATGAACATGAATATAAGCACCATGAGTACACACAAAGACCTATGGTATAAACAGACAACAAACAAAGATGAATAAGTGAAGGGTTCTCCCTTAAGGGGAATCATCTGGCTAGGGAGATAGGAGTCTAAAAAAACAACGACCACATACATCAAAGGTTTCCATAGCAACGAAGCAAAGATGTGTAAGATGTATATAGGATTATGATAGTAGCACACAGACAGGAACTAGTGAGGAAGCTTAGTTTAACTTTCCTGAGACACTGCACACTTCCATTCTCCTGCTGATGTCGCCTCTCTCTGTCCTTAAGGCATCTCTGGAGCACGAAGAGGGAAAGATCCTACGCATCCAGCTGGAGCTGAACCAAGTCAAGTCTGAGATCGACAGGAAGATTGCCGAGAAGGATGAGGAGATCGACCAGCTGAAGAGAAACCACATTAGAGTCGTGGAGTCCATGCAGAGCACTCTGGACGCGGAGATCAGGAGCAGGAATGATGCCATCAGGATCAAGAAGAAGATGGAGGGAGACCTCAATGAGATGGAAATCCAGCTGAACCACTCCAACCGCATGGCTGCTGAGGCACTGAGAAACTACAGGAACACACAAGGCATCCTTAAGGTTGGTGGCACCAAGAGATGGTGACAGACGAGGGGATGACTTGGCCTGAGGACACGGTGTCTCATTGATTGTTTATTGCACAGGACACCCAGTTGCACCTGGATGATGCTCTCCGGGGCCAGGAGGACCTGAAGGAGCAGCTGGCCATGGTTGAGCGCAGAGCCAACCTGCTACAGGCTGAGATCGAGGAACTGCGGGCCACGCTGGAGCAGACAGAGAGGAGCAGGAAGATTGCAGAACAGGAGCTGCTGGATGCCAGTGAGCGCGTGCAGCTCCTCCACACCCAGGTGGGTATACAAGTGTGAAGGGGGAATTCTTGCTCATATCTTAGCACTATTCAGAAATTTATTTAAAAATGTTTTATGAAAAACTAGGTTTAACATGTTTAACTGGAAAAGAGTAACATTTTCATATATCTTATCTATGATTTTCTTGACCGTCTTTTAAAAATATGTTGTTAACTCAGTTAATTTACAAAACCTCTGAGGGATGCTATTCAAAAATTAGTTTCTAAGTTCATTTGGACATCAGGTATTCTAACTTTATCCTTCCATATTTAACATTTCTGCGTTTGGTATTTTAACCAGAACACCAGTCTCATCAACACCAAGAAGAAGCTAGAGACAGACATTTCCCAAATCCAGGGCGAGATGGAGGACATCGTCCAGGAAGCCCGCAACGCAGAAGAGAAGGCCAAGAAAGCCATCACTGACGTGAGCAGAGGGCAAGACAGAGGTGACGAACCTGAATCCTTCTGGCCTTGTCAGCCCTTATCCAACTCCGTTTTATCACCCATCAGGCTGCCATGATGGCGGAGGAGCTGAAGAAGGAGCAGGACACCAGCGCCCACCTGGAGCGGATGAAGAAGAACATGGAGCAGACGGTGAAGGACCTACAGCACCGTCTAGATGAGGCCGAGCAGCTGGCGCTGAAGGGTGGCAAGAAGCAGATCCAGAAACTGGAGGCCAGGGTGAGTTTCCTCGTCAACATGTATTCTTCTCTTTCTACTCCAAAATGTGACTTTCAATATCTAAGACTGGTAGACATTGTAGGGCATCCTGAGGTCAAGGGTGGATAAGCCCCTTGCCTGACAGTTTAGGTTGGGGCACTCTGACTAAGACATCAGTAACTGCAAATAAAACAGTGGGCTACTTGAATAAGTAGACACCCATTAACCATTTAGATAATAGAAAACATTTTTTTAAAATCTGCCTTTGGGCCGGGCGATGGTGGCGCACGCCTTTAATCCCAGCACTCGGGAGGCAGAGACAGGCGGATCTCTGTGAGTTCGAGACCAGCCTGGTCTACAGAGCTAGTTCCAGGACAGGCTCCAAAGCCATAGAGAAACCCTGTCTTGAAAAACCAAAAAAAAGCTTTTATTATAAACACATCTAAAAATATTTAAATCTACTTTTATGTGCAGGTCCGTGAACTTGAGGGAGAAGTTGAAAACGAACAGAAACGCAATGTTGAAGCAATCAAGGGTCTGCGCAAACACGAGAGAAGAGTGAAGGAGCTCACTTACCAGGTAAGGGAAGGCTGGGCCTCGCTGGGTTCCTGCCCCTGTCTTCAAGACATTAAAAACTGCAGGTACAGGAAAATGAGGTGATGCTCTCAAGAACCTTAACACTTTAACATCTTTCAGACTGAGGAAGACCGCAAGAATGTTCTCAGGCTCCAGGATCTTGTGGACAAACTGCAATCAAAGGTGAAAGCCTACAAGAGACAAGCCGAGGAAGCGGTGAGTTCTGAACCCCTGACAGACACCAGTAGGCCAAAGTAGTTAAAGGATTGAAATGGAAAGATGAGAAAAACAAGAAAGGATCCAAGGGAAATGACCTAGCAAGCTTCTAAGGAAGTGATGCCACTTTATAAGCCAGAGAAAAAACGTCCTAGGGAGAATGAGGAGGGGGGTGTGGCTCAGCAGTAAAACATGGACTTGGTACCTCCGAGGCCCTGAGTCCAGTTGTAAACATCAAACTCAACCAACCAAAGTGTAGTCCCCATAGTATTCTAGAAAAGAGGAGGAGCAATGTAAAGAGTCTGGTTCAAGAAACAGAAAGATTGAGGAAGAGAACGGGGCACCTGGGTCTACAGAACCAGGCAGAAGGCAGGTCACAAGGTCTTCCAGGCCTTAGTAAGAATTCTGCATCTTAAAATAAATACAACCAGACCATGGAAACAAGGCGGGGGTGGGGTGTTCCCATCCAGACTTAAGGTGGTCGGCTTTATATTTTTAAAAGAGTGTCCTTGCTACAGTGTAGAGAAAAGATGGGTGGGAAAGCCAAGTCAGTATAGGAAGACATGATGGGAAGGGTTTCAGGTGGGTCAGTGACTTGCATTATGGCAAGAATAAAACAAAGAGAAGTGATGAGATTCAGAGCTGGTTCTGGAGACAGAGTAGGATTTGCCAGCAGGCTTCTCCTGGACATGTAGGGGGGCAAAGCAGGAATAACAGGTTCATCAAGTTGTGATGTGGGTGGCCAGGTGGGTGGTGGGAGCATTACTGAAATGGGAACCTAAGGGGACCAGATGATCCAGGTGAGAACGAAACAGGAATTCTACATCAGTTACATTAAATGCAAGATGTTGCTGTACATGCAGTGAAGAGATGCAGTGAGCAGCAAACGTCTCATAGTAACGGAGGCCACAGGTCTCAGTGCTGTTTCAGCCAGTAGGTGACAGCAGCTCTGCTCATGGCGTTTACCCTTCTCGGACTCATCCGAAGGAGTCAAGGGTCCCTTGCTTCTCTGTGGCTCTATGAAGCCACACATTGCACATGAGGCCCTCTGTCCACTGGTGGCTTTTGTTTACCCTCTGACCTCTTAGCTCTGAGAGGAAGAGAAAGGCGGGAGAGAGGGACAGCAAAGGAAGATGAAGGAACAGATATGCCCATGTGTGCACCTAGCACACATACTCCCCTCTTAGCAAACCACTTAGCTTCTCCCTCCCTCCAGCTCCTACTTTCTTCTAGGAGAGGGAGATGCAGGGGTTTTTCCGAGATCCCTATTTAAAGTGATTCTAAGCTCCATAAATGTTCTACATTTGAATGTCACATTTTGCGAGGGTTCTTAATGAGATGCTTAAAAAGAGAATGGGTACTGGAGACTAAATTAAAACTGGCCTTTCCAAATTCATTGCTGTATCTACAAGCATAATCAGAGACCACTCAGACGAATTTTAGAGAATAATAAACATGTTTAATTTCTAAACTTTATTAAGTGGGGGATAATTTAAAACCCAAGTGGCAGTAATTTATATTCAGTTTGGTGTCATAGAGATTGCTTGTTTGGCTCTGGTCCATCCTCAGAAGCCTTAACAACAATGACAACAAAGCCTGGAAGCCTGGCATAGTTATGGTAGCTTCAGCTTTTCCAGAAGTTCAAAGACAGCGTTACCTGTGTTTATCAGTGAGTTTGAGAAGCATAAGGGGAGTTGATAGAAGAAAAAAAACAAACAAACATTTCTTTAGTCTTCTTTGAAAATTGGTTTTAAGCAAAAATAAACCCAAGACACACTGACACAAGAGACTAGAAATGCAAACCTTTTCCTTCCCTCATAAATGCGCTCTCATTCACAGGAGGAACAATCCAACGTCAACCTGGCCAAGTTCCGCAAGCTCCAGCATGAGCTGGAGGAGGCTGAGGAGCGGGCTGACATTGCCGAGTCCCAGGTCAACAAGCTGCGGGTGAAGAGCCGAGAAGTTCACACCAAAGTCATAAGTGAAGAGTAATGCCTCCAAATGCAGGAAAGTGACCAAAGAGATGAGCAAAATGTGAAGATCTTTGTCACTCTATTTTGTACTGATGATTTTGGGAGATAAAAAATTTATCTGCCAAGAGCTCGTGAGTCTCTTTGTTCTCTGTCTGCATGTCAGTTGGTCTTTTCTGTACATGAAGAAGACAAAAAGAGAAACATTTGCTTACATTTATGTGAAAGTGCACAGTCACTGAGGTTAAACACGACAGAGGGCAACCAGGAAAAGCCCTGTACATACTGCACATGCCTGTGGGAAGGGGGTGGAGCTTAGAGGTATGCCATGGCACGCACAGGAGCCCTGCTTGGCCCATCTGCTGGCTTCAAAAGATGGAGTAAAATGGTAATTACACACATACAATCAGAAAAAATTAAAAATGTCTTTAATTACTGTCAAAAATATTTAAAATGAAAATCCTTCACAATAATGGCATGGGTTAGTAAAGTAGGGTTAGGATTTCTGGAAGTAACATATTCTCCACTTTATGGTCATCTTTATGTAGGGATGTGAGGCCTTTGTATCTACAGGTGTTCAGACACTTGTTTATTGCACCTGCTCCCAGCATGACACTAAAGAATAGCAAGGAGGAATTAAGAATGAATAGTTCTCATTTTCTTCCATCCTTTGGAAACTTAGGTATATTAGACCTTCTCTAGTCTTTGATAGCACTGAGTCAATTAGCATATACATGCTGTATTTTTAACAGCTACATATATACTGCATGTCACTTTTCTGCTCTCACCAATACACACACACACACATACACTCACACACACACTTCTTTAATGGGAAACATATCTGACATTAGTTTCTCCAGCTATGGTCTGGCATTATAAAAAGCCAATGATAGCATAGTTGAAAAGAGTTGTATAATTTGAAGGTATCAATCTTCGACTCTAAATATTTTAATTGCCATAAATTTGTTCTTTAAAATACACCTTGAATGAATGTTCTAGAAGTTGGTTCTAAACTTTCTGAACACCAGCACCACACAATACATCTAATATGCTGTACAGATGTGGGAAATCTGGTCAGCACATAGCACTTCACTGACCATTAACAGCTCATTATGTGACGTGCACATAGTGACTTAGAAATCCTAGCTTTTTTTATTTATTTATTTACTTATTTATTAAAGATAAAACAAAAACAAACAAATCAGAATAGGACTAAACAAAGTAACAGGGGTAAAAAAGAGCCAAAGGAAAAAGCATGAGAAACACATACAGAGGCAGACACACATAGGATCCCATAAAACACAAAATCGCAAATCATAATATATACACAAAGGACATGTAAGGTTAAAAAAAAAATGTCCTCACAAAACCTCCAAAAAAAAAAAAAAAAAAAGAAATCCTAGCTGTTGAGGCCCAAAGCACCTCTGACATGTACTGTTTTGCAACAAACAAAATCACAATAAATAATTGAAATTTTGGTCGAAGGTCTCAAATGCCTAAATATTGCAGAAAAAAGAGATACTTTCCATAGCACAATAACAATTGCTATCGTCGTTACTGTAACCACTACAACTCTACCTGTGCTGAGATCAGCACAGGCCTTCTATTTAGGCCAGTTTTAGCAGATAGCACATGTCTTCATTAGAAACATACCTAAGGTCTTTTGAGAACAATATATAACCAGTTAAAAAGAAACAGAGGGCATAAAGCTCTCGCTTATGAGATGACTATGTTCTCAAGAGTTGATGTGCAGCTTGTGTGACAATACACATATTGATTAGGTTGTGGTAATCGATGGGGACATGCATATATATGATACACTTTACATATAAAAATCATCACGTTGTAAACTTTCTATGTCAATAACTGTACCAATAAAATATCTTAAAATAATAAAGATGAAAATGAGTGTCAGGAAGTGGGAATTACCCTACGTTTCTACTGCCATGTTCTTCATTCATATGAGGAAGTCTCTCCGAAGTAGAGCCACCTCCTCTTCTTGACACTAACCTCACCCTTCCAACCTTCCTGGGAATTTTGTGCACTGGACTATCTTTCTTTCCCATTTTCCCCCAGATCTCCTTGAATTTCCTGAATTCTTTGTTCTTCTTCTCCTTCAACTGCGGTCTATTGTCTCAGCTTTCCCTTCTACATACCTATGAACAATACAGCGCGTTTATCTTCCTCTTTTCCCCTACTCCTTGACTCCTGCTTTCCTAGCTTTCACTCCCTCTGCTCTCTTTCAATGGTGTCTTTATTATCTTAATGATTTCTTATTCTGAACCAAACACTTTGTCATTAACTAACCTGACGTTTCCCACCAAGATAGACCAGGCTGGCTTCGAACTCACAAAGATCCACCGATCTCTGCCTCCCGAGTGCTGGGATTAAAGACGTGTGCCACCACTGCCCGGCTCCTCTGATTTCTAAGACTCTAGTCTTCCCTGGTTATCTTTGTATCTCTGGACATCCCTTTTCTCTCCTTTGTCAGTTTATCTTCCTTTGCCAAATCTCCAGATGCTCCTGGAAACTCAGTGTGATGGACTCAAATCACCTTTTAGGCCCTTCCATTTTTTAAAAATAATCATAAATATGACATAATTTAATGGGTTGATATGGGGTGACTGACTAATAAATATGGAAGTGAACGCTGCTACAGTCTCACTATATGACATGCACTCTTCTTCATACTTTATCAAAGTATGATACAATAACCCAGTGAAACGGTAATATTTTTTCTTTTTTACAAGCGAAGAATTTGAGCCATTTGAACCAGGCCCTGTTTCTAGGGTCCACATTCACTCTCTTGCCATTCAGAAGAATGGACATAATAAGACTAAATTGGAAAAAATATATAAGATGTGTTTTGGCTAATATTCCCCTTCCCCTGTAGGTTGCTCTCAAACCTGTAGGAGTAGAATTTAGCCCTATCTTTTCAGTAGGAGTATCAGCTAATGCTGTTAGTTTCACATGGTAAAATTTATCCTTTAAGTAGCGATTATAAATGTATGCTCCAAGAAAGCTTCTTTCTGTCTTTATAGTTTAAAGCAATTTGCGGCATTAGCCCCATATATAGTGATACACTATAACACCATACACAGCCAAATTCTTTCATTGTGTTGTAGTGGGCATCACATTCTCTGTCTCAGGATGGAATTGATCCTGCAAACCCCCCTCCATTTTCACTTTCATTTTCTCTCTATATAATTTCATATATTCTCTTGACTTCTAGCACCATCCATACTGTATGAACTCTGAATTTATATCTCAAGGCTAATTCTTTTATCCTCTGAGATCCAGGTTCAATCTCTGCTAATAGTCACTCCAAACCTAAAATAGGCAAAATGAATTCATGCCTTTCCTCTGATTTCTTCAAAACACAATTGTATCTAATATCATATCCCATCACAGTAGATGACAACCGTTGCCTATGCTCAAAATCTGGGGTCAACTTTGACACCTTTGTATTTTTCTTTTCAGTTTTTCCTGTACCAAATAAATCAAGTTCTATACTAGTCAATTTTCTATTACCGTGACAAAATACCATGGCCAGAATCAACTTAAAGGAGAAAGTTTATTTCGACTTATGATTCCAGAAAGTTGAGTCCGTAATAGTGGGGACCACACGACAGCAGGCAGCTGGAGTAGGAAACTGACCAATCACATTTAATTAGTGCATCAGGGAACAGAGTGTGTTGGAAGTGGAGCTAGATCATAAACTCGCAAAGCCCATCTCTAGTGCTGTTCTTCCTCAACAAGTCTGCTCACCCTCAAAGTTCCATAGCCTCTCAAATAGTGCCACACCCTGGAGACCACATCTTCAAATACACGGGTCTGGGTGGGAACATTTCTTATTCTGTTTCTGAATTTTCTCCAATTGCAACATATAGTTAAGAAAATTGTTTTTTTTTCTTTCATATTGTCTTCATTTTAACATTCTTAACCAATTGGTTACCATTTATCCAGTAAAAATTTTAGAATCCCAACATACCCACAAAAAACTGGTACATAAAAGCTAAAATAATCCTGGCTCCATTCCCCTTTCAATGCATCCGGTCTTTTCACAGACATTTCTCATGGGTTTCCTGCCACTGGGGATAGAGTGCACTCTTCTTCCAATTCTGTGGGGGAAGTCCAGTGGCCAACAGTTGTGGCAGTGGCAACATATTGCTTTTTTGTTGTTGTTGTTGTTGTTGTTTGTTTGTTTGTTTTTGTGGGGTTTTTTTGGTTTTTGTTTTGTTTTGTTTTGTTTGTATTAAAGGTATCCTAGTGCCCTACCCAAACTTCAAAGAGAAAAATAAATCCTAAACATTGCTGTGGCTTTTAACCTCCAAGGCCTTCTCCTGGAACAAAACAACAAAGAGAACCTTGTGTCTCACTAGCAAAAACCAGGTGAGGACTTTAGGGGCTGTCAGCTGTAAATCATCTGCTGACTTATTGTCATTACAGTTCATCAATACGAGGGAAATTAGATTCTCAAACACTAATTGTCAACGTTTGCCTGAATAGTCCGGACAACAGATGATTCCTCGAGTCTGAAATGTCAGACAACGAGGAAGGAAATAAGATTAAGCCTTTTAGATACCACACCCCCAGATCAGCAGGGCCCTAAAGAATGAAACAGACCAGAGTCGTCACAGAAAGTTGAAGCATTCCATTCTTTCCCTTCTGAGACTTGTTTTCCTCAGCTCTGTGCCTCGGAGTTAATTATAACACCTAGCAGGTGCTTCTCCTGCTTCACATGGTGGAAGAAGAAAGGTGGAAAGAAGCGAGGAAGGGAAGGGCTGAGCGAGCAGAACTACTACACGGGTTGGAGCCAGATGATGCTATGCCACCAGGATAGGATTTTCCCGTTTCTATCCAGCAACACAAGAATGCAAGTCCTGACGGATTTCTGTCTTTCAGACTCATGCATTTTTCATAGTTTTGTGTGTCATGGTTTTAGTTTATTTATTGCTTCCTGGTTTTGGAAATGTCAACTTCTGGGATGTGCAAGAGGACATTCTAGTAATGTATCAAGTTGAGTGACAGGGAAGGGTGAGGAAGGGGATCAGGGAAGGTTCATCAAATAGGAGCGTGTGTGAAGAAGAATTATGAAAGCCTATTATCTTGCAACTCAGATTTAAAAAAAAAAACATAATATGATCGCAGAGCCCACCTAACATGGCAGAATGGGGAAGGGGGCAGCAAACTGAAAGCTAAGGCAAGTTACCAAGTGTTAGAAGAAGTATGTTGATTGACATTAATGACTGACGTAAGAACGAATCTATAACTCTTCCCAGCAGTGATGGTGGTGATAGTGGGATTTCAGAGTAATTTAAAAGAAAACAAATACCAGTTGGATATTCTGGATTTTAAGATATTTTATTGATGTGCTGTTATGGCTGGAGACTACAGAAACTAGGCTATGAATATCTCCGGTTCAGGTTTCAAATCTGTTACGAAACTTAAAACTAAAACAGGAAATAACCTATTTACTAGATGTTTCCTAAGCACCTGAAGTCCTTTACAGCCGCTTTAACTCCTTTGAGAGTCAGGAGTCCCAGTGCAACTGTAACCTGAACCCCTAGTGGAAGAACGTGTGTCTCAGCGCCCCCTAGTGACACCGTCCTGAGCGTTTGCTACAGAAGCATGAGCAGGAATGGGCCTGTATTCCAATTCACACATAATGATATAATTTAACACAATAATATACAATATGTAATTAACTTTTATGACCATGTAAGGTTAAAACAGTGTTAACTTTCTCCAAGATTTGTTTGCAAAAGATAAATTACAAAGTTCAGAAACTTGTATTTCCTTGTTTGTGAGGATAATGGGAGAAAAATTGCCAGCAAAAAGTGTTTATTGGGCTGTTGAATAGTGCATCCAAAATATACTCTACTTTGGATTAAGGCGGTCCTTCCTACATGTATGTAGTCTTAAAGAACCACGGGAGTCCAAGGGAGCTCATTCTTTGCTTAGACACCCCTCAGACAAGCAAGCCCAGAGGACTATACTCCACCATCCTCCAGCATTTCACCCTGTCCGTGCTCCATGGTGTTCTCTGGTGTCTACCATTGTGGTCCCGGTTGGTTGCCATTACTGTGCCATTGCCGTGTTTCCGAGTTCTCCAGACCGTAACTGTTTCAAGGTCTGGTGCTTAGGCACATAGTCAGTCTCTTTAGCTACTAATGTACTCTCTGCCTTGGTCTCACTCAAATTTTCTTCTTTCATCTTCCATCTCCAAATAGACTTAATAAAGAGTTATTATATCTATAACAGTGATGAAAATTTCCAAAAGAGGTGGAAAAATGATCTGTGAAAATCTCAGAAGGTCTGAACAATTTTCTTGGTGGCATAGAGCCTAAAACTTAGGGTAAACCACTCATTTGTGTGGGTCGCTGCCATAAAGGTTAAAAAAGAAAAAAAAATCACCTGATCACCTATTTTATAGCATTGCATGCATAGGTAATTTAAAAGTATAAAAGATTTAGCCTGCTGGCATGCGAAAGACAAGTTCTGCATAATAGGATTATAAAATGACCAACTCCTCAATTAGCAATTTAAGTCCAGAGACAGCAGTTGAAAATACCTCACCAGATCACAGGGACAGCCGGAGTGAGTAGGTTTCCTGTCATATTCGGCAACAGCTGTGCCTGTATCAAGTTAGCCAAATCCAATTTCTGCCTTTCAAGGGCACTTGTGGGGGCCACGCACCTTCTCTGTCCACAGGGAGAGTTTGATAAATAGCACACCTTTCCTCCCACCTTAAGTAAAAGTATGTCGTACCCACCTCACAGAAGCTACAGCTAGCCCGGAGCGTTTGCCCATGCCCTAGAAACTTGTGTTTGTAGCTCCTTCCGTGATGAGTAGAAATATGCATGAGGTATTACCCAGCAGTCTGTCCTCCCTGAGTGGGAGACATCCAGAAAGGGAGTAGAGGTTTTTTCCATTCTAACCCCGCCTTGCCTAGCTCACTGTCTGTCCCATCAACACTGCCTAACCCAAGACTTCACTTCTCCTTCCTGTTTAGACTTTCAGACTTCAAAAGAATCTATCACCCGTCTTTCTAAAACCTGGGCCTTGCCTAGGAATTTTCTTTTAATATCCGTCACTCAGTGCTTCCAGCCACTGTATCAGATCTAAAGCTCAATCCAGACTCCTTCATGGCTCTAAGCACCAACGGATCAATTAGCCTGACTCTCCTCACGTCAGGCTCATCCTGTCAAAACAGCTTTATAGGCATGAGAGTACATGGGCACCTGGCTTTGAATTCTGTGATGAATGATAGAACATCCAAGCCAGAGCAACAGCGTCTGAAGCCCCGGATCCCCATCCCCTATCAAATGCCTATAAAGAACCCTAGATCATCCTCTGTCAAATTATTTATAGGTGACAAGAAATATTTCTAATTATATCCATTCACAGCCACAGTCAGTGAATATTATGCAAAGAGATTGCCAAAAATGATTTTGCCAAGTAGGTCCCAGCTAGGACAGCTGAGGTGGCTGCTGTGTTTGCAGAACGGTCTCTATAAAAGTGGAGCTGGGGTGCCTGTGTCCCGTCCTTCCTCAAACCCTTAAAGGTATGTATTCGTGGCAGAACGTATGGCTAGCTGTGCACTCCTGATGTCAGGGAATTTTCACTTAAGGGACATCTCTATGCCTACTCAAGCTTGACTGTCAACATCCCCGAGAAAGACATTGCATATAGTGTAGTTCTAGTATTTTGTGATTAAATAAAAAAGAGAAGAACATGCCCAGCATCTCTGTGTTTTTTCTTTCAACAGTATTTGCTGCCTCAAGCCTGTCTCCTTCTTCATCTGGTAACACAAAAGGTAAGAGAAATTTCTTATTACCCCCCAAAGAACAAAAGGCTCTGTCTAGTATCACATTTTAATGAGTGACTATTTTATTTTCTTGTTTATTATTGGGTATAGAAACAACTGATCTTTTAAAAACAGCTTCTCATAAAAGTTTGACTTTTCAAGCCTTTACTCAAACAGAATTTTATACAAGTTCTCTTTTACATTTTTCTGGGACTTCAATAAGAAGGCAACCCTCATTCATATTTAATGTGAACTGCTATACAATTTAACCAATAAAAGAGGCTACAAGGTAAAATAAAAAAGTATTGTTTCAGAAGTCAAAATTTCTGGATGCCAATCCAGGATTTCACTGCTTCCAGCTCCCTGGGTCAAGCCAGCTAGCTTTTACAACATGGCTTCAAACACATGTGTTGCAAGGGAATTAACACCAGACCTGGATTTAGATAACTGGGTTCCTAGCTCGCCACTGCCACTTACCACCTCTGTGATCCTGGATGACCCTTTACCTTGCTGAACCTTAGTTTCCTCATCAGTAAATCAGAAGGGCAGACTCAAGTCAGTTGCTAAGGACCCTCTGGCTCTTGCTGTCTAGAACCTAAGCCAGTGGCTGCCAAGGACTCTTCCACCAAATCAAAGTACTTGGTGGGCCCCCTCCACACACATATGCAAGAGCCGATAGACGTATGGTTAAAATCATGTGTAAAACATATAGAAGAAAGAAAACCTACTATGTATTAGATAATTGACTTAAGTGAGTTTATATTTAACATAGTAAGTAATAACAATGTAGAAAAAAAGGTAGAGACTATATTGCTTCCAAGGAAATAAA
This sequence comes from Chionomys nivalis, assembly GCF_950005125.1. Classification (NCBI taxonomy): domain Eukaryota; kingdom Metazoa; phylum Chordata; class Mammalia; order Rodentia; family Cricetidae; genus Chionomys; species Chionomys nivalis. The sequence goes on from NC_080092.1 coordinate 48,774,135, forward strand.
TGTTACTTGTTGACACTGGAGGCAGTTTCTACTGTGTGGACAGATCCCAACACCACACACTGAGTCAGAGGCTCCTTGAAGGCTTCTGATGTAGAGGTGACCAAAGACTGCTGAGACATGAGTAGGGGGATGATGTCCTTTCTGTGTTCCAGAATCTACTGCCAAACAGCAACCATTAGGGCACAGTGTGTAGCTGATTCAAAAATTCATCATGTAAAAACATAGGAACGATGTTGTAGAATAGTGTTTGAAGAGGAAAAGCTAACTAACGTCCATGGTTTCAGTATCTGTCCCCTGAAAAGGTATCTCAGCTTCCATGTCTCACCATAAGCCTTTACCGATTCTAAGTTACTGTATGTGGGAAATTTCATATCTGACTCCAGACTGAGAAGAAGTTCACTGTGTATAGCAAAAGACCAAGACTCTTTCTGGAAAGTCTACAAAACATTGAGGTTGGTGTCATCATTGACCCTAGCAACCAACATGCCGTTCTCTGTACCACCCCCTCCTCTACTCCACAGAGGTTTTCTCTCTGGTTAGAGAGAGAATTTTGTTTTATTTTAACCAGGAATTGTCTGTTGATTTTTCTTTAAAAAAAAAAGAAAAAGTCTGTTGGTTTTGGCTTGAAGCTGCATCCTGGTTATCCGTCTCAAGAGAGAAATAAGAAACGTGATGTTTTCAAAAGGAGAAGACAGGAGAAAGAGAGAGATGCCTGAAGCCTATAAAGGTCAAGCAGAAACAGGTCGGATGCTGAAATCGTGCAGACTCAGGGCAGCGCAGAGAATATGCGGCCACTGGGAGGCTTGTTAGCATCTGGGGGCCTGTTTTTCTCAGCTAATCCTTTGAAGTTGTTTTTGCTTGGGTAACTATGACAACTTGTGCAGAGATTAAAAATGGAGAGAAGGGACTTGATGTTGACCTGGAACAAGATGATTTTTGTTATTTACTGCTTGCCTTGGGCTAATATTTTATTAATATCCATCATGCTTATTTTTTCTTTCCTTACTTAATAGTTGTCAGTTCACTGGGAGTTTGTGTGTATTAAATAGTCAACCTGAATTTAGATGTTTCTTCTTTCATACAAAAAATAGTTTTTATACTAGGTTTTAATGGTTTGTGATAAAGGAAAATGGTTAATTTTTTTTTTTTTGAGACAGAATCTCTTTGTTATGTAGCTCTGTCTGTCCTGGAAGTATGTAGACCAGGCTGGTGTCAAAGAGGTCTGCCTGCCTCTGCCTCCTAAGTGCTGTGGTTAAAGTATCACCATACTCAGCAATATTTTGATTTTTAAAAATATATTCATTAAGATGATAAGGTTAGAAAAATTGTTTTCCATTTCTTTCTATCACCCCAATGTAAAACAAACAAACAAATGGATCAGATGGGTAGGGAAAGGAAATGAGGTAAAAACAAATAAACAAAAAAGGCACAGAAGTAAAGATTCTGCATACACGTGTGTAGTAGGAGGCTGCTTGTTGGTTCCTGGCTGCCCATACTAGAAATAACCACACAGAAACTGTATTAATTAAATCACTGCTTGGCCAATCACTTAAGCATATTGCTAGCTAGCTCCTACATCTAGAATTAACCCATTCCCATTATTTTATATTTTACCATGAGACTTGTGGCCTACTGGCAAGGTTCCAGCTGGCAGCTTGCATCTTTCCCCTCCGGTGGCTACATGGCATTTCTCTGATTCTGTCTTCTTTCTCCCAGCATTCAGTTTAGTACCCCCTCCCCCCACCTAGCTCTACTCTGTCCTATCACAGGCCAGGGCATTTTCTTTATTCATTAACTAATAAAAGCAACACATATACAGAAAAACCTTCCACACTACACTTACGGTCTGACAAATGTGGTTGGATGGGTAACCATCCCTCCACACCTCTCCACTGTGGTTTACAATAGAGAAAAAAGAGCAAACACTTCAGATGTCACTAAAATTAAACTGCCAACACAGAGCTAATAGGTATTCTTGTTTTCTCTTAGCTCCCTGGCACAGTCCACAGGAGGAAGAAGAGAGTTTGCAAACAGAGCCTGTGAAGGTGAAACCCACAGGCCAGGGTTGTCATTCACGTCCACCTCTTTCCCTAGGCACACCTGGCCCTGAGCTGCCACCAATAGCCCGCAGCCATGAGTTCCGACGCCGAGATGGCCGTTTTCGGGGAGGCTGCTCCTTACCTCCGAAAGTCTGAAAAGGAGCGAATCGAGGCCCAGAACAAGCCTTTCGATGCCAAATCATCCGTGTTCGTGGTGGACCCTAAGGAGTCCTATGTGAAGGCAACAGTGCAGAGCAGGGAAGGGGGCAAGGTGACAGCCAAGACAGAAGGAGGAGCTGTGAGTAAAACCAAGAGGGTGGAAGAGAGGGAAGCAGGAACGATCTTTTTCTTCTACTTAGGGGGTATTAACTGGACCCTTCCATTCTTAACAGACTGTCACAGTCAAGGAAGACCAAGTCTTCTCCATGAACCCTCCCAAGTACGACAAGATCGAGGACATGGCCATGATGACCCACCTGCACGAACCCGCTGTGCTGTACAACCTCAAAGAGCGTTATGCAGCCTGGATGATCTACGTGAGTGTCCCTGTCATAGTTAATCAAAACCATATACTTTTTCTTGTTGAAATGCCTCATTATGTCAGTGATCCAAATTTGGGTGTCTTTGAAAACACACATGCAGAGAGCTCTCTCGTTAACTTTACTCATTGGCTATCTGGAACGTTGATACTGCATCAGATAGCTGGAGAGCCGAGGGAAGCAACCAATGAATGAAACTTCATGAGGATCAGCACTTCTTTAATTCCTCTCCCCTTGCTCACACAGCATTATTTCCAAGTTGGAGCGATGAGGTGATTTCTAATTGAGCAACTTTGTCTTTGTCCACAGACCTACTCTGGTCTCTTCTGCGTCACCGTCAACCCCTACAAGTGGCTGCCGGTGTACAACCCCGAGGTGGTGGCGGCCTACCGAGGCAAAAAGCGCCAGGAGGCCCCGCCCCACATCTTCTCCATCTCTGACAACGCCTACCAGTTCATGCTGACGGGTGAGTAGAACTATAATCACAACACCTACAAGCGCTAGAAAACACGTGCCTGAGCCATAGCAGAGGCAACGCATGGCCAGCAGCTTGAGGAGGAAATGTTTTGCATACATGTGATGATAGCAATGAACAAAGCAGAAAAGATGATTTAGAACTCGATGCACCAATTACAAAAGCATAGGGAAATTTGCTTATACCTCTGTGCTAGAAATCTAAATTTGTTGTTGCTAATTCCAGTTCAAAGTTAATCAAAACTGGGTATCGACCCCACGTCTTAATTACACCTATTGTTTCACCTCACTTAAAAAGGAAGCTTTGAAATTTCACAAGCACTATAGGGAACATGCCACGATTCTGAACTATGAACCAGGTGAATGAAGGGGCCATGAAACTGTGAAGCCAACTGCTTCGTGAATGATTCTCATCGGTAAGAGAGTGAACTGGGTCATTTCATAATCCACAGTTCTTCACATTAGTGATAACAGCAGTGTGATAATTAACACACGTCTCACACCTAGTTCTTAAGACTTGTGAAGAGAAGAGCACAGATTTAGTAGCGTCAATGCTTTCGCTTATGTGACATGTCCGTGGTTTCCCTTCACAGATCGTGAGAACCAGTCCATCCTGATTACGTACGTAAACAACATGCCTTTCTGTTTGCTGAATTTTGATTGCTCGGGCTGTGCCTCCTGCCTTATATTCTGGTTTCTCGTTTGGTCCTCACAGTGGAGAATCCGGGGCCGGGAAGACTGTGAACACGAAGCGTGTCATCCAGTACTTTGCAACAATTGCAGTCACTGGGGAGAAGAAGAAGGAGGAGGCGACTTCTGGCAAAATGCAGGTGGGCATGAACCTCTGAGGGAGGGTGGGGGAAGACAGGCTTTTCACAGTGTGGCTGTGGTGTGTCAAAACTGCAGTAACCAGAGGCCCACGGTGCTGGAGTTTAGAAAATAAACCTAGGAAGGGCTTTGCGAGGAGGGGATGAACAAGATGATATGTTAGCAAGTTAGAGGCCTGAAGCAATTTCTCTGAAGCAAAAGGGGGCCTGAGAGGCACCAAATGGAATCAAGTCATGTCACAGGCATGTCCCCCTCACCTTTGTGGGTTCCCTCCCTTTTTCTAAAGCCTTTCCTAGTGATAGGATGTGACCAAGGGAAGGCAGAGAACAGATAGGAAATTTTGTCTTAGTATATACAACTCAGATAATTCAAGCTTTATCTACCTCTTTCATTTGTCTTAAGGGGACCCTGGAAGATCAAATCATCAGTGCCAACCCCCTGCTGGAGGCCTTTGGCAACGCCAAGACTGTGAGGAACGACAACTCTTCCCGCTTTGTGAGTCTCTTGGTCACCCTGTTCATGTGAGAATCACCCCCACACATCTACATACACTGTGCTAATGTATTTTCCACGTATTTGGTCCATAGTTAATGGAATAATGTCTAGCTTTAATCAATCCTCCTTTGCCTTCTTAAGGGTAAATTCATCAGGATCCATTTCGGTGCCACAGGCAAACTGGCTTCTGCAGATATTGAAACTTGTGAGTTAATAAGCACTGGCAACTGAGAATCTTTCCTTTGGGGGCACTCATATTGAAAAAACCTTGCCCTTGATTCTTCTGTGTGAATTTCAAAGCTTAATTTTCTACTTTTGGCTTTTATTCGTGTAAAAATGTGCCCACTATGCCTTTCCAGATCTGCTGGAGAAGTCCCGAGTCACCTTCCAGCTCAAGGCTGAGAGGAGCTACCATATCTTCTACCAAATCATGTCCAATAAGAAGCCAGAGCTCATTGGTAAGGAGCATCTTGGTTTGTTCCTATCTAGAAAGCCGCCATCCTGTCTATGCTGTCCCTCTGAAGCGTGGTGATGACCAGAGTAACTCTTCACTCTCTTCCCCACACGTCCAGAAATGCTCCTGATCACCACCAACCCATACGACTTCACTTATGTCAGCCAAGGTGAAATCACAGTGCCCAGCATCGACGACCAGGAGGAACTGATGGCCACAGATGTAAGTGACAGGGAAGAGGCGCGAGCTAGCAAGGCCCTTGTCAGTACACAGTGCTCTCTTCCCATCAGCGTGAAAAGGGCCAGCAGCGAGTGGGCCAGACAGTGTTATCATTCAGGCTTTCTTACACTTGGAAAAGAAATCACAGAATATTTAAATGCCATCCTACACATGTATTTACATTTCAAATAGCTGCAATATATGTTAGGTACCTGAATGAGTAGAGAAAGGTCAGTAAAGTTCATGCCCAGGCATTTCAAGGCCAGCCAAGCCGTGACCTGTTATCAGAGAAACGTGTGGAGAAACTGGGAGCCATTGCCATTCTCATGATTCTTTCCACGGGACTGTCAACCGAGGTGGAAGGATAGGCTGGGGCCGCGCACTAAGTTAGGACAACATAGGAAAAGAAGAAATGTCCTGGGAGACTAGACAAGAAAGTGTGTGGCTAACTCACATGCTGTCCTTAGCGCCCGCATTACTCAAATGATGTTTCTATTGGCTAAGAGGGGAAGAGCTCAACTTCTAAGCCATCCAAGTGTTCGTCAGATATAAGGCAAAGTGGAACTGGGAAGCAGGGAGCCAGACCCCTAGTGTCCTGAGCGAGCTGACTACTGTGATAATTGTTACTAATTCAATTCTTTCGACAGACTGCTGTGGACATCCTGGGATTCAGCGCAGATGAAAAGGTGGCTATTTACAAGCTCACAGGTGCCGTGATGCACTATGGGAACATGAAGTTCAAGCAAAAGCAAAGGGAAGAGCAAGCTGAGCCAGATGGCACGGAAGGTAACAACCCTATTGTCACCATTGACAGGAGCCTTTTCAGAGGTGGGGACCTGGTTGTATTGTCTTTCTAATGAAAGGCAGAAGTTTTAGGGAGAGGAAATAACACATTGATAGGTTGGTAGTTTACATAATTGAGCAAATATATAGGAGCTTTATTATTTCTGTTCATTGAACTGTTCTGTTTTTCCTGTGGTGTGTGTGTGTGTGTCTGTGTGTGTCTGTGTGTGTGTGGTGTTTGTTATGGTGCTGATACTGAGCCCAGGGTGGCCATGGAAGAATGGCCATGCTTTTCAGACATAAACAAATGGGCAGAATTCACAACCTTCACCCCTTACTGTTTGTGTAAATCCGTTGTCACCAACATCATCATTTGCAATGTAGTTGTGCAAGTCTCCGTCAGTTCCACTGTTCTTGGTTCTTTCCTGCAGTGGCTGACAAGGCCGCCTATCTGACAAGTCTGAACTCTGCTGACCTGCTCAAAGCCCTGTGCTACCCCAGGGTCAAGGTCGGCAATGAGTACGTCACCAAGGGCCAAACGGTGCAGCAGGTGAGTACGATCTAAGCCCCTGATTCACCTGAACCACTGGGACTCAAATGGTCATCCCTGTATCCAGCTCAAACAACTCAACCGACCAACACTTTCCCTGAAGGTATACAACTCTGTGGGTGCCCTGGCCAAAGCCATCTATGAGAAGATGTTCCTGTGGATGGTCACCCGCATCAACCAGCAGCTGGACACCAAGCAGCCCAGGCAGTACTTCATTGGGGTCTTGGACATTGCTGGCTTTGAGATCTTTGATGTGAGTAATGAACCGGTTAGCAAACACACATTGGCAGTCACTTGACTGATCTTGCTGGAGCACTGGAAACACTCTTTACAAAATACAATCTACAAAACACACAAATTCCTGCTGAAGTGGGTCGGTGGAGGGATCTGAACACAAGGAAACGAGTGCGAATGGAAAAGAGAGAACACTACATTTGCAGGATTAGAATCTCAAAGAAGGACCATGAACACTTGTTCAAAACTGATTTTGGCTTCAAGCCCAGCACCACAGAAACACTTGTTTAGGTTACACTCAATGACTATTTCAAAGATCTCCTATTTAACGGAATTTTGCCCAATATGCAAGATTTCATATTGTTCCTTAGAAAAACATTTTGAGGATTTAACTCGATTTAGAATTATAACATCCTTTAAGAGATTATCTGAAGGCCTACCTCTTCAATATAATAACCCTAAATGTCTCAAAATTTGAAGAAAATGTATTAACTGCCTTATAGATACAAATAGGGAATTTGTGACCAATTTCCTACATTAATCTCTTCCCATAGTTCAACACCTTGGAGCAGCTGTGCATCAACTTCACCAACGAGAAACTGCAGCAGTTTTTCAACCACCACATGTTCGTGCTGGAGCAGGAGGAGTACAAGAAGGAAGGCATCGATTGGGAGTTCATCGACTTTGGGATGGACCTGGCTGCCTGCATTGAGCTCATTGAGAAGGTTTGTGTGACTTTTCCAACTTTAAAACAGGAACAACAAATTGTCTCTCTTACTATGTTTACTAACAATCCCAATTCTCGTAGAGTAATTAGTGATATCTCATGATATGCCTGTGTGTAATAGGTGTTCTCAGAATGTCATAGGTGATCTGTTACTAACAACTCTAACACATGCACATACAAAACACAGATTCACATCCTCTCTCTCTCTGGTTTTTCAAGACAGTATTTGCCTGTGTAGCCCTGGCTGTCCTAGAACTTGCTCTGTAGACCAGGCTGGCTTCAAGCTCACAGAGATCTGCCTGCCCTGCCTCCTGAGCGCTGGATTAAAGGTGTACTGCAGCACTGCTCGACCAGTTCACATTTTCAACTGTTATAATCTCACACTTCCTGAGTTTTTAATGGCATAGGGTATCACCATGTGACCCTTGCTGACCTTGGAACTCACCATGTAAAATTAGGCCAGCCTTAAACTCACAGAGATTCTCCTCCTCCATCTGTTTTCTGAGTGCTAGGATTAAAGGTACATACCATAGGCTTCTTTCTTTCTTTCTCAGTTTTATTTTTATGTGATTTAATTGGTATAGAAGAAAGGAATGAAAATACAGTTAGTCCTTTGAATAGTCAATTAATCTTGGTGTGGCTATGATGTATCCTCCCATGTATACTATATAACAAGGCAGTGCATAGATGGTTAAGATTGGAGAGTAATGTTGTATTTATCAATTCATTCCTTACTTGTGATTACTACAAAGTGAATTCACTAGACTTCTGTTTGACCTTACCCTGGGAATGAGCTCTGATTTTCCCATTAAGTAATTAAGGGAATTAGTAATTAAGGGAATCAATCCAATTAGGTGAGAGCAACAGATATATCATATTTATCTAGAACTCATTAAGCAACTTCATTGTCCAAAACTGTTGGGTTCTTGGGACTGGAGAGATGACTCAGTGGTTAAGAGCACCTGTTACTTTATCATGAAGTCTAGAGCTTTGATTCTGTATCAAGTGGTCCACAGATACCTGTAACTCCAGCATCAAGATCCTACATCTTTTTATGGTCTCCATAGGCCTCCAAGCATATACATCTCTCTCTCTCTCTCTCTCTCTCTCTCTCTCTCTCTCTCTCTCTCTCTCACACACACACACACACACACACACACACACACACACACACTGGGATTTTGTCATGGTACCAAGAAAGAAGTTATGTGTAACTTGTGAAAATAAAGTAGAAATAAGATGCAACTGCCAGCTAAGAAAATTTCAAATATTCAGATCAAAACTCATAAAATTTTGAAAAAAAAAACCCTAGGCTACACAAGTTAAGAATATATCTTAATTTGGTGATGTACTAGCTCCACTGTTTACCAAAACTACAAAACTATACAGTCCCAAGAAAAACTATTTCCTTCACTAGTATTTTAACTTCTGGATTATCAAAATGATTTTTGAGAATGAATTTGTGATTCATATCATCATCAATGCTGAATTTGCTTTCAGTCTTTCATATCAAATTTGTCTCAGAAAAATCAAACTGCTTCATGAGCAAAATCAACATATTATCAATGCTTAAGTTCATAGAGATGGGAGGTGAAGCTGGGAGTAGAAAGAGAAGATGCACTTTCTTCTTGGTGAAGCTGCATCTTTGGTCATCAGAACATAGTCTATCCTTTTCACATCTTTCCCACATCTAGATTTGTGGTGAAGGATGTTACACCTTGAGAAAGAAGTATTCAGAACACATATGAGTATATATAGTCACAGGATAAAAACTGAGCCTTGAGAGGGTACTTTTAGAATTTAATTTTACTCATTGAACACATTTGCCAGATGGTACAGATGAACTTTTAAACTAAGTCTTTCAGCAACATATATCTTATGCATTCTTCAGATGACGACTGTCATATTTTTGTTAGGAGAGGGGAGTAATAAATAGGATCTCATCTGGTTAATACATAATTCCAAATTCTTTTTTTGGAATGCCAAACACACAAACTACTGGGACACTCTTTTCTAAAGGATTCATTACTATCTTCTCTCTTTTTAATACTTAGCCAATGGGCATCTTCTCCATCCTGGAAGAGGAGTGCATGTTCCCCAAGGCAACAGACACCTCCTTCAAGAACAAGCTATATGAACAACATCTTGGAAAGTCCAACAACTTCCAGAAGCCCAAGCCTGCCAAAGGCAAGGCTGAAGCCCACTTCTCGCTGGTGCACTATGCGGGCACTGTAGACTACAACATTATTGGCTGGCTGGACAAGAACAAGGACCCCCTGAATGAGACCGTGGTGGGGCTCTACCAGAAATCTGGCTTGAAGACTCTGGCTTTCCTATTTTCTGGAGGACAAGCTGCAGAAGCAGGTAATTTTTTATAGTATCAACTCGTTCTAAGAATTACAACACAGAAATACACCATCTGTCAGAGACAATATAAGTCAGTGATTCTCACTCTGTGAAAGAATCAAATGAACACTTCACAGGGGTCACCTAAGATCATCACAGAACACAAATATTTACATTACAATTCATGACAGTAGCAAAATTACACTTCTGAAGTAGTGGTGAAAATAATTTTATGGTTGGGAGTCACTAAAACATGAGGAACTGTGTTAAGAGGCGGCAGCATTAGGAAGGTTGAGAATCACTGAAACAAATGTTGCAAAATCTACTCTGAAAGTTCAAGCCAATGTGAATGAAATGAAAGAAAGTGTATTAACAACTGTGGTACAGAGGCATCAGGAACTGTCGGTCCACAGCCTTGCTTATCAGTGAGAAAGTGGATTTAAAAGGCTCAGTGATTTGCTGCTGATTGTACCAGTCACTCTTCCACATCAAAACTACTGCTTCCATCAAGGGTCCAGCTAAATTGGAGCTAAGGAAACCCTTCATCAGGACCACAGCACTAGGTGAACAGAATGAGGTTGTATTTCCTCCCTTAAGTATCTGAAGTCCAGATGTACAAGTGTCAACATGGGGACTGAAGAAAATAGAAATTACAAGTCCCTGCTGATGAGCCAAGCTCAACTACCTAGAAGCAAGCGCGCAACTCTGCCTGTTCTAGGGGATGTGTGCACAGATAAGATCTTATTCCGCTGTCTTCTGGGCATATCCTGCAGGAAGCGAAGCAGACAGTGCCGATCTGGATGGAGTCAGGGAGTCTCATCACTGACCCATATCTTCCAAGTTGTGCACAACTTTGTTTTTCCCTGGGTCTCTATAACCATGCCAGTGACTACTGTCTCTTCATCTAGAATTAAGGTAGATGAATTCGGGAAGGCAGACAGGGAATGAGTGCCACAGACTCCAGAGGAAACATGGCCATCCTGTTGCTGGTGCACACAAGAGGACTCAAAGGCTGCAGTGAGCAATCTCCATTTTTCCTTTCTGTTTTTCAGACGGTGGTGGCGGTGGAAAGAAAGGTGGCAAGAAGAAGGGTTCATCTTTCCAGACGGTGTCCGCTCTTTTCAGGGTACAGTATAATCTTACACTTAGAAGATAATTAAACTGTAGTTAATGAGAGATTTTAAAGGATGCTTACGGTAAAAGTCGGGGGAAAGTAGTATTATATTTTTTCAATCTGAAAAATACTTCAGGAAATTTGTAACGGAGCGAAGACATGAGATATTTCCCCATGTTTCAAATATAAGAGATTTGGTGGTAAAGAGATTTTACATAAAATCAAGCCCTCATTAAAAAGTGCCCACTGTGTTCGAGACATCTACTCCATATGATCAAAGTCTCAATACAAAAGTTTTCTGATTGGCAGGGTTTGAGAAAAACAATATGAAATGGACTATTTTTGTATGACCAGGAATGTTCTAGAAATGCACCTTTCAGACATAGGCTTCTTCTTGGTCATCATGATTGGTTTGAGATAGCTCATTAGAATGTGATAGAAAAAAAATACAGCTACAAGTTATTCTAAATGTCTCCGTACGGTTTTATAGGAGAATTTAAATAAGCTGATGACCAACTTGAGGAGCACCCACCCCCACTTTGTCCGCTGTCTCATTCCCAATGAAACTAAGACTCCTGGTAAGACACTTCTCATGCGCAGAGCATCCTCAGTGTGGCTTCTCTTTAGATGGCTGTAGAGCTGTATTCCCCTTTGCAGGGGCCATGGAGCACGAACTGGTCCTGCACCAGCTGAGGTGCAACGGTGTGCTGGAAGGCATCCGCATCTGCCGGAAGGGCTTCCCCAGCAGGATCCTCTACGCAGACTTCAAGCAGAGGTTTGTTTCACATCTTCCGATGTTTTATGTAGAGCAGTGTTAAATTTTAAATGTCATTTGTTTTGCCATTTTTTGACTGACCCATCTTTTCAAGAGTAGCTACTACTGTTCTATCTTTTATTTCTTGGTGAAGAAAAGTAATGTTTTAAATTTGCTTTCCATTTCACCAGATACAAAGTTCTGAATGCAAGTGCTATCCCAGAAGGTCAATTCATAGACAGCAAGAAGGCTTCTGAGAAGCTTCTAGGCTCTATTGACATCGACCACACCCAGTACAAATTTGGCCACACCAAGGTACCACCAGTCCAAATTGATGACAGATATTTAGTACTTTCAGAGTTTCTGCTTGGGTGGCCATAACAAGTCTCACTGTTCTCTGCCAAGGTTTTCTTTAAAGCTGGCCTGTTGGGAACTCTAGAGGAGATGCGAGATGATAAGTTGGCTCAGCTCATCACGCGCACTCAAGCCATGTGCAGAGGGTATTTGATGAGGGTGGAGTTCAAAAAGATGATGGAGAGGAGGTGAGGAACAAAGCTTGTTTGCCTTTCCCGCCGCCTTCACCACTGAACTCAGTGCAACTCTGATGGTCACTTGACACATTCATGCCCATTTGGACCTCTTTTTCTCCTTTCGCAGAGAGTCCATCTTCTGCATCCAGTACAACGTCCGCGCCTTCATGAATGTGAAGCACTGGCCCTGGATGAAGCTGTATTTCAAGATCAAACCTCTCCTAAAGAGCGCAGAGACCGAGAAGGAGATGGCCAACATGAAGGAAGATTTTGAGAAGGCCAAAGAGGATCTGGCTAAGTCAGAGGCCAAAAGGAAGGAACTGGAAGAAAAGATGGTAGCTCTGATGCAAGAAAAAAATGACCTGCAGCTCCAGGTTCAAGCTGTGAGTACCAGATGTGGCACACAGATCTTTCATATTGCCTAATCAGGATGTAGCTGAGGAAGAGCAATTCCAGGCTTCAGAGTAAACTATTTCTATCCAGGAATCTGCTGTGATTTCCTGCCTTTCAAAAACACTAAGATTCAGACCCAAAGAAACAACAGCTGCAATGCCACACCCATGATGCTTATGTTCATATGTGCATCCTATGTACAAACATCCATGATGCTGATGTTCATATATGCATCCTACACATGCACATCCATGATGTTCATATGTGCATCCTATGTACAAACATCCATGATGCTTATGCTCATTTGTGCATCCTACACATACACATCCATGATGCTGATGTTCATATGTGCATCCTACACACAAATATCCATGATGCTTATGTCCATATGTGCATTCTACAAACAAACATCCATGATGCTTATGTTCATTTGTACATCCTTCACATACACATCCATGATGCTGATGTTCATATGTGTTTTCTATACATGCACATCCATGATGTTTGTTTATATGTGCATCCTACACACACACACGACGTTTATGTTCATATTTGTATCCTACACACACATACATGATGCTTAAGTTATAGGTGCTTCCTACACATGCACATCCATGATGTTTATGTTTATGTGTGCATCCTACATACACACATGATACTTATGTTCATATGTGTATCCTATACACACATTCATGATGCTTGTGTTCATTTGTATTTCTTTCACAGTCTGGTCACTAGTGAATAAAGTCAAGAAAATATCTTTAGGCATTTTCCTTTCTATATGGAGCATCTCTTATGCTAGAATATTCTCTTTCATAAGTATTGTTGAATACTAACTAGATAATGCATTGTTTTTATCAGAGCAAAAAAAAAAAGGGTAATTTAAGCCCTTAGTTGAATGTGGAAAAAAACTGAACCCGAGAATTAGTAAATTGCTTTTCCAAAAGGACTGAGGGCTAGTAGATTATATATTTTTGCAACAAAACCACTTTTTCCTGATTTTACCTTCTACACATGGATACTTATGGAATGTGTTACTCTGTTTGATCAGCAGATAAAGATATTTGCATTTTGTCTATTTAATTTTTTTTAAAGTTGGCAAATGAATGGCCTATCCACTGAGCAGCTGGTAGTCATCCATGAGTGTGTATTTGCAGATAGAGCCCATACAAATGGAAAGTCACTATTCCTCCCCTCAGGAAGCAGATGGCTTGGCTGATGCAGAGGAAAGATGCGACCAGCTGATCAAAACCAAAATCCAGCTGGAGGCCAAGATCAAGGAGCTAACTGAGAGAGCCGAGGATGAGGAGGAGATCAACGCCGAACTGACGGCCAAGAAGAGGAAACTGGAGGACGAGTGCTCAGAGCTGAAGAAAGACATCGATGACCTTGAGCTGACCCTGGCCAAGGTGGAGAAGGAGAAGCACGCCACAGAGAACAAGGTGCAGTTATTATTCACTTTAAAGCATTCACAAGTATTCATTTAGTACTGAACCTTAAATCTTAAAATTCCAGAACATAAAAGATAAAGTTACAACCATAACATGGTTTTGTGTTCACCTTTATCTCCCATTGTATTCAGTCATGCAGCCTGCATAGGCTTCTGGCTGCTCTTCTCCCTGTCAGGCTAATGTTGTCCTAAGAAGTTACACTCTCATGTACTTTATCAAGATGACACATTTTCATCAGCTTTCCTACCATCTCTTCAAATCTAAAGGTGAAAAACCTCACGGAGGAGATGGCAGGCCTGGACGAAAATATCGCCAAGCTGACCAAGGAGAAGAAGGCCCTCCAAGAGGCCCACCAGCAGACCCTGGATGACCTGCAGGCAGAGGAGGACAAAGTCAACACCCTGACCAAAGCCAAAACCAAGCTTGAACAGCAAGTGGATGATGTGAGTATGGAAGATAAGCTTTCTCCTAAAAAGGGATGAAAGAAACGGTGGGGAGACGAAGCCATCAGTGATCTCCAGGAGCCTTTGAAATTCAGACTTGGAGTCTTCATGCTGTTTGTTTTCTTTTGAGATTTTTCTTGAGCATATGACTAACGTCATATGGGTCAATGCTTGAGAACCTAATCAAAATCCTTTACCATTTAGCTTGAAGGATCACTGGAGCAGGAAAAGAAGCTTCGGATGGACCTAGAAAGGGCAAAGAGGAAGCTAGAGGGGGACCTCAAATTGGCCCAAGAATCCACAATGGACATAGAAAATGATAAACAGCAACTTGATGAGAAACTCAAAAAGTAAGTTTGATAGAATTCAGGGCTGATTTCTCACTGTGTCAGCACAGATGCAACATGTATTTAAATGTTTCTCAATTATTGCTTAATGACACATGGGGTAAAAAAAAAACAATGACAACTTTGGTTTTTCATTTAATTAACATGGCACTTTGCGGACTTGCAAAATAAGTACTTCTCTCTCTTTTAAAGCCAGCAGTATGAAAAATTTCAATTATACAGAGATAGGGCTGTGGGTAAAACTGACCATAAGCTAATGTGTTGCTGTTAAATTAGGAAAGAGTTTGAGATGAGCAATCTGCAGAGCAAGATTGAAGATGAGCAGGCCCTTGGCATGCAGCTGCAGAAGAAGATCAAGGAACTGCAGGTAAGTCAATGGCTTCCATCAGTTTAACTCATCAGGAAAAACATGACTGACTCAAGAATCTGAATCTGTACTTCCTGCCACCCCCAGGCCCGCATCGAGGAGCTGGAGGAGGAAATCGAGGCAGAGAGGGCCTCCAGGGCCAAAGCAGAGAAGCAGCGCTCTGACCTCTCCCGGGAACTGGAGGAGATCAGCGAGAGGCTGGAAGAAGCTGGCGGAGCCACTTCTGCCCAGATCGAGATGAACAAGAAGAGAGAGGCTGAGTTCCAGAAGATGCGCAGGGACCTGGAGGAGGCCACTCTGCAGCATGAAGCTACAGCAGCTGCTCTTCGGAAGAAGCATGCGGACAGTGTGGCTGAGCTTGGGGAGCAGATCGACAATCTGCAGCGGGTCAAGCAGAAGCTGGAGAAGGAGAAGAGCGAGCTGAAGATGGAGATTGATGACCTCGCTAGTAACATGGAGACTGTCTCCAAAGCTAAGGTCTTTCCTAACTTCTTGATTTATCTGAAATACTTGAAAGTGACTATATACTGTATGTGACTCTAGCCAGCCACATTGCATGCAATCTGAGATTTTTCTGATTGACATCGCTGTATTGAATGGATTTCCTCAAGTGTACACAACTTATTTTTCAAAATCACCTTAAACTTTGTTGCTATGGCCACAACAGTAATAATGCAATGACAAGGAAAAGTCCCCTCCTCATGATGTGGGCCATAAATAATGTCCATGTTTCCCCAAAGAGAGGAGCCCAGTTTTGATGCTCACATATTCACTTAGTCAGTAACCTAAGTTCCTCCGCTGCTTCCCCAACACTGAGTGAGGCTTTGACAGCAGCATAAATAAGATTCTGTGCCTGTCATAAACAGTTACAGATCTCTAAATCTCAGCCTTCTGAGTAGACATGTGTCACCTTGCCCTGCTTCCCGCCACAGGGGAACCTTGAGAAGATGTGCCGCACCCTGGAGGATCAGCTGAGTGAAGTGAAGACGAAGGAGGAGGAGCAGCAGCGCTTGATCAATGAGCTGTCGACCCAGAAGGCGCGCTTACACACAGAGTCAGGTCAGTCCGTGAGCGCTGCTGCCTTTGGAATAGCAAGCAGGGAAGGTCGGGCCCCTTTGGGAAGCAAGACACGTGCCTTGTACAATGTGTGCACCTTTATGGCTTCTTACTCCTTCACCTTTAGGATCTAAGATGGTTACAAAACCATGAGTCAAAGCTCTAACCAAAGGGGCAAAATGTATCTCTTGGGCTTAGAAGAGTTTTGTTCCCTCAACCCTAAAATACCAAAGGGAGCAGTGCACTAACACTCTGGAGATATTGTTCGCACTGTGTGAAATAAGGAGGGTCCAAGGCTATCCCGCCTCACTCATGGCTGAGACAAAAGAATTCAATTGTTCATGTTTTCTCTCTCAGGTGAGTATTCCCGACAGCTGGATGAAAAAGATGCTATGGTTTCCCAGCTCTCCAGAGGCAAACAAGCATTTACACAACAAATTGAGGAACTAAAGAGGCAGCTAGAGGAGGAGACAAAGGTGAGAGCCCTGAGTTGATGCTTTCATTCGTGGGACTGGGCAACCTGACACACTACTAACTCCACAAAGAGGCTATCAGCAACCAGAATACAAACCTACACCACACAATTTGGGTTTTTTTTAGGCCAAGAACGCGCTGGCCCATGCCCTGCAGTCAGCCCGCCATGACTGTGACCTGCTGCGGGAACAGTATGAGGAAGAGCAGGAGGCCAAGGCTGAGCTGCAGAGGGCCATGTCCAAGGCCAACAGCGAGGTGGCCCAGTGGAGGACAAAATATGAGACGGACGCCATCCAGCGCACGGAGGAGCTGGAGGAAGCCAAGTATGGGTTTCAATGAGTTAGACAGAAAGAAACCAAAGCAAAGGAAAAGTGAAGGGAAAATGGAAAGAATATTCATGCAGCAAAGAACCATGAAATAATTTCACAATTTCCATATCTGTATAATTAAGAGGACCATCTGCATAATGTCTAGGCTCCCATTCAATCACAACATTATTGAGCAAATGTATCCTCTATGGAGCTGTCAGGGTTAATTCAGCTTTAGAGCCCTCCCCCTTCCTCCTTCTCTCTGGTTTTGTAGATACGTTTGATAACTCTTGAGATGGAAAAGAACTCACCTGGGAAATCAGAGTTCTGAAAGGGATAAAATGGACTCGAAGAAGTAATCCTGGGAAAACCTGTGGGCACACAGAAATAAAAGATCTTAGGGGGAAACACTTTCCTAATCAGCAGCTAGGCAGAATTTATTGTGGTAATCGATTCTTCTCTTGGCCACTCACACTGACCACCTCCTCAGGAAGAAGCTGGCTCAGCGTCTCCAGGATGCTGAGGAGCACGTGGAAGCCGTGAATTCCAAGTGTGCTTCTCTTGAAAAGACGAAGCAGCGGCTCCAGAATGAAGTGGAAGACCTCATGATTGACGTGGAGCGTTCCAATGCTGCCTGCGCTGCCCTTGATAAGAAGCAAAGGAACTTCGACAAGGTGGTCCACGTGATCCGTGAAGTGTACCCCCTGGGGGAAAGGGTGTTATGGCTGGGTTCAGAGTTTAACTAATGTTGTGCATGTAGGTCCTAGCCGAATGGAAACAGAAGTATGAGGAAACTCAGGCTGAGCTCGAAGCCTCCCAGAAGGAGTCCCGTTCTCTCAGCACTGAGCTGTTCAAGGTGAAGAACGCTTACGAGGAGTCTCTGGATCAACTTGAGACTCTGAAGAGAGAAAACAAGAATCTGCAACGTGAGTCCCAACCTTCTAGATCCTCCTTAGCTCTGGCTGGACCCTCCCATATTGCTCACCTTCCCGATCCTCCTTAGCCCTGGCTGGACCCTCTTGTGTTGCTCACCTTCCCAATCTTACTTAGCCCTGGCTGGACCCTCCCATGTCGCCACCATTCCCACCTCTTCCTCTCGTCTGTTTTTCCACAGAGGAGATTTCTGACCTCACTGAGCAGATCGCAGAGGGAGGGAAGCATATCCATGAGCTGGAGAAAATAAAGAAGCAGATTGATCAGGAAAAGAGTGAACTACAGGCTTCTCTAGAGGAAGCAGAGGTACGCACCTTGTTTGCTCAGCTGTCCATTATAAACAGACTAAAAAGAGAATGACAGATGAGTCTACCATTTTGTGGGCTTTCAGGGGACAATGCTCGTCATCAAGGAAAAATCTGGCATATATACATCACAAGTGCAGAATTGGTGCTCTAAATGGAGATGTGTGAAAGTCTGGGGAGGGGGGCTCAATGGCTCTCTGAGAAGTCACCATAGCGAGGTCACCAAAATGTCACTTTTATTAAAGGCATCTCTTGAACATGAAGAGGGCAAAATTCTACGCATCCAGCTTGAGTTGAATCAGGTGAAATCTGAGATTGACCGCAAAATTGCTGAAAAAGATGAAGAAATAGATCAGCTGAAGAGAAACCACCTCAGAGTCGTGGAGTCCATGCAGAGCACACTGGACGCAGAAATCAGGAGCAGGAACGATGCCCTGAGGATTAAGAAGAAGATGGAGGGAGACCTGAATGAGATGGAAATCCAGCTGAACCATGCCAACCGCCAGGCTGCGGAGGCAATCAGGAACCTCCGGAACACACAAGGAATGCTGAAGGTACCTTGGGGGTGAACCCACATTGTGGTGGCAGGCCAGGTGTTACTGTAGAGCTAAAGTCTTAAAATTTTAGGAAATTTACAGATCATAAATCATCAAAGCAATGTGGTAGCAAGATAAAAATTTGTATGTTGGGAAGACGCTAAATTCTGTCTGAAAGGTACAAGAGAGAATTTGCTTTGTCATCTGAGACAAAATGAGTGGTAAAAGTGTAGAGACAGACTGATGACAATTTAGCCTTCCAAGTACAAGGACTGTAGGCATGACCCACCAGCTCTGGCTCCTGGACTTCCTTCTTAAATATGTAAAATAATGTAATCAGGTTAACTGATTTTTTTTTTTTTTTGGTTTTTCGAGGCAGAGTTTCTCTGTGGTTTTGGAGCCTGTCCTGGAACTAGCTCTTGTAGACCAGGCTGGTCTCGAACTCACAGAGATCCGCCTGCCTCTGCCTCCCAAGTGCTGGGATTAAAGGCGTGCGCCACCACTGCCCGGCAGGTTAACTGATTTTTAAGGATACTTTTCTGATACAAAATTTCATAGATTTATCCATGATTGTTTTATGATTTGGGATCTGAACTAAAACATCATGTCATTAATGGTATTTGTAGATGTTCCTATTGAATCAGGCTCTGAGTTAGTAAGATTCAGGTGTGAGCGTGATATTAAATCCGAATCTACTTTAACTGGAACACAAGTCAGAGCTTCTCTTATTTTTGTGCAGGACACCCAGCTGCACCTGGATGATGCTCTCAGAGGCCAGGATGACCTTAAAGAGCAGCTGGCTATGGTTGAGCGCAGAGCCAACCTAATGCAGGCTGAGATCGAGGAGCTGCGGGCATCCCTGGAGCAAACAGAGAGGAGCAGGAGAGTGGCCGAGCAGGAGCTTCTGGATGCCAGTGAGCGGGTGCAGCTGCTGCACACTCAGGTGGGTTTCGGACCAGGCTTATCAAATGCCTTCCCTAAAGCTAAAGGCAGTCTGCAGGGATGTTCATGAGATGTATAAGTAATGTTAGCCATTGTAGCACAGATAATAAAAACCCAGAGACAGATATTGGGGTTCAAGCTGAAACATCAGAGAAGTAAAAAGATCAACCAATAGAGAGCACTTACTTCTACAAAATCTTCAGACTGAAAAAAGATTGAGTTCCTGTCTCATCTCACCTTATATCCCTCTCTAGTGCTGGGATTAAAGGTATGCACCACCACAGCCTGGCCTCTGTGGCTAACTAGTATGGCTGTTGGGATTAAAGGTGTGTGCCACCACTGCCTGGCCTGTATCACTGACTAGTATGGCTGAGTTTTCTCTCTGATCTTCAGGTAAGCTTTATTTATTAAATCATAAACAAAATATCACTATAGGCAAGGATACCTTCCGAGGGTTTAGGGAAATGCACAGAACGATCTAAGTATGTACTGAGACATAGACAGTTCACAAGTCCACTCAAAGGCTGGTGGACTTGTGGACTTGGAAAGATCTGGAGCTTAGAGCTTATATAAAGAAGCACAGAAGACCACCCATGAGTAACGCATACAACACTGGTGGCCGTCTTATCTTTTGAAACTCTACACAGCAAACAAACAGTAAAAAAATATAAAATTAATAACTCATCACTATATTTATTATCACGTGTGTACCTAAAATTAACCTCTCAGGATCTATAAAGAGTTCTTGGGTTCAAATTCCTGGAGCCATATTAGTGCTAGCTACCACTTGTGTTCTACAGTGCATTTGTTAAGTAAATGTTGGCTTTTTTTGCAAAAAAGTATACAAAAAAACATTCAAAAGGGTAAGCAAAAGTGTTATTAACGGTTGTCTCTGGTTACTGAGCATGTATTACTTTTGCCTTTTGCTAATTTGCATGCCCTCTACTTTTTAAATCATAAACCTATGTAACAGACTATTTTGAACACTGTAATTACCTAAAATCAGCAATGATGAAAAAGTTCAAATCAATATTATAATTTTTAAAATCAAATTAATTAATATGTAACACTTTTCTTACTAATTATGACTATCTAGAATTAGCTCTTTCAAAAACTGTTAACTTTCCAAAAGCATGAGTATTCATGATTGGCCCACCTTTTGTACCAATGAGAATGGTATTTATGAACTTATGATATAGATAGAGTCAACCAATATGGATGAGCAGCTAAAACTGCTAAGTTATTTTCATCAGCTGTGTGCTACACAGCAGTTTGGAGCTGGAAGATTTTACTCTGTGTTTTTATAAGTATCCATGGATAACAAGGAAATCCCTTTGGCACAAGAGATTAAATTTTACATGGAATCATTTATGTTTTAGGACCAGGGATATAGGTAGAAAAAACCACAAACTTGGAAATGACTTCTAATTTTGTTTTTATTCTGAACATTTCTAATTATCAGCAATTTAGGTATTATTAACTAGTTATAAATGTTATTAAATGTAGATTTTCTTTTTTTTAAAATTGCAACAGAACACCAGCCTTATCAACACCAAGAAGAAGCTGGAGACAGACATTTCCCAAATCCAGGGCGAGATGGAGGACATCGTCCAGGAAGCCCGCAACGCAGAAGAGAAGGCCAAGAAAGCCATCACTGATGTGAGCAGAGGGCAAGATGGAGGTGTCAAACCTGAATCCCACTGGGCCTTGACAGCCCTTACCCAACTCTGTTTTATCACCCACCAGGCCGCCATGATGGCAGAGGAGCTGAAGAAGGAGCAGGACACCAGCGCCCACCTGGAGCGGATGAAGAAGAACATGGAACAGACGGTGAAGGACCTGCAGCACCGTCTAGACGAGGCTGAGCAGCTGGCACTGAAGGGTGGCAAGAAGCAGATCCAGAAACTGGAGGCCAGGGTGGGTGCTGGCCTGTTCTTTCCACTCCCACCCTGTGTGTGCGAACAGCTGCAGGCAAACTGTTAACCATGCTTTCCTTTCCACTGGCAAATTGTTACCCATGCTCTTCTCTTCCAGGTGAGAGAGCTGGAAAATGAGGTGGAAAACGAGCAGAAGCGCAATGTTGAAGCCGTCAAGGGTCTTCGCAAGCACGAGAGAAGAGTGAAGGAGCTCACTTACCAGGTGACTGGCCTTCCATTCTCAGCCAGGCCCCCTGTGTCTGGGAAAATAAAGATGGAAGGATAGTGTCAGCTGACAACACTCTGTTTGCTGGGTCTTTCAGACTGAGGAGGACCGCAAGAATGTGCTCAGGCTGCAGGACTTGGTGGACAAGCTACAGACTAAAGTGAAGGCCTACAAGAGACAAGCTGAGGAAGCGGTGAGTATCTCCACAGAAAAGGAGTCCTCCAAAACCATGTCCCGTTCTGTGAAGGACCAAGTCCCTCTCATTCAAGGGACTTTCTTCTAAGGCAATGAACAGGCCAGCAGCCCCAAATTAAGTGGGAAAATGAATATTTATTTGGAAAACCAAGATTTTGCTACAAATTATCAGAGCTTTAGACATTCTAGTTCATTTCTCTGAGACTGCATCAAGTAACGCTTCAAAGGAGTTAACACAGAAATGCTTCGCCACTGCCCTATTCTTACTACCTAGAACATTCCAAAACCCCAGCATTCATAGGGACTATGCAAAAGAGGGCCTGAATTATTCTAAGCCTTCCCTAACATTAGGATTAAATCCAGTTCTGAACTTTAAAAAGCATTCATCTTTCTCATTGCGTAAGTGCTTTGCTCTTCCTTGGGGCTCTCTGTACCCAATATCACTGCTGTGCCCTCGCTTTAAAGTTTGGTTTGCAGAAACAAGACTGAATAACATCCCCGCTTCTGTGGCCTCTGTATAGTCAGTCACCCAAGCATCCCCAGCTTGGAAAGGAGTCAAGTGAAAGAGACTAAGGAACGGGGTTGTAAGCATTCATGTTCATGTAGTCAAATCCATGGGAGGTTCTGCCCGAAATAAGAATGCCACCAAATGACAGGACCTTTTACTTTCCCATTCAGGAAGCAAATCCTGTAGCTTCTTTTAGCAACAAGGGAAATTAGCGATCAGGAAATGTCAACTCTTGTTCTTTCCGATGTATTCCCATTCACAGGAGGAACAATCCAATGTCAACCTGGCCAAGTTCCGCAAGATCCAACATGAGCTGGAGGAGGCTGAGGAGCGGGCCGACATTGCTGAGTCCCAGGTCAACAAGCTGCGGGTGAAGAGCCGAGAGGTCCACACCAAAGTCATAAGTGAAGAGTAATGCATTCTTCTGTTGAAAGGTGACAGAAGAAATCACAAAATGTGACGTTCTTTGTCACTATCCTGTATATCAACTAAATAAAATCTGCAGATAATTTTGCAATCAAAAGGTTCATTTGTCTTTTAATGATAAACTCCAGGATGTTTTGGAGACCAACTTATTTCTTAGACATTTGTTGGGTACCTACTATGTGCAGAGACAGGAATACCACTCAACCAACTTTACTGACCATTGAGTACGTGTCTGGTACAAATTGGTCACCAAGGAAATGAGTTATCCCTGTCTTTGAGGAACTCATCTGAGAGGGTGGGGGACAAATACTTCAGACAGATGTGCAAGGGTATACATACACAGACAGAGGACTAAAGATAACGTATGGCAAGGATATAAGGTGATATCCAGGAGTTCACAGACACATCTCAGAGGAGAGTGTGAGCTCCTTCCTCAGAGATGAGCAGCCTCTTATCAGGTAGTAGGGGAAAGGTAGATTATGACCACTGTAAGAGAAAAACAAGTATGAGATCCACAGTATTTTAGCATAGACATCATGGGCAAAGGGCAGCAGGTGAGGCCAGACACAGAAAGGAGGGACTGACAGGGAACGGTATGGTCCCTCACACAGCACTGAAAAGTGAGGGCATGCATCAAATGGCTCTGATTTCACAAGGAAGACAGTTGGTCAGCTCTGGTCATGGTGCAGGGGGAGGAATGAGCAGGCTAGAAAAGATGGAGCCTGTGAAGGCTATTCAGAAGGCGAGCCCTAACTCGAAGCAACCCGGGTGGAACGAACGAGAAAGCAGAGTGAATGCAGGTTCTCACGTTGAAGTAGATGAGGCGGGGAAGTGCGAGAGAAGTCAGTTTCACAACGTTCAGAACATCAGGTTACGTTGTGGTGCCCCGCTTTATTTCATCTCAGGAGAAACTCTTCGCCTTAGAACCCTTCCCCTTCCAAGAAGAATGGATAGAACACTCAGTTGAATTCTCATGTTGACCTTTGGACAGAACTTGACTTTTCTTAATAGCTTACACATTTTAAGGAGGAAGGGAAAAGAGAATTCATTTCATACTCTCAAAAAAAAGAGCATTTTATCATAGCCATTAAGTGATTTTTTTCTTTAATAGTTTCTTGAAACCTCAAATTTTTGATTTTATTGGGTGGATGTTGAAAGAATAAGGTAGGAAAAGGCCAATTTCTCTTTTTTTCCAGTGGCAGATATCCCTTTCTAATGAGGAGACCACTTTGAGAAATCGTCTTCCCTTGCCTGGGAAACCTAATTAGCAATGAGGAGCTTGCTTCAGCAGACGAGCATTTTGAAAGCCTAGGAAATAATTATGAAGAACATCTCACCTCAGCCATGATGAAGACTAATGAAATGTCTTACGTAGAGTAGGCATTTATTATCAAATTTTAATTAAGCTCTGTAGAGTTAACCTATTGACCCCCAAGCCCTAGGCAACAGTCATATTATTCTGTCTCCTGACTCCGTAAGTGATTGCTTAAGCAGAGTTAAGAGTGGGTTCTGTTATATGTAGGTCGATTTTTCTGCCTCTCCTTAAAGCAGCAAGCTTAGAGATCACATTTGTTCTGGTTAACATTTTTCCTCAACTTTCTCACAGACTGGGTGGGTTTCAGCCTCCTTTCTGTGTCTCCTAGAATAAAGCCACACCATATGACTTCAGACTGCTCGCAGGATACTCTACCCTTTCTTTCATCGCTCTGGGGTATTATGAAATAGCTACACCTTCCTGAACCAAGACAGTGCCAACGCAAAGCACAGGCTGTATTGAAATCTCAGTGTATACAAATGTTCTCATTGCAATTAACACTTCATCTGAAGTGACCGGCTAACCAGCTAAGAAGATCTTGGGGGGGCTGGAGACATGCTCCGAGCCTCCACTGCTCTTGCAGAGGACCTGAGTTCAGTTTCTGGCAATCAGGTCGGGCAGCTCCCAATGGCCTACAACTCCAGGAGAATCTGGCACCTATACCTTGGTTTTTGTACTTCTTATCTCCTTGATTTGCTTCATTTCTGTCCTGCTCCAAGATTAATTCTTGATCTATCCCCTGCTAAGTAGAAGCTCTACAACGACAGACAATGCATTTGTTTTACTATTGAGTAATAAGTCAGGCGTTGCTCGGCACATGAATTTAAGAAATGTTTGTGGAATGAATGAGAAAGCTTACTAAGAACTTTCTCTGTTCTGTGTGCAGTGCTATAGTATATATGTAGCACCTAAAAATGAGCCTAAAAGTGGAGAATATTTTAACTCTCTCTCATACACTTAGTAAGGAAAACTTTCCCTTCTGAAGAGATGGACTTATTTGTTTCTTCACCTGCTTTTCCCAGTAAGTACAACTAACACCCCCAGATATTCTGCTTCACACTAACAAAGATTCTAGCAGACGGAGCAAAGTTGGAGCTTAAAGGTCCTTAGCTCTGGGATCTGCATGGTGGTAAGGCCTGGCTTTTCTGCCTCTCATCTCATGCCTAGCCTTGCTGTTAAAGGAACAGACAACCAATGGGACCTTGAAAAGGGGGGTAGAGGTAGCAAAGAGGGGAATAAACCCCAACAGAAGTCATTTTCTCTAGGACAAAGAAATGGGCGGCCTAGCAAAACAAAAGATGTTTTTAGCCAAGAACTGTTCTGTGCAAATTAAATGAAGCAAAAGCATGACCTCATTCACTCCCACAAAAATTCAAGGAAAAATAACCTGTGTTTCATTTTTATGGAATTGGAAAAAGGTGATTCTATACCAGTGGAGTGCTGTCAATGTGGCCAGCTGGCAAGATGAGGGTCATCACCGCCGGTTAGTAACAGGTCACGTAAAAAAGCTTGGCCCCAGGGCTGTGTGGGTCACAGACAGGAAGATCACTGGGGCTTCCTGACCCCCATCCTACCTCCAGATTCAATTAAATATTCTGTTTCTACAGAATAAGGCAGAGATTGACAAAGCAGGACATCAGACATTTCCCTCTGGCCTCCCTCTGGCCTCCAAAATGTGTGAATATCCCCACCCCCACAACTACTCCTACAAACTCCCTAAAAGACAATACATATATTATTCTTACTTCCTCTTTCTTACCTACAAAAACTATAATAGACTACCCACGTAATGTATTATTAAGCCTGTAATCATAAATGGATATCATAAATGCATGCAACATAAATAAATGTAATGCACTTGGCAATATAGCACAAAAGAGGCTTACAGGAGCAAAGCTGTGTCAAGTAAGAAAATGAATGCAGATAGTAAAATAATAATTCTAACAATGTATTTCTGAGTTTGTAACATTAAGCAATATATTAATATAAAAATAAAATGACAAAATGGGGGAAAAGGAATAAAGCAGTATGAGAAATATTCTTAAACATTATTATAAGAACTGAACTAATAAAAATCTAAAGCCAATAAGTTAAGGCACATATCATAAACCATAAAGCAATCATCAACATAAAACTGTAAGAATAAAAAAGTCATTAAATAAGTTAAAATATTATATTACAAACTATAGATGTAGCTCAATGACAGAGTATTTTCCTCCATGTACAGGATTGTTGATCAAGGTTTCTGTCCTGCTTGGTCCCACAGCCATCCATCCCAAAGAAATACACAGAGGTCAACATTAATTATAAACTGATTGGCCTATTAGCTCGGGCTTCTCATTAACTCTTATAACTTATATTAGCCCATAATTCTTATCTGTGTAAGCCACGTGGCTTGGTAACTTTTTTGTCGAGGCAATCACATCTTGCTTGCTCTGTGTCTGGCTTCCTCTCTGTCTGGATGACAACTGTGGATTGAAACTTCCCTCTTCCCAGAATTTTTGTCACCCTGCCTATACTTCCTGCCCAGCTACTGATCAATCAGTGTTAAAATACAAGTGACAGGGTACAGACCATTGTCCCACAGCACTACCCGCCCTCTTTTTAAGCACGAACACTGAACCGAATCTCCTTTGTTTAGCTTTTCTACTGACCATTATCCATAATGTGTTGTAACCAACATTCTAAACCAAGGCAAACATCCATAATCCATTTTTTGGTAATGTGGGCATAGTTTTTCAGGCTACTTCCTGTTGGTTGGGGGTGCTGATAATCTTATGGGGACCTAAAGAAAATTTAGAATTATGATAAAGTCCTGACTGGAGTATCCTGTGAGGCTTGATCATCTCAGGCAGCAGTCTTTGTACTGTTATGGATGTAAAACTCAGACATCTGAGCCATTCGGAGATTTCTCAGGGGGTCTTCCTTGGTCAAACCTGATTTTTCTTAACTCAGAATGAATACACAGTCCCTCATTTCCCGTGGAATTAAAAGCAAAACCTCTTCTCCAAAGTAACATATCTTTTGACTTAAAATTTAAAATCAAAGTATTTTCAATATATATATAGCTTTTCTACTGGATATATATACTGGATTAATCCAGCAGTATTTGTAATCAAGTGTCTTTTAGCAACTTTTGCTCCTTCCTCAGGCATCAAATAATTTAAAGACCACACAATAACATATGTTGTGATGAGGAGCGACGGGGCTGCATCCTACCACCTGGCTGCCCGCATGGCTAGCTTTACCCGAAATAATTACACGGAAACTGTGTTCTTTTAAACACTGCTTGGCCCATTAGCTGTAGCCTCTTACTGGCTAGCTCTCACATCTAGATTAAACCATTTCTAATAATCTGTGTACCACCACAAGGTGGTAGCTTACAGGTAAGATCTTAACCTGCATCTGTGTCAGGTGGGAGAATCATGGTGACTGCCTGACTCGGCTTCTTTCTGCCAGCATTCTGTTCTGTCTATTCCACCCACCTAATGGCTGGCCTATCAAATGGGCCAAGACAGTTTCTTTATTAACCAATGACCTTCCTCCATTAAACATGTAGTATCCAGACTGTTCGCGTATTTTTCATCTTTATGTGGCTTTATTTTAACCTCTATTTTTTTATTTTTATTTTTAATTTTTGGCTTTTTGAGATAGGGTTTCTCTGTGTATCTTTGACTGTCCTGGAACTCACTCTGTAGACCAGGTTGTCCTTGAGCACAGAGAGATCCACCTGCCTCTGCCTCCCAAGTGTTGGGATTAAGGGTATGTGCCACCACACCCAACTACTCTCTTTTTTTTCTTTTTTATTTTAAGGACTTTACCCTTTTTTTTCCCTCCCAAGCCTACATATATATTTAAACACACAATAAGCTTTTTAGAGTTTTTCTTTGTCTTTGAATCTGTCTTTACTGTATATCTCTCTTTTTCTGACCATATGAGTCTTTAATTTGCTGTGAAATATGGCTAGAATTAAAGCTATGGCTTTGACAGCTGGATCCAGCCCATTCCTTAGCTTTTTTCTGAGAGCCTAGCCTTATGACAGAGGTACTGGCCAGAGGCATGTTTATTGCCACAACTCTATGGTCCCTGCCACCACCAAAAGTATTCAGTCAGCTTTTCATCAACACCATTTAAGTGTTTCATGGCAGGACCTCTTAAAAGAGCTGCAAAGTTTTGCAGCTAAAGCTGAATCAGGAAGCCTCTCTTAAATGAGAACGCTTTCCTCTAGTTAGCAGAGCCCACCCAAGAAGGTGCTGCTCAACTCTATTCTTTTCTATCAAGAATAATTTCCCAAGTTCTCTCAGGTTTTTAAGTGGATTCGGTCAGCCCCACATTGGCATGCCATTCTGTTGAACAAGGTCCCATAGCCATTCATCCCAAAGAAATACACAGAGGACTACATTAATTATAAATGGTTAGCCTATAAGCTCAGGCTTCTCATTAACTCTTATAACTTATATTAGCCCATAATTCTTGTCTGTGTTAGCTACATGGTTTGATACCTTTTTCGTCGAGGCAGTCACATCTTGCTTGCTCTGTGTCTGGCTTCCTCTCTGTCTGGGTGATGACTGTGGACTGAAACTTCCCTCTTCCCAGAATTCTCATTGCCCTGCCTCTACTTCCTGCCTGGTCACCCTGCCCATACTTTCTGTCTGGCTACTGGCCAATCAGCATTTATTTAAAATACAAGTGACAGGGTACAGACCATTGTCCCACAACATAGGATCCTTGTTTAGTCTACATTATCACACAAAAAAATTATATTAGAAGACATTGCAAGAGAAAGCAAAAGAAAAAAATAGAAACAAAAATGTTATGAATCACTCAAGAAAAAAAGCATTTAAATAACACATTAAATGTGAATGGATTAAACAATCAATTAAGAGATAGAGGTTGTCTGGCTGGATTTAAAAAACATGATCCAAATAAAGGTAACTTGTGCCAAAACACAAATAGGCTGAACATAAAAGAATGGTGAAATAGAAATATAATAAACAGCAACCACAAGATAAATACAAATAGTTCTGTGGATAGATGATAAGATGGCCTTTAAAATTATCTACTATAAGAAATATAGATGACATTTTGTAATAATTACATGATAAATTTTACATTATACATCAAGGTACATACATATTGGCAGAAAAAGACACTAAAATTAAAAAAAAATTAAATGCAACAAAATAGAGAGCTCATAAATACACCCAATACCAATAGAGTCAAATGATACTTTACTAAAGTTTTGATTCAACTCACTCTAGAAAGAAAAATCTTTACAAAAAGTAATGCTGAATCAATTCCCATATATGTATATGGGAAATAAAAATAATGAACTATTTCAAGACAGATAATAGGTTTAGCACAAACTAAAAAAAATCAAACCACCTAGAAGAAACACAGATGCACATCTCTGTGCTGACAGCAAAAGCTCCAAAATAACATACTACACACAAATATAAAATACAAAAATATGATTAATTAAAGCTATCGCTGGGAGGGATCTCAGTGGTGGAGTACTTCCCCAGTGTGTGCAAGGCCCTGCATTTGATCCCTGTCACATTAAAAGAAAATTTAAAGCTCACTGAATGGATCATCCAGACATTGTTGGGAAAACAAAAATGGCAGGCCACAGGCTGGGAGAAAATATATGTTATACATGTATTCAACAGATGACTTGCAGATAAAGAATCCATAGAAAACAATGAAAAGAACACAATCCAACAAAATTTGGCAAATGAGACAATTCATGAAGAAGACATTGTAAGGTCTAATAACTATATTAAAAGACACTCAGTATCATTGGTGCAGGAAAACAAAATCCTTAGGAGACTCCATCACAAACGTGAGGGAATGACTAATTTACAAAGACTAACCCTGGCAGATGCTGGACTGGCTTCTGAGCTTCCACAGCCTGCAGATACTGCTTGCTAGGAGGGTGGAAAAATTTATTTTTTAAAAAAGAAAGTTTGCTTATTCCTCACAAAAACAGTCCTTGCTCTTTTATCTAGAAATCCCACTTCTTGTTATTTAAGCAAAAGAAACGAAAGCTATATCTACAGAAAGGTAATAGAAATATTCATCAGCAAAGGGATATAGGAACAAGCTGATCATGGTAGTACATGCACATAGTCCCAGCTACTGTCTACATGTCTACAAGTTTTGAGTTCAGGTCTATCCTGGGCAATACATAAGACTGTATAGCAGCTAAAACAAAACAATCGAACAACAAGCAACGTTTGACGGAAAAGATGACAAGATATTGTACATCCTCACAATGGAATATTACTCACCACCACCACCACCCCCCAAAAAAACTAATGACGGAGCTAAGAAACATATCTGTGTCAAGGAGGTTTGAAAAGCAGGTTGTTTCCTTTGGTGGAAGACAGGCTAATGTCCATTTCCGTCCCAGATCACGTACAGATGTCTCAACGGTAATAATCCCTCTACTTTTACTCTCTGGATAAAGAAAAACAGAGGAACTCTTGGGGCCGAGGGAATCTTAGGAATTGCAAGCTGATGTCTGGTAGTGCCTCTCAGAGCATCAGGATCATTAGAGACGGTAACTTGACGCTTACCCTGGGCTTAATTGTAAGTGGATACTGGCAAGAATAGCAAGGACAAGGATGTGTGCCAGACCTTGGAAGAGTTTCTGACTTAAAAGAGCTGCCACACAGGACCCATGTAGGAGTTATTTGTGTGCTGGAGAAGGGCTAGATATACAACAATTATTCCACAACAAGACACATCTCGGGATGTAGTTTTCCCATAGAGACCCAGTAGAGCTCCTTTATGGTTCATGACCATCGACAGGGCTTTTAGCTTTCAGTACTGTAGCTCAGAGAACCAGTGGAAAATGTGCCGCGGCGGTCCAAATCTCAGATTAAAATGAGTGTCAAGTTCCAACCACTGACCACATCATCAGCACCATCACTTAACAGGTGGTCACCTAATTAAACGTGCAAAGTCACTGAAGAGATATTTGTCTCCCAAAGTTTGCTGTTTAGAAGAAACACACGGCCAGAACCATGATGTCCTTTCTCAGGAGAAAATGAGAAGTAAATTTATGTAACTTCAGATTTCAAAGACGCAACCAATTACTCCGGAAGTCTTATTCTGCCTTTGTTTCCAGCAGATGAAACTTCACCCCTCTACACGCCACCATTTGATACATTATTATTTTTTTTTTTTTTTGTCAACCTGATTGGTCAAATACCCTTGTGTTCTAGAATCCATTCCATCTTGCATCTCTTGAGGTTGATATGTTTTAATTTCCCACTCATTAGTTTCTCCCGTTCAGAGAACCGTCTTTTCTATCCTATACCTCTGCTTCCTATTTACATGACTCTCCCTTTCTTCTTGATTTGTTTCTGAATATGAGTGCACATATACTCCATTTGATAAGCATTGCCAATAGTTTCCCCAACAGGCTTCCATTTATCTTCCAATTTGTTGATGAATCCTTTTTTTACTAAATGAGAAGTTTTGTTTTTTTTTGAGAGTGTCAGTTTCATAAATAGAAGGTACTTTTGCCCTATTTTAAAGACCTTGCTGAGCTGGGTATACAGTACAGTGGTCATAGCTTGCCTACCATGTGAACAGATCTAGCTTGATCCTTAGCCCTGAAGGAACAGGGATCTCTTTCCTCTCAAGGCATGAGCTATACACCCTCTTATCTGCTCTGACCACTTTTCTCTTTGTTTTTAGGTCTAAGAGTTCAAACCTTTTACAGCTGACTTTTAGAAACAGTAACAAGCAAGGAAGAAGCTGTTTTCCTTTCGCTGGTAAATCTCAACCCTGCTTACTAAGTTGTCCCTTCTTTCCCCTCAGTGACACAAACGGCCACTCTTGTCACATACTAACTTAACATACATACAAGAAGCCTAATCATGCTCTAATGATCAACCTGCCTTCAGTAATTTCATACTGTTTAAAGCCCACATTTAAAAAAAAATCTATTTTGACACGGTAAAATCTTATTCCTGGAAGCTTGCATTCTTTGGGGGAAGCTCATTATTGCAATTTTCCATCCAGAAAATTCTCTACTTTTTGTCTGCTACTTCCAGGTCTGTTTTCTTCCCATGGGAAATATTTCTTTTGACTCAAGGAAATTCCACTTATTTCTACTTATCTTCAAGCAGAAGCAATTCAAATGGTTTCTACAAACCTAGAATTATTTTTATTCCTCCAGCAGAGAGGTTAGTCACGTCTACAACTGAACATTGTGTCTCTCTCTTCTTCCCCAGAAATCTGATGGTTTAGTTCAGGTCCTCAACTCTTTGCCTGAAATAGCGCCGCTCTTAAGTCGGTCCTCCTTCTCTGTTTCGTTGCTCTGATCCTTCTTCCGTGCTCCTTGCACGGCTGTGACTAAAACAAACCTTAAGTCAGTTCCTTATTTAAAGCACAGCAGCAATACTCCATCATCAACCACAGGATACATCCCCTCCTTTACATAGCTTTAAATACACTATTTAGTAAGTACATTCAACGCTGCCAAGTACTATTTCAAAATAAATTGATATTGAAATGGGGTGAAAAGCAAAAACAGTTCCTTCTTTAAAAGATAAACAGGCTCAGGTTTACAGAGGTTTGGTGGCCTGAATAAATTAAAGGAAATGATACCTGTTCAGTTACACTGGTTTTTAACCACTTAACAAATCATGAAAACATACAAGCCAACTTGATTCCTAAAATTGACCCACTACTAGGATCTCATAATGAATTTCTAACTCACAACTTGGCTATCTCATTTATTTATTGTTGAGATTCTCTAAGTCAGGCTGGCCTCAAACTCTGTCTCCCAAGTGCTGGGATTAAAAGAGAGTGCCATCATGCCTAGCAGTTTTTATTTTTATCAGTATACTAATTATTCAAGGTTGGGCATTTTATTATGATCCAACCAACCATACTAGCTAGTTGGATCCCTGAAAGTTAGATGCAGGATAAAGTAACTCAGAAAGGTTAAAAATATGGATAGGAGAAAAACTAATTTATATATGTGCTACCAAAGTATAAAGGCAAAGAAAGAACTATTAACATCAGAGCAAACAGAATTAAAAGCCAAACAATGCAAAACAAGTACAATCCATACTTGAGTTTTAAAAGATTCACTCTACCAGGCAGAGGTAACAAGCAGAAATTTCTACAAGGTTAACATACCTTTGAGATAAACAAACCAATCTAATACATTTGTCAATAACATACAGAGGATTTTAAACTTTATGCCCACTAGAAAGTAACACACCAACTACCCCCAGATGAAGACATGTATAATTTCGGAAACACAAGTAACAATTTTAAAAGTAAATGTGGGCTGGGTGGTGGTGGTGCAGGCCTTTAATCTCAGCACTCGGGAGGCAGAGGCAGGCAGAGCTCTGTGAGTTCGAGGCCAGCCTGGCCTACAAGAGCTAGTTCCAGGACTGGCTCCAAAGCTACAGAGAAACGCTGCCTCAAAAAACCAAAATAATGATAATAATAATAATAATAATAATAATAATAATAATAATAATAATAATAAAAAGGAAATGCAGGGGCTCGGGAGGTGGCTGAGGTATTAGAGGATTAGAGTTCAGATTCCCAGAGCTCATGTCAGGCAGCTGACTCTACCACCTGTAACAGCAGCTTTGGGAGCACCAATGCCCTCTACTGAACCCCATAGACACCCTCACACACTTGTGCAGACACTCACACACATACAATAAATCTTTCAAAGCGTAAATACAAAGCTTCATAGCACTAATAAGGGAAATTACATGCTCTCCACATATCTAATATACATAATTTCACTGCGAATGATGCTGACCCCATGAAAGGATGTGGAAATTAGTTCTTGAAAGAATAAAAATAATCTCAAATATTATAACAGTTGGTCTTCTGCCCTACTTCCGAAGTCCAACTACCTAGAAACTTGTATTAGTTAGCATTTAATTTCTCTCTACAAAGATAGTTTAAATTTAAATGAATATAATTAGATCGTAACCCTTAGTACTTCATTTTTTTGTAGATGGAAATTAAACTTAATTAAAGCTAATTAGATTTTAATTATTTTTGTTAATTTAATTAGGTTTTTTTCCTTCTCAGTGGATAATCATGAAAAAAATTGAAGCATCATCTAAAGCTCTCACAAAATATTATTCATATGTGCACAGTGTGTGTGTGGGGGGGGAGAATACGTGTGCTGTTTATTTACCTAAACACTTCTTGAAAGACCCGTGCTTCTGAGGACTGGGTGCTGGGCAAGCACAAGGCTAGTGTTTGCTGTGAATTTAGTGTTTCTGGAATTTAAAAATATATACAGGTATTCACTTAAGAAGCAGATCACTAGGTCTGGGGAGTTGGCTCAGTGTTTAGAGTACTGATGGCTGTAGTGGAGAATCCTGTTCCATTCCCACGTGGTGGCTCAGAACCACCTGAAACTCCAGCTCCAGGGCGCCGGGCACACACACGGCTCACAGACATACATGCAAGCCAATCAAACACATACAACAAAATAAATAAAATTTAAAATTAAAGAAGCATATCATTTCCGTTTTGAAATAAGAAAACATACATCAAACACTTAGCAGGTACCAAAGCACATCAGCTGAGTGAGCATGGACATTTCAGCAAACGGCACCAACCGTTAGGTATCACTGATGAAATACACTAAGCTATAAGCCCAAGCAGAAGTTAACTAGAAAGAAGATTCAGTTGCAAATGAAAGAACTGTAAGTACAAAGCAGCTAGAAGAAAAAAAGAAGAAAGACCTTTATGACTTTGCATTATATAAATTTGAAAAATCTGACTCCAAAAATATAAAAGAAAATATTGACAAGTTGAGCTTCATTGTGAAACTGTCATTATTAACTTAGAAATTAAAACATTTCCTTAGGAAGGGACTATCCATTAATCATCTGTCAGATAAATGACTCATAGATAAAGCACATATAAAGAACTAGCAACAATAAGATGACAGATGGGCTAACTAAGTAGCGACCGCAAATACATAGTAAAATAGGAAATGGACACTTGATAAAAACATTCAAATCATTGACCATTAGGAAAATGCAGATTCGAGCCACAGTGAGAGTCACTTTACACCCAGTAGGTTGGATGCCACCAAAGGAAGCACAGCACAAGGACAAGTGACAGGGAATGAAATCAGAACCCTTGTTCACTGCTGGTGGAAACGACAAATGTACAGCCACCATGGGAAAGAATTTGGCAGGTTCCTGAAATGTTAAACATACAGAGATTCAGCTCCCAGGTAGCTACCCAAGAGACATGGAAACAAATGGCCACCTAGCAACTTGGAGTATATTCACAGTGCTGGGAAGAATCCACAGAGGGCAAGGTGTGGCTTTTCTATACAGGGGCCCACTACCCAGCAACGAAGAGAGATGCACCAGGAGCAGGGACGGAAGAGCCAGACACAAACAGCTCCATTGCAGGATCTCATTTATGTGATATTCCAGAAAAGATAAAACTGTACAAAGAGCTAAGTGTTGAAGATCTCAAATTAACATTAAGAGCTTCTAAAGGACAGTCATTTAAGAATGTTACAGAAAGGGGATACGATTGTTTAACTCTGCCAAATTCTATGCATTCTTAAAACAGATCACATTCAATGCATGCGAAAGTTCACTAGGGATATTAAGGGGTGGATCTCAACTAATTCTGAGCATCACACAAATTATTATTTGTCACATAATAAATGCAAACAAATTAAATCAAAATTGAAGTTCCAGCAAAAAAATTCCTAACAGCCAAAAATTCATCTGCAGTTGAATGAGTAAATAATTATATTTATCATATAATACTGTAAGGCAATAAAAGCAAAATATAATTACATTTAACTTTATGGAAAAATCTTACAATAATTTTTTGAAGCAAAATAATAAAGAGGAGCTGGAGAGATGGCTCAGCAGCTAAAATCACTTCTTGCCTTTCCAGGACCTGGGTTCAGTTCCTAGAACTCACACTGGCAGGTTTACCCCTGTCTGCTACTCTGGCTCCAGGGGATGAGCACCTTCTGTCTCAACAGGCATTGCACTCCCATGGTGCACAATCACACAGACACACACTGATACATATAAATAAAAATGACTTTTAAAAAAGAATAAAGATGGCAGTATTCCTATACTGTGTTTTATGTAAATAGAATCATTAAATATGGAACCTTTGAGTCTAGTCTGTTCACTTACTGTAGAATCTTGAGGTTCGTCTACATTGCAGCACCTGCCACTACTGCATCTCTTTCTACAGAACTAGCATCCCATCAAATACACATACCAGAGTTTGCTAGGTGATGGGGATTTGATCATTCCACTGTGGGCCATGATGAATAGTGTTTTTGTGATCTTCAAGCGTAAACCATTGTATAAACTTATATTCAAGGAAAGATGAAATGGCTCAGAATTTAAGAGCATGCAATTCTCTTGAAGAGAACCTGAGTTTGGTTCCCAGAACCAACACTGGGTGACTCATAACTGTCTATAACTTCAGGCCCAGGACAGTCAACATTCTCTTCTGACCTCCTTGAGTACCCTGTACTCACATGCACATATAGATATAGACACAGACACAGATACACACACACACACACACACACACTCTCTCAATTTAAAATAGTAAGTATTTAAAAACATGCATCTAATTTTCTTGGGTGAATACCTAGAAGTTGAATTATTTCATTCATCTTGTTATTAAAATTGTTATCAAACATAAAATATACAACAAATATTATACTGGATAAGATCAAATACACAATAAATGAATATCCATGCATCAAGACATATTATTTCACATGAAAGTTTACAACTATTATTATGTCAGTTAAAAATAAAACTTGTAATATAAAATATTTTATGAAGACAAGAGCAAGGTAAATATACTCTTATACATCCTCTTACATGTCACAAGTTTGAGTAGATAATATAGTAATAGCATATTACTACAACAATATATGTTAATAATACTCAACATTGCCGGGCGGTGGTGGCGCACGCCTTTAATCCCAGCACTCGGGAGGCAGAGGCAGGCGGATCTCTGTGAGTTCGAGACCAGCCTGGTCTACAAGAGCTAGTTCCAGGACAGGCTCCAAAACCACAGAGAAACCCTGTCTCGAAAAACCAAAAAAAAAAAAAAAAAAAAAAAAAGTAATAATACTCAACATTTTTCTTAATGTCACAAAAAATACAATAAGATAAGGGGGAAATAATGCATAAATTAAGAGAGGAATAAAGCAAAATTGTGATTATATTTGCACAGGATGCACTGAATATCCAAAAGAATAATTTTTATAAAATTTATAACTGATTAAGAGCAAAACTAGGTACATGCCCATAATCCCAGCCAGCACTCAGGAGGTGGAGGGAGCAGGATTAGGAGTTCAAGGCTAGCCTTGGCTACAATCAAGTCTGGGGACAGCCTTTGTATACAAGAGATCCTGTCACAAAACCAACCAACCAAAGAAGCCATAAGGGAATTCATCAAGGGGCGTAAAAGATACGAAAGCACAACAGAAGAAATTCATGACTTTCTGGAACAGTTAAGCTCAGGACTATCAAGGCTAAGCTCTCTGAAATTCTTTTGATTCTTCTAGTTTCTTTGGCCGGCCAGTGCTCTAAGCAGGAAACAGGGCACTGGGAAAAGAAAAGGTGCTACATTACCAGTGGCCATGCCAGAGAAGCAGCAGGTGGCAATGACATTCCAGGTGTCAGCCCACCAGGAGGAAATTCTCTGATGGGCTAATCTTGTTTAGACAAGGCCATGGAACTGCACACAAGGAATGTCTTTTGCTTCTGCTGTGCCCTTACATGATTGCCAGAGCTCTCTTTCTCTGGTGTGAGTGGAAGTGGGGAGAGCTCCACTGCCTGTAATATAATGTGTTATCTCTTGGAAACATCCCGTTCTACTGGGCATTTTTACCTTTGGATTGTCAAGAAGATGACCCCTCCCTAAGTTGTACTGTATAAAGCAATAATAATAATAATAGCTTATACAAAGTTTTGATGAATAAAAATAAATACAAGTATGTTTCACAGTCCGGGTCTGTGAATTTCACCTAAGGAGCTGCATAGATTGTAACTCAAGTTAATAATCAAGAAAAAATTGTGTCCTAGTAGCCCAGCTAGTTTAAATTCTTTTAACCTTAATGTTGGGAGATGTGTTTACAGATTCTAGAGTTCATCATAGCTGAAACAAAGCTTTGAAAATAACAAAGTTAGACTAAGATGTTTTTGTTAAATAGTTTTAAGGTAAAAAAATTATAAAAAAAATACAAGAAGACTGGTGTAGGGTTTCCTTCTGTTTGTGTGTTGCTTTCATTGGTTAATGAATAAAGAAACTGCCTTGGCTTAGTTGATAGGGCAGAACTTAGGTAGGCAGGGAAGACAGAACTGAATGCTGGGAGAAAGAATGGCAGAGAAAGGGAGAGACACCATGGAGCTGCCAGAATCAGACATGCCGAATCCTTCCTGGTAAGCCACTGCCACGTGGTGATACATAGATTAATAGAAATGGCCTAAATCAAGGTGTAAGAGTTAGTTAATAAGATGTTAGAGCTAATAGGCCATGCAGTGATTTAAT
Organism: Chionomys nivalis; assembly: GCF_950005125.1. Classification (NCBI taxonomy): domain Eukaryota; kingdom Metazoa; phylum Chordata; class Mammalia; order Rodentia; family Cricetidae; genus Chionomys; species Chionomys nivalis. The sequence continues at coordinate 48,812,930 of NC_080092.1, forward strand.
AAACACAGTTTCTGTGTGGTTATTTGGGGGCTAAGCTAGCTGGGCGGCCAGGATGAACAAGCGGCCCTCTCCCTTGCAACAAAGGCAATCTGAAGTTTTAGAAACACATAGAGTTGAACACAGAATCTGGTAAGGTCAGAGAACAAGAACAAAGCAGCCCAATTATCATCGGCTGATGCGGCGCGCAACTCTGCCAGCAGAGAAGGCGACCACAACAGGATTCTTCTTGGAACGTACTTTATTGGAGCGCAGAAGACTGAAGATAAGATGGAGGCGAAAAGACCCCGAGCCTGACCGCGCGGAGAATATATACAGTGCCTGGTCCGCCTATGATGTGTCATTGCTTGATTGGCTCGGCCCACACTGATGCAATTGCGTGAGCAAGACGTGTGAGCAATTGATAGGTGGATTCAAACCACTCTTGGGCCGGTAGCGAGCGTGCGCAGAAGTTGTTTTCTACTAGGGACACTAGCAAATGGCAGCAACGGGCTTAGTGCCAGACCCTGTGAACATGACAGCTGACAGCGCCGAGGTGCACAAAGCGCCTGGCGCGCAGAGCGCCGTGGCACGCTACATCGGAACATGACAGCTGACAGCGCCGTGGTGCGCAGAGCGCCTTGGCGGGCTACAGGCTGATGTAACTTTCTTGCTAGGATTGGTTGATGACCAAAGGTGATGATTAATTCCTTATACGTATTTCTGCCCTCGATATCCTGATATAAAAACTATTGACGACTGGGTATGACCTTAAAGATTTAAAGTATAGCTGACTGATTGTTTTTCATATATAAATGTTTAGGTTTGTGGTTCCTTTATTTATTTATTTATTTATTTATTTATTTATTTATTTATTTATTTATTATGTATACAATATTCTGTCTGTGTGTGCTTGCAGACCAGAAGAGGGCAGCAGACCTCATTACAGATGGTTGTGAGCCACCATGTGGTTGCCGGGAATTGAACTCATGACCTTTGGAAGAGCAGGCAATGCTCTTAACCACTGAGCCATCTCTCCAGCCCGCTTTGTGGTTCCTTATAAGACTCCTTATAAGATTACTTTTCAAGATAAGTAAAAAAGTAATTGGCCTTTTCTCTGTAACTGCAACATGCAGCCTGCCAGTAAATGACCTGACAAGAACACCTTGTTTTCCCACACGGCTCATCTATAACAAGTTGCTTGGGTATGAATTTATGTGGGTTCTTGTGATAATTTGTTTTTCACCTGTGGTATGCAAAATGTTTAACCATGTAAGGGATATGGAAAGCAGGCTGGTTTTTACTGGTGATTTTTTTAAAAAAATTTATTGTAATCATTCACTTGAAAAATAGACTGTAACTACATTGCAATTCCTATGTTGCCTGAAAAACTTTTTTGTGGATATATTAGCTGTAGAAAAAAAGTATACAGTAGGAAGAAGAGAGAAAAAACATAGAAAGAACACGTAAGTATACAGTAGGAAGAACATAGAAAGAACACGTAAGTATACAGTAGGAAGAACATAGAAAGAACACGTAAGTATACAGTAGGAAGAACAAAGAAAGAACACGTAAGTATACAGCAAGAAGAAGAGAGAAAGAACATAGAAAGAACACGTAAGTATACAGTAGGAAGAACAAAGAAAGAACACGTAAGTATACAGCAGGAAGAAGAGAGAAAGAACATAGAAAGAACACGCGAGAACAAAGAACAAAGAAGGGAGCCATCGAAAGAGTGAGTGTGTGAGTGTTTCTTCTCCTAAAGCCCCCTCAGATAGAAAAGCCTAGTTTACGGATGACTCCGTGAATTCCTTCAAAGCCCTGTGCTGCTGCTGGAAGTTGGCCCCCTAGACAGTGGTACTATATGAAGTCTGCCCTTTTTTATAATAAGCCATTCTGGAAGTCCCACACAACAACTTCTGTTGGCATCTTGTTACCTCAGACAGTGTCACCTACCTGCCCTGTGTGTAAAGGATTCTGAAACACATACTTTAGTTGGGCAAGCTTCTCCCACAGACAAAACGCTAGTTCCAAGGATGTAAACATGTCTGATACATGTTAGTAATCAACAAGTAAAAAGTGTTCTAGGAAAAAATATAACTGCTCAGCAACAACAACAAAAGTCAGCAAAAAATAGCTAAAACCTGGAAAAGACCTAGAGGAGAGATGTAAACACTTGGAGTCAACAGAAAATGCATTACACTCGGGGAAGGACCAGCTCACTACTTTATCAATTCTTGCCCAGGGAACCTACTAAATCAGCTTAATCCAAATTGAAATTCAACAGGATTTTTCAGGTCTAAAAACTGATTCTAAAGCTCATATGTAGAGCCTAAAAGCCACCAAAATGACATTGAAATAAAGAAGAAAAATTGTCCGAATAGACATGAAAGACTGTGCTATTTGCCTAGGAATATGGGAGAAAGTATGGAATCGCACACACAGACACAGACACAGACACACACACACACACACACACACACATGTTCAGGCTTCAAAATTAAGATTTTCTTAATATCATTAGTTTGAAAACATAAAATAATATACGTATGACCCTGTGTCCCTGAGTTTTAGGAATTCTTTTACAATATATACAGAAGAGCAAAGACATAAAGGAAATCTTCTCATGACTTTGCCTGAAAATTTAGATGTTGTAGAAGATCTGCATTCTAGAAGTTGGAGATGCGACAGCAAGGTTAAGACCATTATTAGACCACAAGAAATTGTCCACACCTTGAAAATTCAAATTGCATCTCAAGCATATGGAATCCTACTCAGATTTTATAGAAAGTAACATCAAAATAATCTAGCAATCAGGGGATGGACAATGCTGTAATGAAGGGAGGTGGGCCATGAACTGCCTATCAGAAACACAATGGGCTCATTAGTATAACATCCTTTCATATATTATGAAATGTTTGCATATTGTTTATGTAGTAGTGAGAGAAATGAACCAAGATCACAAAAAAGTAAGCTGACAAATATATAAGCTATGATGTTACCTAAAGTTCATTTTAAAAATGTATAGTGTCAGTTTTCTATGAGCCTATTTTCTTAGGCCAATTTTATTTTTTCCCCAGGAAATACATAAGAAAATGTACCCCTAAAAAGTCTGAGCTATTACAAACCAAACTAGAATTGAAAGAAGAAAACTATCGAAAGGGAAATTTAGCCTAGTCTATAAGATGCTGATTTTACATCATTAAAATACACGAGGCTATGGAATTACATACACTTAGCAAAGCTCTTGGAACTTTAGCTGCTCTGCAGCCTGTGGTTAGGTGGATATGTGCATAAATAGTGAATAAACAAAGGTAGTGAATTCTACTGTGAAGTTTAAAAAATCGTAATTATCACCTAAAGGATAAGCTAGACCGTATATAAATCATATCTCAATACAAATGGCTTCAAAAAGAAAGATTTTAATTTTAAAAGCATAGCTCTAAAATCCTTTCTTTAAAGAATAAGGATGTGAATTATACTGATCGCATGAAAATCAGCGACATTAATTAATGTTAAGGCAGGCTGTAAAAGAGAACTATACATAGAGCAAGACCCCATGTACATCCCCCATCTTATCTCTGCAGCCTGGAGTCTTGATGTATTTTCTTTTTCCTTTCCTATATTTCCCCCTACGACGAACACACTGACTTCTAATAATAATCCCCTTGCAGGCTGGCTGGGTGGGCATTGGCCCAATGATGGAGACTCAGCATAAAGGCTCTTCTCAATTTGGCTCTGCTGCCCTCATCTGCCTCCAAGGATGAGCCCTGGCGCTAACCCAAGGGAATGCAGTGTGGGGGCTCTTGGGGAAACAAATAAGGAAAGTGTGTTGCTGGGCATCTGATCATTTGGCAGCACAGAACAGGCGTGCATGACAGTTTGCCAGATTGAATATAGCTCTTAAGAACTAACTTCTGAGGAGTCCCACCAGGCACTGTCAAAGATCCCCTTCCCAGGACACTAGGAAGCATTCTCAGAGGGCAGAGTGGTCCTTGTCAAATTATTTATAGGAGATTGGTTCACATACTCTGAATGATATGAATACTTCTAATTATATCCGAACATGCCAAATGTCACTACAAACTACGCCGAGGGTTCCTGTTGCCAAATGCTTTGTCCTGACAGAGGGGAGGTAGCTGCAGCATCAGCACTTCACTTCCTATATAAGCGAGGCTGCCCCTCACGCCCTATCTCCGCCAAGAACCCAGAGGTAAGTGATGGGAGACTGGGGACACTAAGGACCCCGGGGCAAACAGCGAGGACCCTGGGGCTGTTTGAGCACGAACCAATTCCTCCTAAACTTGAAGTTTTAGGGCAGAGGAGCTCCTTATTCTGTACTAGACGGCCAGAATCTCTGAGCATCGCTAACAGGAAACTTTATGTTTTACAGTGTGGGATAGTTGTGATTTTGCATTTTCATCCAAAACCTTTGAGGTAAGACTTGAATTTCTTCATTTCTTGATGACAGAGGGGATTTGACCTAAGGGAATTGTGAATAGTTCTTAATTATGTACCGTTTCCATGTTCTTAGAGCAGAATGTATTTTGCGGTAACTGGTTACACGTGTTGGAAATCATTTCTCCATGAAGTCCTATTCTCAGAGACCACTTAGCCTCACTGAAGCCCAAAGTTAAAGGGGCATTTGGAACAGGCTGAGTTTTGACAGTGAGTTAGCAGCTGTAACTGCCCAGTGGCAATAAACACTTGTGTGCCAAGGCCTCAACTGCAAAGCATCCAACATGCATGCACTTTATAGACAGCGTCTTAACACTCCAGGGAGCCTTACTTCAAACTGGAAACAAACATCTCACTGAAACCATATTTGACTTATTTTTAAGGATTCACTTAAATTTTTGTGAGAAAAAAATACACTGTTTTTCTTTTCTTTAAGCGGCAGGTATTCCAGCCTCGGCGTGCTAAATGCCATGCGCAGTTTAGGAGCCATTCTGTTGCGTCCTAAAGAAGAGTTACTACCTGATAGTAAAGCAAAAAGTCCACCAGTTTAAAGGCCTCTGCAGCAGAGGCTCTCTGGTCGATCCTAAGTCAATAGCTGTTGTGCATGCAACAAATCTTAATGGCAGAAGGAAAAGAACCCCATGGCATTTTCATGGGAAGAAAAGTCTCCATACAGAAGCACTCATGTCTCTGTGATTAAATCAGTTAAACTGAAAGCTGAAATCTCTCGTGTCAAAAGAGATTTGGGGGACAGGTCAGTGCTAAGTCTCCTGCTCCCAAGCTGAAGGATGAAAACCCAGGAATTGGGTAGGAAGCTCTAACAGTCCATCGAGAGATCTAACAGCAAACGCCAACAAAAGGAAAACTATGATTTGGTTTTGAGCAATAGTGATCATCTAAAAGATCAGAAAGTGTCTCTGATAGCTGTGAAAATACCGTCTTCCATTTGCACAAAGTAAGGCTTCCTTCCTAACTAGGTGGCTGTCCTGGCTTGCAGCAGATGCAGACATTTTGCAGGAGACAAGGGGATTAAGCAAGACAGTTGCTGTAAAACAATCCCTCAACAGCTTGAACCACAGAGATCGTTATAGTACAGAGGGGGAAGCAGGGGGAAAGGTTTCTGTGGCAATTGAAGATGTAGGTACCTACTCCTGGGAGTCAAGATTCTGGAAAGGCCACCTGCCAAGTCCTAAAACTGGGTCCTCACACTGTATTCTCACTCCTAACTAGCCCTTCACACCATGTTAGAGTGTGGGACAAGATGCCAAACTGAAGAGAGGGTCTCAGCCTGTGCTGAAGATGGCACTTCCAATCCTCACCCATCCCTTTGACCTCTGCTTTCTATTTCTCCCTCCCCCTTGTTCCTCAAGGCAGATACCTCGGCTGAATTAATAGCAGCCATGAGTGGGGGTTCGGATGCCGAGATGGCTATTTTTGGCGAAGCTGCTCCATACCTTCGAAAATCGGAGAAGGAGCGGATTGAGGCCCAGAACAAGCCTTTTGATGCAAAAACATCTGTCTTTGTGGCGGAGCCCAAGGAATCCTACGTGAAAAGCACCATACAAAGCAAGGAAGGAGGGAAAGTGACCGTCAAGACGGAAAGTGGAGCAGTAAGTGAGAATGCTCTGACCTCATTTTTCTGGCTCAATCCGGAGTCGAGGTCCCCCTTGCTAGGGCTGCCTGAGCCTACAGCCACCCTGGGATCCTCCTCCTGGTGTGTGGTCCTAAGATCTGGGAGCTAAAGGAATTCAGCCTACAGGATCTCCCCCTTCCCAGGCTCCCTCAGGAATCAGCCCATTACAGCCGCCACCATCTCCCTTCAGTCCCCTACTTCCTGGTCTAAATCTCCAAGTTTGAAAAAAATAAAACCACCCCCTTCTGTCACAAAAATTCTTGAGTTACCTACTTAGTTCCATAAAATATTGATACATTTAAAGAAGTTTCTTGTAATGAGTGGGATGAAAAAAATTAAAAATGCTTGGCCTGGTGAAATGAGTGTAAAAGGGAAGGAAAAAATGTTGTTTATAACGTGGGTAGCGCTGCAGTCACCAGGGGTCTTGGCGCCTCTCTACCATGTACTGATTTCATTTCCTCTGGCTATATAACCCGGGAAGTAATGGTAGCTGGATCATGGAGGGATGGGTGGATTCAATCAACCCAGGCTGCACGAGGGTATGAAAAGGAAGCATGCTAAACCTTCTGAATTTGTACAATGAAAATACGCTCACAAAAAATATCAGATCCTACATTATCACAAGAAACTGTCTTTCTTGGCATCAGACCTGAAAACTAATACGTTCATGGCTTTAAAAGGCACCGAATAATTATGTAATGGAAAGTATATTCCATTGTAGTCTTATAACCAAATCAAACAACAGACATAAACCCTATCTCAAACTGGTCTGCTTTCTTGCCAGACTCTCACCGTCAAGGAGGATCAAGTCTTCCCGATGAATCCACCCAAATATGACAAGATCGAGGACATGGCTATGATGACCCACCTCCATGAGCCCGGAGTGCTGTACAACCTCAAAGAGCGTTATGCGGCCTGGATGATCTACGTGAGAGCCCTTGTTAGATCATTTATTTCTCTTTAAAACAAAGCCAGAGGCACTATATTGAATTTTCTCATTTCTTTCCCAGACCTACTCTGGTCTCTTCTGCGTCACCGTCAACCCCTACAAGTGGCTGCCGGTGTACAACCCCGAGGTGGTGGCAGCCTACCGAGGCAAAAAGCGCCAGGAGGCCCCGCCCCACATCTTCTCCATCTCTGACAACGCCTACCAGTTCATGCTGACGGGTGAGTGAGGCATCTGTTTATAGGAATTGTGCACACACAATTGGGACGGACAAACAGAACTCACCCCAGTCTTATTATAAGACACCGCTGCCCCATGGGACTTGCCATTTCCAAAGAACAACACAGCCATGACATTGACTCTTTCTGGCAGTCACCTTCACTTTAGGATGGGAACAGTGACACTCCGGAATTCACTGACCTGCCCAAGCCAACAGGGCTAACAAACACGAGCTCAGAGGAAGCCAAGAGCAGGTCTCTGAAAACAGATTAGTTAGCTCTCATATTTTTTGTTGTTGTTGTTGTTTTTCTGGTTTGGATACAAAAGTACAAATAGATCTGGGGGTGGGGGTGGGAAATTACCTCCTCAAGCAGTCCAAGGAAAGAGTTCTCAGCCATATCCAGAGAACTCTGAATTCTTCTATGCATGTTGCCAACCTTGGGGACTGAGAGAGGGAATTGGAGGGGGGATGTGGATACAGATTGACCTATAGAATTTCTCCCACCTGTGTTGAAACATTCTCTATCAGAGTCCGTGAGTCCCACCTTACCAAACTTACTCATGATGAGCCCCAGAACAGCACTGAAAACTTTTGTCTTCCCTCGCCAAATGTGCTGCTTCTGGGTATAGCCTTAACTCACCCCATTTCCTGTTCTTCTGTGGAGTTTTTGGTGGCCGGGGGACATTTTTTTTTTTTACTGTTACTTTTGCCGCATTTGTTTGTAAATTGCCTTTTAAAATGGGAAAGAGGAGAACGTGACACAGCAGGGACCCCTGTGGCAAACTGAAACTTTCCCCAGGATTCCGTGCCCAGAAGCAGTATTCTGGTGGTCCACAGAAACTAGCCACCTCCCGCAAAGTTACCCAGGACAGGCTCCCGTCAGAGGCGGTTCTCAGTGCTGCGATGTATGCCAACCTTCCCCCAATGACTCTCCAGGCTTTGGAGCCATCTTAAATCTAAAGTCACCCAGGCTTCCAAACATGCTTTTCATACAAAACGATGCAGAAGCAAGGCACTGGCCTGCTTAATGTTATTTGAACATCACCTGAAAGACCAGGACATTGTTTTCTTGTCTGTTCTCCCACTAGGTGCATCTGATTGTCCATGATTTTATTCATACTAGGGGAAAACACCTTTTATTAATCAAATTCCATACCTATTCTCTTGAATAGAAGCCTAAGATATTTTAAAGTCTAAGTTTGTATATACATTTAAATAACATCTAGACGTGTACTGATTTTCTCTGGAAATACTTTTAAACTTAGAATTCTCAAAAATCTACACTCTATCAATACAGAATTGCAAAATTAATGGACTAGAAAAGTGATACAAATACATTATTAATATATAGATAAATATTTATAATATTAAAAGGAAAATAAAAATAAATAAAAGCAAACATGTATCACTTCAGACCATTTCTTATTTGGCAACGCCAGAAATCAAATGAGTGACATCAAAGGCTGGACAGAGAACAAGAAGTTGAGCAAATGTCTCCCGGAAGCCAAAAGGCCTGGTTATCTGCAGCCTTAGCTAGGTCTGCAATTCATATTTAAAAAGCCATTTCCTTCTCTCTGAGTCTCAGCCTTCATGTCTAGTAAGCAGAAGACTTCACCTAAGCAGCGTCTGATATTCCTAATGACCTCACAGTCCCGTGACTCATATTCCTCACAACAAAAATCACCCGGTGTCTGAGGTTTCTTTAGAATAATCCAGTGAGGTTGGAATAACATAGAGAGGATATGAAACTGGCCGAATACTAATGACTATTCCTCTATAAGATGGGCCACCCCAGGGTCTCATTATCATAGTCTCTGCTCTCAAGTGTGCTTACATTGTCTAATAACATCATTTAAAAACAGTAATAAGTGCAGCCCCCACACACATTTAGATGGCTATGATTAAAAAAAAGAAAATAGGAGGTATGAGAAAGGAGGTGGAGAAATGAGGAGGCCGCCCCTGGGGTGTAAAATGGCACAATTACTACAGAACACAGTGACGTGGTTCTCAAGCAACTGGACTATAATTGGGGTCTGATCCATGGTTCCCACTTCTAGTAAGATAGCCAGAAGAACTGAAGCAGGCACTCGGAGAGCACTTTGTAAGCCATAGTTATGGTAACATCGTTTACAACAGCAAAAATATGCAAGGTACCCACACACCCGCCAGCAGAGGGGCAGTTAAGCCAAGGGTGGGATATTCATACAATGGAATATTACTATTCTTTTAAAAAGAGTCAGTTCCAACAGTGCCACAACACAGACAAACCCTGAGGATGTGTTAAGTGAAAAAGCCACTAAGACAAACCCTGTGTGATTCTGCTTGGATGAGGTCTTGAGAGTAGTCACATTTGTCAACAGAGAGCTGAGGAGGGGTTGCCAGCTCCTGAGGAATGGGACAAACCGGGGACCCACTATGCAGTGGCTACAGAGTGCGGGTTCTACAAGATGAAAAGAGGTCTGGAAGTGGAAGGGACTGATGGCTGCAGAGGGAATGTAATACCACACAACTACATACCTAAGATGGTGTGAATCTAACCGGCTTCACACCTCCATGACGAGAGTGCTTGCCTCACAGGTTTAGGTCTAACTGAGAGATCCTGCCTCAGCGGATGAAGTGCAGGGCAATCGAGGAAGGTTCCTCACACCAGTGTAGGGACCCTGTGTGTATACACACACACACACACACACACAGGTGCACATGCACTTACATGCGTACACACGCGTGTCCACACACAGACACATGCAAAAATTAAAAGGTGGTAGATTTCATGTTATATTATTTTACCAAAAAAATAATAATGTGGGAAAAAAGAAATAGATGATTCCTTGCCTCTCATTTTCATGAATTTTACTCTCCTACACCCAAAGTTGAAGTCACAGGAGCCATCTTTGAAGGGATCAAGTCTGGGTTCACCTGACTTCATTGCTTTATGTTGAATACGCATAGCTTTTCTCTTTGTTTTGTTTTACTGGTGGTCTTTATTCCCTCCACAGATCGCGAGAATCAGTCCATCCTGATCACGTACGTGACTTCCTTCTTCTTTCTGGTAGGCAGTGTCTGTCTCAACCATTGCAGGTTTGTGCCACAGTTCTGATCTCCATTCCCTTGTGTTTGACAGTGGAGAATCCGGGGCCGGGAAGACTGTGAACACGAAGCGTGTCATCCAGTACTTTGCCACCATTGCAGTCACTGGGGAGAAGAAGAAAGAGGAGCCTGGCAAAATGCAGGTGGGTTTGGTAGCTAGAATGAGGATCTAGACTCTGCTGGGGTACCTAGAAGTCTGGATCCCCAGATACAAAGATTGATCTTTCCCTTGCAGGGGACTCTGGAGGACCAGATCATCAGTGCCAACCCCCTGCTGGAGGCCTTTGGGAATGCCAAGACCGTGAGGAATGACAACTCCTCTCGCTTTGTGAGTCTCTTGGTCACAAAGACCCTTTCTGTCTTTACTTGCTATAGTCATCATATCAAAATATTTCAGGTGCTTATCTCTGTGTGCTTCAATGTTCAGTACTAAAAACATCATTATCTTTTCCAGGGCAAATTTATTAGAATCCACTTTGGTACCACCGGGAAACTGGCATCAGCAGATATTGAAACATGTGAGTAACAGACCTGCTGAAAAATCTAACTGGGGAAGCAAGCCAGTTTGGTTGCAGGGGTATTCTGCAACACTTTCTATGCAAAGAGTCTACCACCAGAGTTGTCTGTGAGCTATTGTCAAACTCCCTCACAGTTCACTCTCCGTACCCTGTATCTCAATCTCAGGCTGGTGGTACCCTCTCATCTTTCAGAGAACTTCCAAACCTCAAGATCAACTCTAATTTCTACCCCCACGGTTACCTATGGATGGGCTATGGTTTGGTAAATCTATCTCTCCAAGGTAGACTCACCACAGATGCTGTGAGGTGATCCGGGGACACTAGAGGTCAGCTAACACACAGAGATCATGGATTCCCATTTAAAACTTGTCCCAGGGACGTGGACTTCAGTGGCTGTGCCTACATGGAAAGGTGCATGCCAGCTGTCATGTACGTTTCGGTTCTAATATGCAACCACAGAATGAGAATCGTGACAAAACCTCACTGGAGCCAAATGTAGCATCTTCAATTTTGGAGACTAAAGTTTACAGTATGTTGAAAGAATAGATTGTTTTTCTAGTTCAATCTCTTTCTTTCTAGATCTTCTGGAGAAGTCTAGAGTCACTTTCCAGCTAAAAGCTGAAAGGAGCTACCATATTTTCTATCAGATCACGTCCAATAAGAAGCCAGAACTAATTGGTGAGAACTTAAATTTGTGGATAAAAGTTAAAGTTTATATTACCAATTTCTCGTGTTAAAACATATACCCTTCATTCTGTGTACCCAGAAATGCTCCTGATCACCACCAACCCATATGACTATGCCTTTGTCAGTCAGGGGGAGATCACAGTGCCCAGCATTGATGACCAAGAAGAGTTGATGGCCACAGATGTAAGCCACAACATATACAAACATTTTTTAGAGCTGATTATGTATGGGAATGGCAGCAGCAAACTCTACATAGGTGTGTTCGTCTCAGTGTATATTATAAATTCTCATAAATAATGTCTTCCACCCTAACCTCTGCCCTTTCATCTTTCCTGGTAGAGTGCTATTGACATCCTGGGTTTCTCATCTGAAGAGAAAGTGTCCATCTATAAACTCACAGGGGCCGTGATGCATTATGGGAACATGAAGTTCAAGCAAAAGCAGCGTGAGGAGCAAGCTGAGCCAGATGGCACTGAAGGTACCCAAAGACCCTCTAACTGGGTTTGAATAGCAGAATTTTTGAACTGAAACACTTGGACGTCAACCCTAAACTCACGTCTCCTTGTGACTGCATTTCCGAAGACGAGTGCCCATTTGTTTATACACACGCCTTCCTCACCCACCTCCTTTCTCATTCTCCATCACCTCATCATCACCGCTGATTCAAAAAAGCTATCCCAAACCCCAACAGCCACATAGAAGCTCAACTGAGGGCCGGGGAACTGGAGACAGAATGAGGTGGAATAATATCCCTGCTTTGTCTTGGCAAAGGGAAGTAGGCATACACAGCAGATTTACATATTGTTTTAGCATTAGCCAGGAAAGCCTAGGAGTTAGGAGTAGAGGATCTTTGCATAGGGTGAGAGGTGAAGGGTGCTCCTAGGCACATCTGTATGTGCTGTCTACATGTAAATCCCTCCAGGCCAGCAAGCAAGAAAGATACAAAGGAAACGGACAAAGAAAAATCATGTGCTCCACATATGAAAAGGCATTCAGTACAGAGGAACCACCATCCAGTTATTCCCCTGCCCCCAAACCTTCCCCAACCCACCTAGCCTGTATTCTTCTCCCTCTCCTTCTTTCTTTCTCCCTCGGTTTTCTCCCAACTTTTCCTTTGAGACCAACACATAGCATTACACATATTTTTAGAGAGGATCACCCAGTTTAATTAACCCCCACTATTTCAGATAAAGAAGTAAGTACCTTTGGTCTAGTCAGGTTAAATGAAGAGAGGTAAAAGCTGCCTAAGAGTGCATGTACTTGGCCTCTTTCCCCTCCCTAACAGTGAGTGTCATGGTATTTTTATCTCACTCTTCCGGCAATACCTGAAGTCTTACAGGGAGGGACCATGTCACGGAAAGTCACAATAAACACTGTTTACATGTTTATGGTTAATGAAAGTGTTCTCAAATCCTACTTGCAACAAGTCACTCTGATCCACCATTCAGTGGCAACCAGGCGCTTTAATATACATAACAAAGAATCTTATTTGACTTTATCTGAAATTATTTAAGGTTTTGTTTTTTTTGAAAATCTAAGTAGCAGAGTAATTGAATAGGAGAAAGACAAAGGGATGAGGATAAATTTTTTTTTTTTGAGACAGGGTTTCTCTGTAGCTTTGGAGCCTGTCCTGGAACTCCCTTTGTAGACCAGGCTGGCCTCGAACTCACAGAGATTCGCCTGCCTCTGCCTCCCAAGTGCTGGGATTAAAGGCGTGCGCCACCACCGCCCGGCCTTAAATGTTAAACATTTCTTGGTTTTTGTCACCACAGTGGCTGACAAGGCTGCCTATCTCCAGAACCTGAACTCTGCTGACCTGCTCAAAGCCCTGTGCTACCCCAGGGTGAAGGTCGGCAATGAGTACGTCACCAAGGGCCAGACGGTACAGCAGGTGAATGCACGCCCTCTGTGAAGCACACGCCAAGGCCTACATAGCATGACTTAATAGCACTAACAATTATCACTGTATCTATAAAGGTGTACAATGCAGTGGGTGCCCTGGCCAAAGCCGTCTATGAGAAGATGTTCCTGTGGATGGTCACCCGCATCAACCAGCAGCTGGACACCAAGCAGCCCAGGCAGTACTTCATCGGGGTCTTGGACATCGCTGGCTTTGAGATCTTTGATGTGAGTTATCTTCACATTAATAAAAACTGAGGGACACAATTTGGAATTTTGATGCACTAAGTGATAATCGTTTGTATTATTCATATTGCTTGCTTCAACACTGAGCCTAGTATAAGAGTTTGCCCCAAAATATTTAAGAGATAATAGAAAACAATAACAATAATAGCTAAATTTATTGAAAAGTCAGTATATTTTTGATACTATTCTAGGGACTTCAAAATGTTGCTTCATTAAACCTTCAATAAAGAGAAGTTAATCTTAGCATTATTATTACAAAAGAAATTGTATAAAAAATAAAAATCAAACATGCTGAAGATTCTACGGGCATGTAACACAAAGCTAAGATAGGATCTGTCTGCGGCAATTGGTACCTATGCAAGGCATCTTACACTGATTCCTGGGAACGGAAGGGAAAAAGCCCAGAGGCAGGAGCCCAGCCATAGGTGCTGGCCTCCTGTCTCTCAGGTTTACCTCATACAAACTACTTCATGTCCAGGCTTCAGCTTTATGCTGGGTAAAGAGAGAGTAAATGGTTGCAAAGACTCTCAGATCTTCAACTGCTATTCCGCACCAGATCTCTGCTTTCATAGATCAGACAAGGGGGTTACCAGATGTCAACAGAAAAGAAACCAAACCATCCATTCCATTTTACACATCAACTAAATGTCTTAACATAAGTTTTCTTTAATAACATGACAGCCAAAGATAAGAGTGTTAACCACTCCTAGAAATAGAGAATAGAGCGTTCCACCTCTGCTAGCAAGCTTTTCTAATAAATCACTTTCCCATTCTCTTTTGCATCAGAATCATAAAGCACAGGACCATGCTTGTACTTTGTTATACATTCTTGTCTTTGAATTTTCACAGGTGAAAAGAAAGTAGATTCTGTTAGAACTGTAGTATATTAAGCAGACAGACAGACAGATGATAAATAAAATGTGGAAGGTTGGTTCTTCAGGCATGCTGATGCGCACCTGCAATCTCAGTACTTGGGAGATAGAAACAGACAGACAGATCTCTGTGAGTTCCAGGTCAGCCAGGTTTATAGAGTGAGCTGAAGGACAGCCAGAGTTACGTAGTGAGACTCAGTCTCTAAAAAGAAGGGAAGATAAAAGGGAGGCAGGAAAGAAGGGAAGAAGAGAGGGAGGAGAAGGAAGAGTGGAAGGAAGAAAGAATTGAAGGAAAGAAGGAAGGAAGGAAAGAAGAAAGGAAGAGGAAAGGAAGGGTGGAAGTAAGGGAAGAAAGAAGGAAGGAAAGAAGGAAGAAAGGAAGGAAGGAAGGAAGGAAGGAAGGAAGGAAGGAAGGAAGGAAGGAAGGAAAATTGTAGTGTAATTGATATCTGAGAACCTAAAGAATGTCCAGCCTTCATGAGAAAGGTATTTATCCCTGGGAATGTTGAACCAACAGCTATTAGCATAAATACTTAAGTTTAACCTCATCATTCTGTTCAGATTATTTTCCATAAGGAATATTTCCATTAACAGATTTTGCTCCCATAAATAAGCACTTAACCTGGGAAATCTCTACTTCTCTGTGTAGTTCAACAGCCTGGAGCAGCTGTGCATCAACTTCACCAACGAGAAACTGCAGCAGTTCTTCAACCACCACATGTTCGTGCTGGAGCAGGAGGAGTACAAGAAGGAAGGCATCGAGTGGGAGTTCATCGACTTCGGGATGGACCTGGCCGCCTGCATCGAGCTCATCGAGAAGGTTCGTATAGCTTCAATGGAAGGGTCTGTCTGTGAGGATGACTCTCAGATGTCCTGCAAAGCATTACTGTCTCCTGAGATCCAAACAAGCTAGGAGAGCACTATTTAGAAATCACTTCCTCTTCACAACTTCTACATGAAGAAGGGGCTAGCTTCATTTAGCTCCTCCCCCATTGTGTCCTAATCCTGAGTCATATCCAGCGTAAAGGCAGCTGTGAACACTCCATGTGTGACCATCGGCTTCACTAGAACCTCTCTCGCTAACTCTCATCTGCCTCCACCATAGTCCAGGAAGTCATTCACAGTAATAAATGCTTTCCTAAATAAAAACTGATGCAGAGACAATACAGTCAGCACACCAGAAATCAAGAGGTCAAATTGCTTGTACTCCTTAATAATCTATATTTAAGGAGACTAAACATCTAAAATATCTTAAGTAGTGTTTGGGTTATTTATACTGTTTTTCCTTACTGTACATGGAGTCAAATATTATTCTCAGACAGAAGTGTGTGTGTGTGTTTGTTTGTGTGTGTGTGTGCACATGTGGATACCAGAAAAGGATGCTAGGTATCTTTTTCTATCACATTCTGCTGCATTCTCTTGAGACCAGGCCTCTACTAGGCTGATGACATTCTACTTGCCCTACAGCAATGGGGCTACAGGTAGGCACATGGCCACGCCTAGCTTTTATGGAGGCTCTTACACAACAAGCACTCTTACCCACTGAGCTAGTTTCCCAGTTCCAGTATAACCTTTTTGAAACAAAATAAAACGTTGATAACAAATTTATTCATTTAACAGGGGGGAAGTATGATAATAAAAAGCATTTAACAAATTACCGACAAATTCCTTGGGATTTGTATCCAGCTATTCTTTTAACTGATAATGCTACAGATTGAATGGGAGATGAGATAGTGGGAAAGTCATTCTAGGAACGACAAAGGGACTGTTTGAGCACAAAGCCTGACTTACTCTGCATTTATAAATAATTGGGGGTGCTTATAAATCAAATGGCAGCCACCATGTCTGCATCCATTGAGAAGAGTGAGTTTGACATAGGTCTCCTTTTCTGAATTCAGCCACTGGGTATCTTCTCCATCCTGGAAGAGGAGTGCATGTTCCCCAAGGCGACAGATACCTCCTTCAAGAACAAGCTGTACGACCAGCACCTAGGAAAGTCCAACAACTTCCAGAAGCCCAAGCCAGCCAAAGGCAAGGCTGAAGCCCACTTCTCCCTTGTTCACTATGCGGGTACCGTGGACTACAACATCACTGGTTGGTTGGACAAGAACAAGGACCCTTTGAATGACACCGTGGTGGGGTTGTACCAGAAGTCAGCCATGAAAACTCTGGCCAGCCTCTTTTCCACCTATGCCAGCGCTGAAGCAGGTACTTTCTATGTCCTTCATCTAATCAAACTATTCCCCAAGAATGTTCCTACACTGCTCTGGCCTCTGGGAGTCTACTCTATTGATGGGTTTTCTTTTCATCTCAGATGGCGGTGCGAAAAAAGGGGCTAAGAAGAAAGGTTCTTCTTTCCAAACCGTGTCAGC
Source organism: Chionomys nivalis (assembly GCF_950005125.1). NCBI lineage: Eukaryota > Metazoa > Chordata > Mammalia > Rodentia > Cricetidae > Chionomys > Chionomys nivalis. The sequence goes on from NC_080092.1 coordinate 48,829,844, forward strand.
CCTTTTCAGGGTAAAGTATAAATTTAAACTGGAAAAATATATTCAGTTTCTGTGGATTGTAAATATAGGATTTAGAATAAATCAGGAGGGAATGATATAGTGATAGGAATCACTTTAGATATTCACTCTCATCAGGATAGATCTAAAGCCATACTTGGGTAAGGATGGGTGCTTTATTCTTTATTCCTTATTATGATTATCTGAAGCATTCGAGAATGTCCACATGTACTTAGAACTTCTTGGGTACAACACAAACACACACACACACACACACACACACACACACACACATTAAATGCTAATAATGAGGATGCTTTTAAAGGAAGGACTTCTGACCCTCAATGTTATCCTGTGATGGCTGCATTTCTATCTCACTGACAGTATCATTTGAGGATGTTCTTGAGTTTCCCTTTGTTTTCTTTGGGATAAGATCTTCCCACGTAGTCCAGGCTGACCTTGAACTTGTGAACTTGTTACCTCAGACTCTTGAGTACAGGATTCCGGGCATGTGCCACCTTGCCAGGGTTCAAATTTCCTTTGAAAAATGAACAAGAGATACATTCTTTAGAAGATTCTCTCACCAAAACACCTTTCACCCTAAGATGGATTGGACATCTTTAGAAAAGATGAAAGCCACCTGAAACCAAGTCTAGTGACCTGAATGGATGGTTAACTACAAAAGAATAAGACTTCTATTTACAAAATAGTGTAGCTTTTCCATTACGTCCATGCACATTTCCATAATGCAATTATAACTCTTCTGCAGCAAGGCTCTTCTTGAGAGGAACATGTAAGATGTTTACTCCAAGGCCTGCTTGGAAGGATTTTCATGCCTCATTGCTTTTAACTAAAATGCAGGTGTGACCTACTGAGGAAATGTGTTCCAATTCCTTTCCCATCTCACTCTGATCTGCATTATCCAGCGAGACAGATGGCTGCTTTGTCAACTTGTCTGGAAAGGTCTTTTCGGGCTTAGCTATCCAGGTTGTTTTGATTTCCTAGTGACTGTGATGCAAAAAAAACATAAGTGAGAGCCATGTGTGTTCTCTATGGATAAGTAAAACGTTCTCTGTCATAATCAATTACTTAATTTTCAGAATAACCCCTCCCCCGTGTACTTTAGATGGAAAATGTTTTCAGGCACCCAAGATCCACCCACACAAAATTATATCGCCTTCCATTTCTACACTCTCCAAACAACAAAACAAGAAATGAGAAGACGCTGTGAATGATTTTAAAAAATAAAGGAAGGAAGGAACAGCACAGGTTGGCATGACTGCTAACCCAGGTTTTCACTGAGAATTGCTAGCTATGGTGAACATCACGAGTGCTGGAAAACAAAAGAGGCCACAGAGATCATCTTCACCTTTTTCAGACGAGGCCCAGGGAGACATGGAAGGGCACAGCATCAGCTGACTCCCTAGGGAGCCTGTAGTCTTTGTTTTCTGGTGCTGGCTGAGAATTCTGTCTGTGTATGGAGGTGACTGGCTTTGCTGTCTGGACCTAGGTGTTACAATGGATACCTTGGTAATCCGCATTTATTTCCAATACTTTGACTTTCTGACTGTTTAGCAGCTTAAATACTGAAGCCTTCCAAATACACAGGAACTAAAGCCTCATACACCAATGTCCAGTAGCCAAGAGTGTGCTGGGTAATTTTACCTCCCCCGCCATGAGAAAAAAAGAAACTCATAACACAGCTTTCTCAAGACCCTTCTGTCTCACTTTCTAGGAAAACTTAAACAAGCTGATGACCAACCTGAGAAGCACACACCCTCACTTTGTGCGGTGCATCATCCCCAATGAAACTAAAACCCCCGGTAAGACACGGAACACTGATAACAAACGAGGCTCCATCTGAAAACCCAGCATCCAGGACTTAACTCCTTTCTCTGTTTGCAGGGGCCATGGAGCACGAACTGGTCCTGCACCAGCTGAGGTGTAACGGTGTGCTGGAAGGCATCCGCATCTGCAGGAAGGGCTTCCCCAGCAGGATCCTGTATGGGGACTTCAAACAGAGGTCAGTCCCCTTGGCTGGAAGATGCTGAATGCTATGAGCATTTATCATCCGAGTTGCTGTGTTTTGCTCATTATAGTTCGTGTCTCCTAATTAGCATCGTTATACAAATGAGAAGTCAAATAATTCAGTCCTGTGATAGAGGATAGAATAATAGGCTGGGTCACAACCTGATCTTCGAGAACCATTAGATCTCTACTCCCATTTTTGTTCTGGGATTTAAACAGATATATTTTTTTCTGGTGGTCACTGGGCAAGCGATAGCCCCTTTCTGACCATTCCTTCTGTGTTTGATGAAACAGATACAAAGTTTTAAACGCAAGTGCCATTCCAGAGGGACAGTTCATTGACAGCAAGAAGGCCTCGGAGAAGCTCCTGGGCTCTATTGATATCGACCACACCCAGTATAAATTTGGACATACCAAGGTATGGCCGCGACTCCTGTACTCCTTGACCCACGTCCCCGCAGCCCTTCCTGTGCCTGCTAAAGTGCAGGGATGGCTCGTGACTTTCTGCTTCTCCAGGTTTTCTTCAAAGCTGGCCTCCTGGGTCTCCTGGAAGAAATGAGAGACGAAAAGCTGGCCCAGATAATAACAAGAACGCAAGCGGTCTGTAGGGGATACCTAATGAGAGTCGAGTATCAGAAGATGCTGCTAAGGAGGTAACAGCTAGGAGCAGCAGTGGGATCACAGGGGTCCCTGGGGACTCTCCATCAGCCTTCCCCGTGCACTGAGCCTTTCATTCTTCAATTAGCATGAGCTTTCACCCCTATAACATGTCAACTTTAGTGTCGCCCTTCAGGCTCCGCTTCCCAGAACTTCTCTCCTGCCCCACTCCCCATCCAGCTCACATAAAAAAACAGTCTGCAGCAACCAGTTTTCATCACCCTCATCTCTGTTCCCAGCTCCCCGTGGGATCCCACGCCAAATCCAAGCTGCTTGGCTTGGCTGTCAGGATCATCTATTCTATTATATCTTTCATGATAGAGTATCATAGCAAAGATATTCTATCATATCTTTCATGTCTAACCACACACCCTTTCCCAGTCATGATAGACAACTTGCTCACCTCCTATTCTCTTGTCTATGCAGACCTTGTCCATCATTTATATCTACCTAGTCACAAGTTCGTTTCTTCTTTCCCAAATTAACTTCAAACAATTTATTTACACCATATTTTTGCACCTTGCTCTAGCTACTAGCCATGCCCACATTTTGCTCATTTGTTCAGCTGTATTTTTTGGTTAGCATTACATCTTTATCATAGCTTGTGCCATGGCATCTGCCTTCTCAGAGTCAGAATTCCTAGAAGCGGAGCTAATAGAAATAAAACCTGCATGCTAAGCTAATCAACTTAAAGATGCCTACATGTTCCTGTAAGCCAGTCAAACCTTGCTGACCCATTGCTACCATTTGAAATCCTGTACCAATATTACTACTTCAAACTTTTTATTTAAATGGAACAATTTTGGAGCTTAATCCTTGCTAAAAATTGCCTTCCGATGTTAACGAACTTACTGAACTGACAGGACTAGGTCACTCTAAGAATTTAGAAAAGCCAGTATGTTATCTGGAGACACTAAGAAGGGAAGTGTGACTAATTGAAAGGTGATGGAAAGAGGGGAGATTTGAAGGAAAGAGTGGCTGAACTTGGAGGAGGCAAAACACATGGCTCCTCGGCTGGCAGCTGGTAGCTGTGTGGCAGAAGCAGGACAGCACAATCCAATTACAATGGCCATGCCCTCCTAGTCACTACTCTCATATGTGGGAGTTCTCTCTGCAGCAGGGGTCTCTCAGACAGTACAGTCTGTGCCCTCCAGACTCACGCTGTCTTTGGCAGCTCACTAGGGGCCTGAGCACACCCGATTGCTCCTTATGAACTACACTCATATTAGCAAAGTAGCTGACACTGAAGACTACAGACTAACTCTGATTGTGAGAATGAACATGTGTTGGTACAGGAAAAGCCTGTTGTCCACAAGAAATGTCAATCACATTGCTGCCAATGGAACAATTACACCACCTTCTTCCACATTCCAGAGAGTCCATCTTCTGCATCCAGTACAACGTCCGCGCCTTCATGAATGTCAAGCACTGGCCCTGGATGAAGCTCTTCTTCAAGATCAAACCCCTGCTGAAGAGCGCGGAGACCGAGAAGGAGATGGCCAACATGAAGGAGGAGTTCGAGAAAACCAAAGAGGAGCTCGCCAAGTCGGAGGCAAAGAGGAAGGAGCTGGAGGAAAAGATGGTCACTCTCCTCAAAGAGAAAAATGACCTGCAACTCCAGGTTCAGTCGGTGAGTGGTCTGAGGTGAACCCGTCACATGATCATGCTCTTGGGCCCTGCCTGGCCTTCCCGAGACTATCACTTACAACATGGGACTTTACTTGAGGAAAAAAATCTTTTTTTGGGGGGGGGGGGGCGTAATGGTGGCTTTATTTTGTTAGTACCTTGCTTATTTTTCAATATTGTATTGAGAAGGAAAGCTACAATTACTTCCACATTACACAGGGGAAAGGGAAGATTCAGTAACATCACAAAATTGAACAACTTTTAAGCAAGCAGTTTAAAGCTGCATCCCTAAATCTTACTCAAATATTTTACCTCTTTGGCTTTAGCTGCCTTGTCCCAGCCTTAAAGACATAATTCTGAGCTGAGCCTACCTGTACAGGTCTTTAATGACAGCTACTCCAGAGGCCAAGTTGGGAGGATCCCAAGTCAGGCCTGTCTAGGCTATAAATAAGTTCAAAGTCAGCCTCAGCAACCGAGTAAGAGTTTGTCTCAATAAAACGTTAAAAAGGATTAGAGACACAGTTCACTGATACAACATTTTTGCCATCTGCTCAAAATTCTGGGTTTAGTCCTTAGCACAACACAAGAAAGCAAAGCAAACGAACAAAACAACAATAAAATCTGCCAGGATAGAAATAAGAAATCCAAGTGCTGGCTGGGGGATGGTGGGGCATGCTTTAATCCCAGCCCTGGGGAGGCAAAGTCAA